>NW_027249281.1:0-313866 GCF_030848795.1 Temnothorax nylanderi | reverse complement strand
AAATTCTCATCTCGAGAAACCTTGTCTCTGTGCAAAAAGTTTCGTACGACTCGCATACTCAAGAGGAACATTTTCCACGAAAAGTTGTATGTACTCTTGATTAAAAAATATTACTATGTAGCACATATAGCAGTTAAAAATATAAAATTCTTTCATTCCTCTGCTTTATCGACTGTTTAATATATTTTGCACAAAAAATTTTATTATATTTGTAAACATTATTTTTTTAATTGACGAATGATTACGCGTAATATACAAATTATTAAATATTGTATTTTCTATTATCAGCACACTAATATATAGTTTGTTAATTTATGACGTTTCCGAAGACGCAATTATTTTGTTCGCCCTCCTGGACGTAACAAATTTAAGCAGAATCGCCGAGTTTATCAATCTATTGCATTATGCAATCTCGTTGTATCGCGACAATAAACGTGCATATCGAGCGAGAATGATTTTTGAATGTTTGAAGCTCACAAGCTGGATGTCGGTCAAATTCGAGAGGCTCAGAAATACCGACTGACTCTGTCGAGAGTTCAGTTCAGCTGGCGTACGAGAGGTCGCCAGGAATCGATAAATCAGTTGTTTCGGGCAGTGTTACGCTGTGTCGGTATTGTTCCCGTCTTCGCCATGTTTGCGAGATGCACAGAGATGGCAATAGTTTAGTAATTACCTGCCTGCACGACTGTTTATCGTTTATCTACTTCTTAGTCCTTACTCCTTTACTCGCACTGATTTGACACCATTCCTTGAATGAAAGGTTGAGATATCGCTCGGCTAATTAATCGAGATGATTAAGTCCGCGCTGGGGTTGACGAAATTTCTTGGATTACGAGAAAGCGCGTTGGTCGATGGCCGATTAACCTCAGCGTATGCGCGTTTGAGTGTCATAACCTCCAGGAATGTTTGCACTACCCAGTTATGCAGCAAAGAGATTCGAACGCAGAATGAAAAATTTAAGGTCGGCCAGAGCTCAAAATATGGATTAGTTGAGGGAGAAACTATGCCCGAGACAACCAACGTTAGTCAGCAGTAAGTACCAGTTTCACTTGTCTCTTGCATAGCATTCTTCAAGCTTGCATAACAATCTTAATCTTGTTTTAGTTTTGTACAACAATCTTAGATAAATGTTAGATAAATTTTTATGTATTTGTATTATCTTGGCTAAATGGATAGAAAGAAAGGATTTATCATTGTGGCCACTAAAAATGTGCTTTATTAATCTCTCAATTACGCAGGAAATAATCTTTATGCTTATTACGTTTCAGGGAACACCTATTTCCTGATAAAGATACACCGAATCGGCTCTTCAATGGTGTACCATATAAGGATCTGCATATTATCAATATAAAATCAACTCCTAACAATACAATTATGACTTTTACAAATTTTAGCGGCAAAGTATTATCGCTGCATACGGCAGGTATAGAGGGTTATAAGAATGCTAAGAAAGGGACGAACATTGCTGCTCAACAAGCAGCTATGACTCTTGGTAATGTAAGCATACATTGAATGTTATCTGTGTTAAAGTTTTGTGCATAAAACATGATGCGTTGTACTAAACAAGAAAAAAGTATATAATGCATTTATTTTTAAAATGTATATATTTGTCTATTTTTCAGCGCGTTCTTGAATATGGTGTGAACACAATAAGAGTACGAGTACAAGGTATTGGGGCTGGTAGAATGGTGGGTATCTTACAAAAAGTATTTCTTATTTTCTGCACATTATAGCTATCGGTAGATTATATGTTTTAATATGGAAAATTTTATGGCTTTCAGTCTTCTATAAAAGGTCTTCAAATGACAGGATTGAACATTGTATCAATTACGGATGATACTAGAGTAAGTTGGAATCCACAAAGGCCACGAAAACGAAGAAGAGTGTGATTGTGTTATAATTTATTACTAATTACAATTTGGATATGAGTATACGTTAATACATTCTGTTAAAATCTTCCATAATGTGTATTATTTTCCCTTTTACGTAATTGAAGTGCATGTTGGAAACAAATTATGATTTCAATGATTAAACATTAATTTAGTAAAATACGTATTTCGAAAAATCTCCCTATATATTGATGACTTAACTAATAGGAATTGTGGGATGCAAATTAATTTTTGGGATATTAATAATAATTTAACATTTATTTTTATTCTGTTTTTATTTTTCTTTTATGTATAGACAGTTTTAAATAAATACATATAGTACGTTAAATTCTCTAAAGAAAAATTAACATTCTTTGATGACATTATTGTACAATGATATTATTTCATCGTCTTATATCGATATGAGATATATTTGTTTTTTTATGTACCTATACTATTCTCTACAAATGACTAGATTAAATACAACTTTGAAAGAGGTAGAATTGTTTATACATATTTTTTAATATGTATGATATATTCTTCATCACAAACATTATTTTGTACAATCATTCTTTATTAAGCCTTGTGTACACGATACTAGAAATCGGTCCGAGTTTCGGTTTAAGCCAATGAAACTGCTGCTTTTCTGTAAGAGCTGCAAGTTGATTGGCTTAAACCGAAACTTGGACCGATTTCTAGTATCGTGTACACAAGGCTTAACACTTTGGTTTCATGAATATAACGATAAATATGTAGAATTCCACTTCTTGCATATTTTTTTTAAATCCATTTGAAGAGAATTTTTCTTTAGCGAAAATGTTATGGTATCGTGCAATAATTTTCAAATTATAAGTTAAAAATATCTTTTTTGCAAATTAAACTTTATGAAGCCAAATTGTTTACGAAACTACAGTTAATTTTAGATGGGAAGTAGTTTAATAGAATTCTTAGTTATATGCAATATAATTTCAAAAATGATACTAAAATCAGATATAATACTAAAAAAAAAAACTAATACTGAAAACAGATATGATTAAAAAAAATGGAAAATTCTTCTATTAGATAAACTCGTCAAGATATTTTCACACGAGAGAAAAATTCTATTTCAAATTGATCAAAGAACTTATCGTTAAAGAGTAACATGTACGCGAGAAGGATACTTCATAAATTTATTAGCCATAAATAGAATTTATCAAGTTCATTGCCTTTTTCTTTTGAGTCTGTGATAAATAATTATTTAACTACTACAGAATAATTGCACGCATATATTTTTTAACGAATTTACGTTAATTATTGGGTTTATCCGAAAATAGTTTTATAATCTTTTTTGTTCATCTCTACAGTACGTTTTTTATTTTAAATAATGAATATCCATCAGCTGCATTTATTTATCGCATTCTGATAGAAAAATTTTTGACGCTAAACTCTTGTGATCGTATATTTCGACATAGGAATTTACAATTATTTGAATACTGTTGACAATCTTTGGCAATCGAAAATAGTCATTTTTAAGTTAAAAATATTTTTAGTGCGGCAATAATAAATAATTTTTAATTAAAATCCTTGCATCATATTTTTAATATGGAAAAGGCCATATTCTGTAAAGATAATTGTTTAATATAATATTTTACTGGTAGAACACAAAATTGATTCGATTATTTTAATCAAAGGTTTGATAGGAAGATTATTCAGATATTTTGTGTATCAAAAATTATAAATTATTTACATGTTTGTCGTGTAAATAACCGCATTATGTGTGCATTTTTAAAATTTGATTTTTCTACGGAATATATAGATTTAAGAGAATTTTTTTTATTTTAAGAGATAGGTATTTTAAATTTAAATAAATCTGTCCATTTTAATTTGTTAATTTCTCTGTGCCACACATTAATTATCAAATGTGAGGAAAGACATTTCATGTTTGAAAAATGCAAAATGCAAAATGACATTATTGCATATGATAGATTTTTAACAATAAATATATAAAATAATACTTAAACTATATAAATATATCTCAGGCGTTTCCGAAAAACTAATAACACTTATCATCACATTTGTTATTTTGCTAGCTAACTATCACATTTTGTGAATATGGTAAAATATTGATAACGTCACCATATAACAGATCTTAATGGTCCAATTATCGGCTCATTATTTTACTGATAACTTTCTTTCTCTAGTTATATTACAGTAACTGTGATATATAAGCTTAGGAAAATGACTTTGAATAAATTGTCCCATTTATCAATGCGGTGTGCACTGTATATACAACCGAGCTCACTGTTAAACGAAATTGTCAAAACAGCGAGACGGAAATTCGCATTTTCTTCCGCGTTGAGGTTTATCGGCCAGACTGCATTTCTTGCGTGATCCAAGAGACATAATCGGAAACTCTTACGTAAATGCCAGGAAGTCGTGATCTGCCACAACCAATACCAGTCGAAACCACTCCGATGACCATCAACGGGCCGGTAGGGTGACTTCCGACCATCAGGGGCCCGCCGCTGTCAGCCTAGAATAAAATACAGGATGCATGCAGTTGTCCTGTAAGCTTCCGTGGTTATGGTAAACGATGCGGTGCAAATTCCACTTGCTCTAATACGGATTGCTGGGTTGCGGGAGTATCCATCACGATGGGTCTCGGTATCGTTCCACGCGGATCCGGATCGTAAATCTCGTCTCTGGGAATTCTCAAGATGGAAACGGGCTTTTAACGGTACTACTACGTTTATTGTCATCGGTATTTCGCGCCATGCGTTAATATCGTTTGAATAATCTAGAGAATTTATATATTGCGCTTTTCCTCTCTTTTGTGAAAAACTACAAGGAAAAATGTTTAACTGTTCATGATTAAATAATGTTGAAATCTCGATATTTTTATTTAAAAAAAAGTTTATTAAATGAGGATACCATTTAATTCACTAAAATGCTCCTATTGAACAATAGGACTTGATTTATTTACTAAACTTTTTGAAATAAGATTAAAGAAAATGATCGTCTTACGTATCGGAATCTCTCTCGCGCAGCTATTAAAAAGATATCTGAAATTATTAGAGAAATAATTGATCATCTTTCGACACGCTAAATGTATTATATAACATTCTTCAACTCCGATTCACGCTACGTCCAATATATCTTGAAATCAATTTTTATAGTTGCCGCAGTCGTAGTTCTCGCGCAAACGAGGTAAACAGGAAATCTAGCGCATCTCAACTCCCATCGGAACCTTCAGCGAGATTGTACTTTCGAGACTTCGTTCTTCCTTGATATATCTCAAAGCAATATGTCCGTTTTCGATTGTTTTCTCAGGAATATCTTCGTCTGGAGGAAATATAAATTGCTGATAAGGGCGCGGTAGAGATCCGAAGGAAACTTATCAGGGACAAGATCGGGGATGGTATTCTCATTTTTGTTCCGACGGACGTCGACTTGGTAATATCGTGATAGGATTCCCATGGGAGGTTCCTTCGCGGGAACTGCTGTTAGTCTCAATTGACGACCTAAATTTAGTACTTGCGTGTTGAAGAAGGTGTATATCTCGTCCTCATTAAGAAGGATATGGAACAAGGGAATATAGCAAGGAAATCATTGGCTCTCAAAATTATTATGACATACGGCCTACATCTCATCTATTTCTTAAAATAAAAAGAAAAGTAGCATAATTTTTAGATAAATATAACGTATGCACCTATATGTGTGCATGCATTCGTATAAATATTCATACCAACAGTGGCCATCAATCCATATATTAATTTATTTTTTCAAAAATATTGCAAATTTGTTTTGTGTATTTTAGTAAATTGAATATTACTAATCATTAAAAAAAATTTTTTTCTTAGTACATGCACTTGATAAAAAATATTAATTTTATTTTTTCGTTATTCATTCTTAATATAAATGAGAACTTTGTTTTAAAAATCTTTGAAATATCTTTTTATGTCTTATCGAGCAATCAAGGTGACAACGTAGCTTGTATAATACTCCTCGTTCTTTTAATAAACGTTATCGCTCCTTCTCCAGTCCCTACTGTTACAATTTCGCATAAATAGCGGCCCACGTTGGAGATCCGCAGAGCGAGGCCAATGCAATTATATACGATCCAATTACCGGGGACCAGTATCATCTAGCATGGTCGGCTATCATGCCTGAACAGCATTGTATGCGCATTACCACGGTAGCGTGGGTATTTATTGAAATTCGCGTCGTGCCCGCCCGACGAACCATGAATTCCATGATCGGGCGATTGACAAGCGGCGCCGAGCGAGCAGCGATGCGGGAACGCAAAAATGCGAGTGCATCTCACGCGGATGTTTCGCGCGACCGAAAGGTGAATTCGCGGCGAACGCCTTTTTCACTTACATAGCAGGAATCCATCCCGCCTTCCTCCCAGCCGGCGCACATTTGCTTCGTACCAACGCTGATCGACTTGCCCTGACTCGCGTACCATTCTCCGCACACAGTGTTCGTCACCACGCGAACCTCCACTTTCTGCAGCACGGTCGCTCTCTTGGCTGGAACATAATAGCGATTTGTATGCCGTTTGCACGCGCCGCGTCTTTCGCCGACAGATTATTGCTTACGTTCGTCGTTGTCCCAAGACAAGACTCCGAATATCATTAAAACAGACTTATTTAGCTCGACTATGCAAACGGTTCAATGTCCGAGAAAACATTTCAAAATTATTACAAATGTTAAAATCATATCTATGATGTTTAAATTTAATAAAGCTACATGCTTAAATATAAATGGATATCATGTTGCTGACACATTATGAAGAACTGTTACACGCAAAGCATTATTCACGAAAACATAACAAACATTATTCATGGAAAGCCATAATGCATTTTAACGGATGAGTTTAATTAATAATTGCTAAATATCTTGTTTATGTTATAATCTAATTGTTGCATTAATTATAATATCTAAAATGCTTTACAATTTTAATATAAGAGTGTAATTAATATACGCTATTAAATGAGTCTAGTTAATTATACCAATTTGAAATTGATTAGAAGACACAAAATATTACGTAAAATTAGACAATTATTGAATATAGTGTATTAAGCAATTTTGTTTATTGAAACATTTATCAAAGCTCATAATTCAATACATAACGTACAAAATCTTTATAATTCGAAATCAACGTTCCAGATTAAAATAACTTTTTCGTGGAAGCAATATGCATCTTGATGACTTGTGTTCTATAAGTAAAATGATCTTGTCCATTTTATTGATTCAGAGAAACAGATGGAGAGAGAGAAAGAGAGAGAGAGAGAGAGAGAGAGAGAGAGAGAGAGAGAGAGAGAGAGAGAGAGAGAGAGAGAGAGGAGAGAGAGAGAGAGAGAGAGAGAGAGAGAGAGAGAGAGAGAGAGAGAGAGAGAGAGAGAGAGAGAGAGAGAGAGAGAGTGTTGGTATATTTCCACGCTATGGGACTTCAACGCTCGCAGGAACTTTGGTGATTATGGAAACTTTGGCGCGTGTTTCGTCGCTCCGATCGTTATCGTGATAAGATTTATCGAAACTTCAAGCTTACCGATGTATCTTAGGTATTTATGAAGACCCTGATATTCGCAACTTGGTCGACGATCAAATAGGATCTCGGCGTACTCGCCGCGTCTCTAACAGAGATTCATTCACCACCCGTGAATTATGTAATCGCGTTCGCGTATAAAAATACGAAGATAGTCTCCAAGTACGTCAATTATTGATAACTGACAGAAATCGAAAGCGTTCAAAAACGCGTAAATGCCGTTGATAATCGTTTTGACGCGAGATTAAATATTTCATAACGCTTTAAAAGAAAATTCTTTTCTTAAATTATATGGTATTATGTGATGAATTACGCGACGAATTGGAACTTTGGATATGCGGCGTCTTGGTAACTTATAATGACGTTACGTTTGCCAAAGTCTCAAAGTACGCGATTAGCTGATGTAACGAGAACTAATCCCGAGGCGCCGCGCCGCCGCGTCACGCCGCGCCGCGCGCCGTCGCCCCGTACGTAATTTCTCGGTATCGAAAGAGGGACAATTATTTACTCACAATTACTTGTATCTTCTCCGAGCCATCCCCATCCGGCTACTACAGCTTCCATACCGCCGAAGGCACTATACCCTGGTTTTCCTGTGGCCACAGGTAAACATGCGGGTTTCACGCTTTCCGACCAACTGATCGGTCTAGCGAGTTCCAGCAGTGCAATATCGTCCACATACTTGCCGCACCTGTGACCAGGATGCAACACCGCGTTTATGACGCTTTCATGTCTTGCGGCCGGCACTTCTGGAGCCCTTAAATTGTGTTCGCCCAAAGTGACACGTAATTGTCCTATTGGAATCTTGTTCGTGCCGCTGAAATTGAAGCGAAGACGAAAATATTTAATTTGCGAACATATTATTTAGCAAGTGCTATTGAACTGATAATATTTTTCTCTTCTCTCTCTCTTTCTCTTTTTTTTCAAAAGAAATATACGTGTTACAGAATGCGAGAAGTATAAATTACGTGATTAATTGATACATAACTTTTTAATTGGCATTAAGCAATATACTCGTAGGTATAATAGGTATATTATAATTATGTACATGCAATCAAAATTGAAGCGTCCAATTCATTTTCTTGTGTTTTTAAAACAATAATCCAGAAAATAAAAGACAATAATGCATCATTATGAAAAAGAATAATAATATGCATTCTATCTAGATAAAATTATTAGTTATTGCAATTATTATATTCGAGTAAAATAGAACAAAAAAAATGATCAAGACATATGTGCACGTCTTTTATATATGTGTTTTATGTGTCACATATAAAAATCTCCTAAAAAGTTTGAAATGAATAATTTCAATATTTGGGAAACCGCGAGACGTTGGACTTACACGCCTCCTATAAAAATCTTTATTCTCGCATCGTAAAAATCGTGAGCGAAAAACAAAAGGGTATTCCTTATTCTTTCTTTGGTTTCCTCGCAAGGAATCCAAGTCTGACATCGGAACACCAGCGAGTAATCATCGCCATACAATTTTAGGGTATACCGAGAATAGAAATATTCGAGGCGGAAAGTCCCTTACCATCGATGTATTTCTCCATTTTCTTCCCCGCCTAAACCCCCCTTAACTGTGCCGACGAATTTCAGCTCTTTTGCAGTTTCTTTCCCTTGGACGTCAGTAATTATTTAACCGGGATTTTTGTCCCGCTCGAACGTCGCGTCTGCAGAGTTCTCTTGAATGCCTGACCCGGCTAGAGTGGCTTCAGTTAATTAATCGGTCCACAGTACCTTTGAATAATTAACAATATTACGGCACCCCCTCCATCAGGACTATCCGCTCCATCCGCGTGCCCTCCGCCCCCGTCCCGCATCTCGTGACTGTGTTTCGTAAGCCCGTGCCGTCAACCCGTCCCACTTTCGTCAGTAACCCCTTGCATATCTTCCCTCACGCTCTTCTGGAGTTTATCGCGGAGCGTTTTCTAAGTTTCCAGGCCCTGTTTCACCGCCGCTCCTTACAAAGCCGCCTTAATGGACCTTTCCATCGTCGTCGAGTCCCCGCTATTGTTCCGCGGCTCATGGATTATACGGTTTACTTTCAATGCATCTCCGGCACTCGCTTCTCTTTTCTCTCTCGGCGTCGCACCCTTCCAATTAAAATGCACGAGCGCTCAGGCGGATCGCAGCGGGGACCGTTGCTCGTTGCAATGAGATGCATTGCGACGACAGCAATGCTGATTTGTTTAGGCAAACGTTTAATATAATAAGCCAGCGTTTATTATGTCGAGCGTTTGCTCGAGATAAATCGGCAGCTCGGTTCGTGAAAAATTTACTTCAAATACGTTGCGCAATTTGCTATCAAAGTTGGGATTTGCACTTATTACTTTCTTTGTTTAGTATACTCGAATAGGTCCGTGCAAAATTCGGGTATTTTTATTTATTAAAAGTTTTTAAATTTTTTGTACTGTTTTTCTATTTATTCGAAAGATAAGTAAAACGAAGAATAGCATTGATGTAATCCTTCCAGTCTATTAAAATAAAATAAAGGTTAATTAAATTGCTCGGTCTACACAATCACAGTTGCATTCTATTCTCATTGTACGAATAATATTTGCTACCCGGGACTACGACTGATTTTTTTTCTATTGGCAGCTTCGTTAAAAATTAATTGGACGCCGAATCGGTAAATCGAATGGAATTAATTTCGATCCGGCTCGTTAAATCGTGCGGCTCTTCTGGCACTGGTATATCGGTACACAGACGCGTTCGTGAATTACGCAACGTTGCACGCAGAATGACGTTGGTAATAAGGTACTGCTGAACATTAATTTACCGTAGGATATCGCCGAACGAGATATATCGACGCTGCGTCGCTAGGCTGCCAGTTCTTGTATCACTATACAAGGACATAATTCATACCTGCTTGCGTGACAATTAATCAACCGTATTATTCACAGCGCGCATATTGTATTAAAAGTAATTGGTCGCCACATCATTAATTCGATAGAACATAGCGCGTTATAATTTATTTAATTATTTACTAGCCTAACAAGTTCCATTTTCTATACTCACGGCTTGTGCCGCACGAAAATATAAACACAATTTTAGACGAGAATTCTTTTCAGATAACAAATGTTATTCGATAAAATACTTCCCGTTTTATAGGCATGCAATTTTAGAACAAATTTTTAGTAATTTACATTCGAAGGTTTAAATTCGCTGTGACGCTGAAAGAGATGATTATGCGATGGAAGCGCAATGTTTTTATTTAACAAATATTGAATTATATAATAATATTTCTAAACCGATTATCCACCGTTGCATTTATGTTAGCTGGAATTTCTAAAAATGTCAAGAGAGAGCTGCGATGAATTTTTTCCAATTTTTTTTCTCGATACACGGTAACAAGGGATCTAGTCGCCATAAATTTGGCGCAACGAGGCGTTAGGTATCACTGGTGAGCGTCGGGTTGTCTATTTTTGCGCGTAAATGATACCAAGCGCGGAGAGAAAAACTAAAAGGGAAGGGGGATGAGGTAAAGTGAGACGATAGTGGACAAAGCCACCTTTATTTTCACGCCCTCCCGCCTCGCATCTTGTTGCAGCGCTTTCCATACGTTTTGCATGGCCGCTAGCAATTACCGAGTGGTCTGTAATCTACACGCAATCATGGTTTACAAGGCCAAAACTCGACGCTGAATTCTCTCTACGGTCGCTCGTCGCCCCCGAACAGCCTCTATTGCCCTCTCCAGCCCGTTCTTCTGTAATCTGTTCAGTGACCAAGAGGGATACGCAATATCTGTACGTTTTGTTGCCCACCCGGCTATGGGTCTATTCGCCCGTTTAATTATATCTACACGAAAGCTATCCTGGATATATTGCCGGTGTAGCCGTGCAAACTCGTCTGCTGCGTGGTGATAGTGATTCATTTATAATACGCGTACTAAAAAGAAACTCCTTCAAATTCCATTCGCTCACTTTGATTTAGTGTTGTCGGAAGCAAGAGCTGGAAGTTTAGATAGACTTTTAGTGACATACAATGAATAATTTTTCGCTTAGTACAATATACAGAAAGATTTGCGAGCTTTAACTTTTTTGTAGTGTTTATATATATATATATATATATATATTAGGAACTGTATATTTATTGATTAATTAGCGACACGCTGACGAATTTTACGCAAATGTTTGTTGTGAGATTTTCGCTTTGTTTTTTTATTTGAAACTTTTTGCTTGACATAGTAACACGATAAAAATCACATACGGTACATATCTATTTGCTATATTTATATAACAGGCATATAGAAACATTTCTGTGACATCGGTTAAATTTTAAAATAATTTTTATGTCAGCCATCATTTTTGTACGTGCGTATCAAGTTCTTTTCCCTTTGAGGAGCGTGATTTATTTTTCGCGATATAATAGCGGTATATAGCAGCAATTTAAAAAAAAGAGGGATCGTTTGTAAATGAGATAAACCTGCGCATATCTCATACACAATCATAAATTTGAATAATTACTGACAGTATTTTATATGTAGGTATATAATCTGAATTTAAAAAATTTCGAAATATTTGAAAATATATTGATAACGTAAATCTGGTTGAAATATCAAAATCAGGAATCAGTACAAGCCTCAGATTAATTTTTCTTTTATTAATTCGAAAAATCTGAAATAATTTTTTTTTGAAGCGTGTCGAAAGTTGCCATAAGTTATTGCAAGTTATCAGATTTTAACATTAAATATCTTATCGATTAAATCTCGAAAAGAATCAGATTATTTTTATTATTATTAGTAAAAATCTGAAATTAATTTTTCTTTAAAGCGCGTCGAAAGTTGTCATAATTTATTGCAAGTTTTCAAGTTTTATAAAGGGTCAAACTATTATTATTATTATTATTATTATTATTATTGTGTGAAAAAAACTGACAAAATCGATTGCAATAACAATTCTCAATAGCCAAAATGGAATACTTTTATACATAGATAATCTTTGAGATAAAAATCAGGCCTTTGGCACGGATTTAACGAGATTTAATATGCGAGCATCCTATTAAAAGTTGTCAAGAAATTGTAAGTTTCAGATCGACCGTTGAAATTAAAGCCTACTTTGTAAAGGACTTAGTCTTTACAGACTCTATGCATGTACTCCGTTAATGAAGATGCATCTTTTGAAAACTTGTTACTGGAGTATAATCAAAATTAAAGACGTGCTATTGTATTTTAGTATTATGTCACTAATACACACCATTCTCATTTATACAATTTTAATTTTCTTTGGCAGACACATTGATTATAAAAATAAGAATTAAACAGAAACCAGTATATTTCAAATATATAAAATTGAAATAATTATACACAACAAATAAGTTTTAGATTCTTTGTTATATGCAATATTTATTTCAATTCTGAAAAATTTCTAATTAATTCATTAAAAAATTTATTTAATATACAGATTAATAGCGGGGATTTAAATACTTTCTGAGTCATTTAAGATAAACACTTTTTCGATGATAAACAGTAAACCATCAATATCAGTTAAAAAAATCATCAGAAATTATCTGCAAAAGTTTGCGATTTCTGTACCTATACAATACAAAAATGCAGCGTTACAACTTGTAATATGTAAATTATTAAAATACAAATTACTCACGCACATAAACAGTGTCCAGCAGTTAATACGAATTTGTCATTCAAAATAGCGCCGCCGCAAAAGTGTCCACCTTTTCTTGTTATGGAAACGAGCCATGGAAATTCGCGTGGCGCCGCATCTTGACCTCCGACAATCCTCGCTTCTCGTGTCCTCTCACTCCTACCGCACGGAACATCTGCCACTATCAAATACGGATTTCCTCGATTAATGCTCGATAACGATTAATTGCCTTGGCGATCTCGTTGCGAGGCCTGGTGCAAATACCCAACTCGCCCGATACCCCGAGCCACCAACATTGATCGATAGTGACACGATCTTAGACACTAGCTTGATCTCGTTTTTACTTTTTGTCGCGCAAATGAAACGAAGACGAGTATCGGCACTATCGGCACACTGAAAGTATTTAGGGAGTCGTCAAATAGGATGACGCGCTCTGTAATCTATTTAACAATACTCTTAGCGAACGCCATCGTCCGTCCCCCTTCTATTTTAATAAGAACATTTTACTTTTATAGGACTGATTGGACATCCAATTAACGCCGCGTCGTTTCCTCACAATTAGTGCCTTTTCCTATTTTCGTTTTTCTTTTTTTTTATTATATATTTCCATGCAAGAGAATTTACCGTCACCAGTTTTCGACGAAATTGCATATCTATGAATCGCGCTGTATTATAAATAGGAGGACCCATTTTACAACTTTTTTATCCTACGTTTTTTATTATTTATTTTACTACTAATATTATTAACACATTACGTTCGTTCAATACTTTATTCATCAGGGATAAATTGTTCGCGAACTCATTCGGAAATTTAAGAGAACCGAGGATCGCCTGAAACATCGCAATTGTTATCAAATGTTGTTAGTATCGGTCATCGGTCCATGTTTCGATTATTCCGATCCGTAGGGAATTACCATCTGCACTCTTGTTGACGAGAGCATATTGACAGGTTATCGATCGTCCTTAGTATTTGATGATTAATGTTCGTGACGTGGCGTAAATGAGTAGAGCGACTTCCATGTATAATAGTAATGTCGGAAGATGAGTGACAATGCGATTAATTTTAAGGATAGATGTAATAGATTATAATCATAAAATTTATCAAAAGTTATACAAACTAATTCGAAAATGGAATTTCTTTGAAGAGAGATTTACGGTGAATTATAAGATTATAAATTAATATTCATGATTGTCGTAAATATCGTGAAAAATCAAGATAAAAGTATTTATAGAAACAATATCGTCTGTCGTTTTTTGCATCGATAAAAAAATTTCGAAAAATTTGCTTTTTATCGATGCAAAAAATGTAAAACTTTTATACTTAAATTCGCTTCGCGTATGTTTGCCATTTTTATCACAATCTTAATTGAAACATTATAAGGAGTGATCATTAATATATTATAGTTATACCAATTGAAGAAACTCGAGAAATAAAGATATGCTGATAGTTTTATATCAACATTAATTAAAAGAAAGACCATTTATTATTTCGTTAACACGATAAATGCGGTCACATAGCGAAGGCGCGTTTGACTGCAATTGTATATCATTATACCACAGACATTAATCATAAATTGTGTTATTAATTAATAATAATTAGATTGCACCAATTACGTCGATCGTAATTGATTCGACTATTGTAGAAAGAACATATAGAAAAGCCTTTTCAATGGTTTATTATTAGATATTTCGGTTCGAATAATAAATCATTATTAAATCTTTTGGTTCTAATATAATAAACCATTGAAAAAAAATAACAAATTGTTATTAATAAAACACAATCCAAACCATATATTTCCAGTTTGTAAATCATCTTTCAGAAGAAAAAAAGAATTGATTTCTCCGATTGTGAAAGAATTGATTCGTACTTTTTTATAATTGATTTAATCATGTATATATAGATACATATTCGTAAAGTATGAGAGACAAACAATTGGCTCGATCAATCAATTAAGGAGTATTCGCAATACATCAGACACTTTTGAGAGTAACATACTTTAAACCGAACCTCATACCGACTTTTTTTTCATTTTCGAGTGACCTCGGAGAAGTCGAAGGTGCGTTCTTAATACTTGTCTCGGTGCGATCTAATTGACGCGGCGCGTCTGTTTGTGTTGCATTTAATTGAAATCCGAAATCGCCGCGTTACCGAAATGTTAACCGATTCGAGCGAATCCCTTCTCGTGGCGACACAACGCTTGGCGCACGGATTTAATGCCCCGAGCAGATAGGGACAGATACGGCGGATCTGTCACTACAATCCCTGCAACGTCCCTGTCCCGCGCGCCCTGGTTACCCTCTTCCCCGCACCCCTCTCGTCGTTCCCCCCTCGAACCCACCCACAAGTCGATCCCTCTCTCGTTTCACGCCTCGACTGATTAATTGGACCTCTACGCCTACACCACCACATTTCCACCCACCCCCGTCGCTCTTCCACAACGGGCGAGGAAAGCACGTCGAAGCGGCCGAGAGGGAGGCGTTGGTAGCATAGAATTCGAAGTCGCCTCTATTCCGAAACGCGTAATAGATATGTCAAAAGCAGCCTGGGGATCATGATAATACAACCGATGCCTTTGGTGACCAGGTTTAGCGTGCGGAGGCACCCCGTTTATCCTTCTAGCCGGGTCGATTGTGTTCGGGGAGTGTCCGAAAAAAAGCTTTCTCTCTCTCTCTTCGCATGTTTTTGGAAAAGCCTGCCATAAATCGACGGTATCTTGACAGTCGAAGTTGCGGTGCGTTTATTGTGTTGGCAAAGTAGATCGTATGCGAATCCATGAAGACATAATGTGCGAGAAATGATGTCATGTCGCTGAGAGACAAGTATTTATTATGATAATTTGCTTTTTTAACCGATCAATTAGAACGATCATTCAAATGGATCATTCAAATTGCATATAATTAACATCAAATCCCCATAACACTTTCGCAGCCGTGATTCTAGCGCGCGGTTTAAAATTGGGAACCGCGTGAAAATTTGTTTCATTTTTGTATAAAAACTATTTTCAACTTTGTTCAAAAGTTCATTTTGATGAACTTGGATTTATTGTTAGATAGCTGTAGTAATCATAAATACGAATCATAAAATCATCTGCCCTTCTATAAATATAAAATTACATAAAATTACGTCAGCAGTAACTATAGATCGTAAGTGACGTCAAATTACGTCAGCGGCTGCGAATGTGTTAATGACGTCGTTTGCGACAATGTACACGTTAGATATGAAGGAGATTATACTTCGTTTGATATTGATTCTCTGCCAACGATAAGATAAATCTGGAGATAACCATGGACATCTGTCGGAACAATTTCGGGCTCAATATCTCACCTGAAAAACCAACGAGATAAAAAGTGCTTTGCAGATTACTCACCGAGTAATTATATTAAGTGTTCTCTCTGGGCCAATTTAAAATGTTACAAATCCAAAATCCGTACCGTAATGCATTTAACGCGACGGCATTTTAAAGGGAAGCGTTCCAATTGTTTCAATACGTATTAAGAGTAACGTACTTATATCTCACCGATAATTTCCCAGCTAATAAATTCCACAACTTCAATAATATCTTTTCGATAGGCAAGGTATACAAATTGTTTTCCATTATATGTGTATAATAACGAAAATCAGTGCATTATTTTCACGATTTATCATATTAGAGTATTTGAAGTGCATATTAGAAAAGAATTTGATTTAAAAAGAATTGAGGTATCAATCTTTTTAAAAATATAATACATTCTAAATATATACTAAATATGTTTCTATAATTTATATTTGTATCACTGGAACGCATAAATAATGGATGGTTCGTGTTTTCTTTTTTCTGTATCTTCTTCAATAAGCCGTCAGTTTGCCGGCATTAGAAGTTTATGGAGACTTCTTGCGGCCTCAAGCAGGTTAAGAACCTTCCTGATATCGTCCGTCATGATTTTGACATTGAATGGTCGTTGACAAAATCTGGAGTTACTCAGCTACACCGAGGTCGTGTATTTCTCAACTTCCGGCCTTCGGCAAGGCTTATCCACTAATTCTTCAGTTTGCACATGTATTCACTTTTTGACTGCGAAAAAGCAGGTGTCGATGTCAAAAATACAACTGGTATTTTTTTCTTATAGCCTGGAACTATTCACACCGTCATTCGACAAAGTTTATTTCCTCAATTTTGAGCACTTTCATGAAATATATCATTACTTTTTCTGTTAGCGGTAAACCACATTTTTTCGATTTTTGACGCGGCCATATATTCGAGTGATCGTAAACTGCGATGTAACAGCAACGTAATTTGCGCGCAAATTTGTTTATCGACCGAAATAACGGTAGTGTCCCAGCCGAATATTTCATGCGAGGAATATATTTTTCCACGTAATACCGATTACCTTTTAGTTACAAATCGCTGAATTTAAAACGAGTCAATCGAATTTACGAAAAATATTTTAATAATGTTAAGGTATATATTTATGCGAAATAAATAACGCATGCCAGAAGTTTTGGACATAAAATTTCGGAAAATAATATTATTTGTTTAATGCATGCCAGATCCTGATTACGGCCTGTCGAATGGTGATAATTATCAAAATGTTATTCAGTCTCGGCGACCGCGACGGTATGAAAGAGTAATTATTTTTAACGTTGTATTGCACCCACGGTATGTTGCATAATCTCGCGGTTGATTATTCAGTCACGATGCGTGAAATTAATGTTTATAATAATCAATGTAATTGTTCAGCGAAGGAACGGTTGATAGGTAGTTATCGATCTGATGAATAAACCACTTTGCTTTGCTTCCATATAATATTGAGCCTAAATATTTGATAGAAACGGCCGTTTTATTGCCGGTAAAACAAATAATTACCTTTATTAAATTCACCCGGGCGCCAGCGCTCTATCTGATGTTTCGTGCCAAAGAGTGAATTGTAAACGAGATAATGACACTATACAACCTGCATTATGCACCGGGACGTGTTGTTCAAATAATCTATCAACGCGCTGTCTCTGGCACAGGAGCTTTTTCGGACGTAAATCAACATGGGAGACAATTTTTTGCGGAGCGTTAATTCCATCATTTTTTCCATGTGCATGCATTTTATCTCGATCGTCCAGTCGGTTGGCCGTCGAAATTTGACACGCGGAATGAAATATTTACCCATCCCTGTGCTACTTGTTTGAAATAACCGGAATCGATATTAAAAGACCATTATAAATTGTGCCAAAATCCGCTAAAAAATATATTTCGATAAAAGGAAATTAAAATTCTTTAAAAGATTTGTCCTTAAAGAATCTTGTAAGCTGTACAATAAGTTATCTAATAATCTGCTAAATTTTATTAAACAATTGAAAAATCAAACGAAAAATCGAACTTATTGTTAGTCTAAAACTCATCGAAGCATGATTTAGCAAGGCGTATATTTTATCTGTGACCAGATAGATTACAATTATGTGATTGCAAGCTCTATTAGCCATATTAATTTCATGCGATTAGTTCATGCTTGGTATGTTAGTGTTTAATTGCTTGATTGCCTGTTTGTTGTTTGTTGCATCAAATATTCGAATAGTATTAATAAAAACAGTTATTGAAAAATATTTTCGGGTGTTGTCTTAAAAATTAAAGATAAATATCTATTTTATTTACTTAAATTATGTTTTTTATAATCGATATTAGGATGAGAAACTTTTGAGTAACTTTGTATATTAGTCAAAAAAATATTAATCGTGCCAATCTAAATTGTGCCAAATATATGCTTGAAATTAAAATAAAATAGTAAATTGTAATATTTAACAAATGTTTTCGAGAATATATTTAGATCGATCTATCATGTTTCTTTCTATTATTCTCTTTTGCTTCAGTCTCTCGTTAAGTTACTCTCGAGTATTGGTTGGCAGTGGGAAGCGAATATTCTAGCTACGCTAATGGTGAACACTAAATTCGGTTTATTAACTTCCGGTGTTCCAACGTAATCCGCAAGCTTCTATTTCGAATTCTCCATTGACTTCCGCTTGCCGTCTAATGCCTCCACTCCGGCTAAATGGATGCCAACCCGCAGAAAAGCTCGAGAGCGGCCGTTATCGGTCGATCTCGTCGTCAGACGCGGCAACGAACCGTAGTATAAAATGCACTTAATAATATGCGACCGCTGTTCCAACCATTGGAAAATACATTTTGGTGTTTCCTATGCCGACTTTGCAACGAGACTCGTCAATTTGTAATAAACTTCCTCTACGTGACTTCTATTATGTCATTTACTTGGTAATTACCATCGTTTATTTAATACTGTTTTTATGAATACTAAACCGATATTTACGAATACATCCGTCAAATAACGCGCACACGCTAGTTAAGTCGAAGTGTAATAAACTATGTGGCATCTCGCTGCTTCACCTCGACGCTCTTTTCATAAATGAGTCAATAATCTATTAGAGGTTTTAGCAATGCAAAATGAAATTATGTTCGACTTTTCTAATATGTATTTATACACACATATATAATTAAATTAATTATCTTATGTATATATAAAATGTATATATATACGAGATAATAAAAATACATTTGTGTATCGTTATAATAATATAAAACAATGGAAGATTTGAGAGATCACAAGAATTTATCAATAAAATATTAAATAATATCAATCGAAGAAAATGGAGCATCGAGCCGTAACAAGGTGTTGGTGTTCATATATTCTATATTTAAGTAAAAACTACAAACTAAATAGATAAAATTATTACAATTTTACAGTACTCCTAATTCAGCGATTCAACTGTTGCGTTAATTTAATTTTTTTGTAACGTATTTTAACTTCTTAACCGAATTTTTAACCGAATGACTTAGGCCCAGTTTCACAAGTGTCGGTTAACTTTTAACCTTAGATTAATTCACTCTTCGTCTTTTTCTAAGGGGGACGTTAGAAGGAGACCAAGAGTGAGTTAATCTAAGATTAAAAGTTAACCGACACTTGTGAAACTGGCCCTTAATTGTTATGCGACATTGAGGATGGTCCTATAAAGGTCCGAACGTTTGTAGTTTTACTTAATATAGAATATACTCTCTAAATTTCTTGGAGTGGGAATAGCGCCACTCCGGTGAGATTTCACTCTTTTGGAGTAAGATTTCACTCTTTTTGGAGTGAGATCTCACCGGAGTGGCGCTATTCCCACTCCAAGAAATTTAGAGAGTATGAACACCAACACCTTGTTACGGCTCGATGCTCCATTTTCTTCGATTAATTTTTAATCTTGTGAGCCTTTATTATTATATTAAATAATATGTTGAACTGCAAGTTAAAATTAAATTGATTAATAATTATATTTCTCGAAGATATTTATCAATATTTCAGAAAAAAGGCTCGGGCGGCAAACTTCACACTCGTCTGAAAAACGCTGCTTTCTCCCCTTGGTGCACAATATACTATTTCGAAAAATTAATTGCAACGGGAATAGTTGGCGAGCTTCTCAGAGTTTCGAGTGAACTGACTAATACAGAGTTTGCCATAGATGTTGTGTAGTTTGATAAAGTAAGTTTGCTACCTAAACTTTGAGAACCACAGAAGAGGCTTTAGGTTCCACTTCATGGATAGCTACGAAAATAAGTACGCGGGAGCGCCTCTTGCGCGTGATAGTATATGCTTTATGAACATTTCGTTATTACTATTACAACGCGTAATAAGACACAGCGCGCGCGGGCATCATATTTCAAGTTGCGTGCTGCAGCGTGAAATATAACATTTGCATAATTGGAGAATAAGAAATGTAATATGCAGAATTGAAAGCATAAAATAACGTTTAAATAAACGTAATTTAATGTAAAATGTCGTCATTACAATAATATTTATTGATATATTTATTGGTATATTTAGTTATAAAAAAACTGCAATATTTAATAAAGAAAGAATTTAACAATAACAATGCGGCAGTTTTATTCATTAAGAATTGTTAATTATCGCAAGGCTGTTTATGAATATAGGTAGTATTTAAAACAAATTTAGAAAATTAATTATAGGATATATAATTATAAAATATATAAGGATATAGTCTCTCATCGTAAACTCGCAATTATTGTAAGATTTATTTTGTTCCTGCAAGAATTTTTTTTCCGTCGTACTAAAAATACCTTCAGCAGCAGTCAGAGTTAAAGAAAATAATAAGAAATTTTGCTTTGTGAATGTTAAAATTTTTTAACTTATTTTCATACACATTAATCTTTAGTGCTTATGTGTGTTTAAAAATATTCCCTGTTTCTTTAAGCGATATTACTTGCAGGAGCATTATAATCTCATTTAGCAGTAAAACAGAAATTAATTGGCGAGGGTTCTACTTACAATTAGTGTATTCGGCTTGAATTCGCGTGAATAAAACTCCGAGGAATAAAACGAGCGCCAACATGTCGAATCCCGGATGCGCCAGGCCGAACATCTCGCTTCGAAGATCCGCTGGCTTTGTCGGAGGGCAATCAAAAAGTGTCGCACTCTCGTTGATGCCGGCGCTTCTTTATACGTCGTGCAACCGCGATCGCATCTTTCTCGTCTCGATTTCTTTCTCTGTCGCCGCCCATCGCCCTTGCCATCGTCGCTTTCCGCGGTGCGTGGCGTGTCGCGAGGCCGTGAACTTCAGATCCGACAATGACTCGCGGCCATCGATACACACGGTATTACCCGTGTGTTCGTTCGCGGCGGAAATCCACTGATAAAGCCCGAGGCGACCCTGGCGTAATATTCAAGGCGAACGTTAACGAAAATTTCTCACGCGCGAGACTGTAGATTGGTCAAAGGCCGAAGGATCAATAGAGCACTAAATTATACATTAAAATTATTACATGTGTAATAAAAGTGAAATTAATTTAGCTTCTATCAATTTTTACGTGTCAATGTTCGTCGTCATGATTCTATAAGTCTTATTTCGGTTGCATTTCATGCTCGCTATACGTGCGGCACAAGGTTGACTATCGTTTGGAATCCAAATCTGCAGAGCCACACAATTACAAATTACAATGTCTATCTATGATTAATGTCTAATACAGTCTAAAGTCTCTTTTCTTTGAGAGAAAAATTTATGTGCTGCGCAAACATGAAAACTCCGAAATTTTTATTCTATATAATGTATAATTCAGAATAATTCGGAATATATTCGTTCTCGAGAAGTACTTTTTATACTTGTTGATATACCTAATAATAAAATTAAAGATGATTTTGCATATGCCATGTTCAAAGACATATACACTTTCAAAATATGCATTAGCTATATTTAATGTTCTTTCTACGCATATTTATAATTTTACGTAATGCGTTTGATGATGCTTTTAGGCACGAAATACGCGTCGCATCGCAAATGTACAGTAGACAGCAGCGTCAGAGATCGTGATTGCAATCATGAACTTGTACACATATATTGCTATTACGTGAATTGCACGTACATCGCGGCTCCAGACCATCTTCGGATGGTCCGGTACCGGTTACTGCGGCGAATAAACACGGTCATCGTATGTAATCATAGCTCGCGCGTGCATACGTTCTGTACGACGTCGCCTGTCATCGGCAAACGGCAATCGGATTATGTATCTACGAGTAATCGCTGTGACAGGTGGGCAGGATAATCAGGAAACGGGAGCTGTCGTTTACGAGAGAGTTTCGTAACAGGTCGCGCAGCAACGTTAGGTAGAATAGCGTAATTACGGGATTGGTGGGGTTCCGAGAAATTTCCTATTCCTATTTCTAATTTCGCGGTAAGGTGTAACTGTGATTTTGAAGTCTCACAGTGTAGATGTCATGCTAAAAGAATACTCCAGAAATCAATATCAATAGCAAATAAAAGATTATTTTAGTTAGTTATTTTTTTGCAAGCGTAGTTGTAATTGCTTCTTGTTGATTGACTCCCAGTATTCATGAACCAATTGTTACATACTATATATGTATAACAATATGTAGATTGCGTAATTATAATAATTCCTTCGAATACACCCTGCGAGTAATTCGATGATACTTTTATGAATTCGAATAAAAAATAGTGTGGCAAAATGTGGCACGTGATTACAAGGAATTTGTTTCTTCTATTTTTAGGGAGACATTCCCTTGTTAACATTTCACTTATGCAAATTTAGAAGTCCAGAATTTCGGGTGATAGAATGCCATATCCTTCAAAAGAATTGAAAGAAATAGCCGATACATACAGAGGGAGCACAATCCATCTTAAAATTTATCTCGTGCGCTCATCTCAGCGCTAACAAAACTTCGACTTATAGCTTCGGAGATATTCATCTAGTTACTGAATTTCCAAAGACGAAGATAGAGTTTGTGATTTTGCGTCGACCGATTCTAGAAGGAACTATTTCTGATATTTATCTCGCCGTATCGTGACGATACTCAATGAATGTTAATGAAAAAAAAAAAGAGATTGCCCGCAGACATCAATGGAAAATGTAGAACACGTACTTGAATAGCTGGCAGTGGCATTGATATGTATATCTTTTGTTTTTCCTTGTTGTGATACTTGTGATATCTCTGGGCTACATATCCCTTGGCTTTTTCTCCATGACGAGAGCAAGAAGGGTCATGTGTCACATGTAAGGATAACGATGGAACAAAGACTTCAAACGTACGATGAAAAATATAAAAAGAAAAACGAAAGCACCGAATATTCTTTACATTATTGAGAGATAAAATCTTGGAAGATTTTCACATAATAGTAGACGTTTAAGGGTTTGATAATAATTTTTTTTTCTATTGATTCAATATCCATGAACGAAGTATGAATATTTCATGATGATAATGTTAAGGGTTTGATAATAATTTTAATGAGACAATTGATTTTCTGGGTAGCTATCGTTCATATGTGCAACTGCGCTAAATTGCTTTCCAAACTTCGCGTGAATCGGTGAAAGCACGTGCCAAGAGACGTGCTCCGTGTCCACGTGGGAGTCGGGCATGTATACGTCGCAAGTGTTCATGCAGGTGCATGTGCGATCACAGGTACGCGCTACGGGGATATGAAAGCGAGAGTAACTCCGCTATTACTCCATCCACTTCCGTTGAACTTGACCCACTATATGTCCTGCGATACTATGGTTCTTGCATCTAGTACCGCGCACCTTAACGTCATTTCACCTCCTTCGTTTTCCCTTCCCTCGTTGGGGTTCACCTACGCGGTGGGAGTCGTTCGAGTTACCTGCACTCAGCAGGTAACGCGAACTATTTCTGTAGCTTGGTAACCGGTCAAGTTCGTCCCGAGACTCGTAGATGAGATAATACGGCAGACACGGAAGTCTAATTTCATCTTTGAACGGTTGAAATCACGTCGAAGATATCTTCGTATGATATTTCCGTTAAACGGGGACTGAACAATATCTGCTCCACACGTGAGAAATTTCTTGCTGAGATAATATATATATTTGTTATTATAATGTCGAGTTATGATGAAGTGTCATGCGCGTAAATTATATATCTTTTTTCTTAACACATTTAAATTTGGTTTAACTAGATACAAATACAGAGCGATTAATATTACCGTCCAGAAGAGATATGATTAGAATTTAATATACTAAAGTATCCTATAGTGTTTAAAAATAAACAAAATATTAAAATGATTTATGTGATGTTGTGGAGATTGTTTAAGATGATTAAAAGTTGGTTGGAAAGACTCGCGGCTTAATTTTCTCTTAGTTCGCTTGTTCGAAATTACTTCCTCCATGTGTTGCGTGCGTGCAGTCAGTTCCGAGGTTGTGATTAGAAGATTTTTGACAGCGTGGCATTGCCCGCTCACGAACACGACCTAGGTAAGGTCGTGAACGTTAGATGTTACGAGATACTAGGAGTCACTGACCGAGGCCAAGCAGACAAAAGTTTTGTTCAATACACTTGAGGTAGACAGACCTTGACGGCCCGCAGTTCCGAGAACAATTGCCGCATATTTTTTCTCCATTTAGATATACATTTCCGCTGTAATTTCACGTAATCGCATGCTCGCAAATAGCAATCGCGCTATATTATTTTATATATACTTTAATATTATTTTTATACTGTTAACCAGAGCCAGTTTACAAGAATTTTGCAGGTTAAGCTATTCATTACCGTTGTGCCATCTTATCATCTACCTGTTTAGTTTAAAATGTTATGATACATTAATTTGTAACTTTCTAAATTTTATCGTAATTAATATTCTATTTTTATTCGTCATTTCTTTTAAATATTTTTTATTTATCTATCTATTTATTTTTCCGTGGAATGTTATATTTAGCTATCTATTCTTGTATTTTTTTTCTGTAGGGTAAACTCGGGTAAAATGGCCATACAGGAAAGATGGTCAACCTATGTTCTTTCAATCTAGCTCGCCATGAAACATCGAATGAACATTGGGTTGGCCATCTTTCGTATGGCCATCTTACCCGAGTTTACCCTATTACATTTTGACTATTTTACAAAAGTTATTTTTATATGCATCACTAAATTCTATTTTTGTACAATTTGCACGCGAACGGATAGGTGAGTCAGAATATATTTTAAAATCAATAATGTACTGGATCTATACTTAGAAAATTATTACTAGCCCAGTGATACGATCTTATAATAAAACAGATGAATATCTGTTATTTATATAGATATATACCTATCTAATGAACATGGCTAACCATCAGCTACTATTTTATTTAACATTTTGATGTGGAACGGATCCTAATAAAAAATGAAAAGTTATCTATTTCTGCGTAACGAAAATATGAAACTGGCATCTTTTGATCCTTCAAATCGGTAGTTTCTAAATTTAATTGCCAGAATTTTTTAAATTACTTTTTGAAGAAACTTTGAGGTGAAATCTATCAATTATATATCGAAATTCTAAAAACGAGATGCCAACTCCACAGGCGTAACGTGGTGGTCCTTGCGAAAATTAAATTGCAGAAGTCGAGAGTATTGGAAGTCCAATAGGGGTATCAATAGACTGCATAGGCTGTCACGAATCGGGTTATGACCGGAAGCGAGCGAAATGGCGAACGAAACTTGCCCGGCGCGCAGCTATTGAGGAAGAGGAGCCAATCACAGTCCAATTCATGAAAAGGAAAATTAAATTTCGTTGAAGCGAGCTCGCAGAATGACATCGTAATGTCGGCTACGTGCGCGATATACATACATATAGGCCGAGGCTTTTTTTTCGGGAACTGACCCGATGCGCCCGAAATCAAGCAGTTTCTCGAAAGCGAACGGTGCCGTAATATCCCCGATAAATCGAAATTGGTAGAATCTGATATGCTTATATTTTTCGACAGCTACAAATATTTCTGGCATAAAATGTTTTGAAATATAACAAATAGCTTTTGTAATTTGAATATATGATATATTTGTAGTAAAACTCTGCGGTTTTTACAATTTTTATGGATTATAAAACTTTTTTCTATGGATTATAAAACTTTTGTTTTGTGCAAAACTATACATATGAATAACATTTGCATCTGAAATTGAAATATAAGTAGATCGAGAAATCGTGCAGAATTATTTGTTTGCATTGCGTGGGATTATTTCAACAAGCAACCAGTTTGACGAAAATTGAGATTGATATCGCCTCTTGCATGAATTGATTGCACGGCAGCCGGCTCGTCATACCGGAAATAAAGACCTATAAATAGTGATCTGAAATTTTACTTCTGTACACAAGTATAATAAAAATATTCGTCAATATTGATCTGTAAATTTTTCAATCTACGTTCGCAATAAATCGCTTAGCCGGTTTACGATTATTTACGAAGTGCTACGCGCGTCAATTTACTCGCTCTCGATATATACATATCTCGTGCGTCGCTAAACCCACCACCGGTAATTAATACATTTCAAAAGTTTAACATCATTAAGGCAATTTCAGCCTTCCGGCATAATTGGACATAATCGATACGTAGGCGAAGAATTAATCGTTTGACACACACGCCAGACTGTCTCGTCGTGACGCGGAGCGGCGCCTCATATAAATAAAACTTGTTAAGAGATAATCACGAGCCTCCATTAACTTCAATAAAGTATTTAAGGGAGCGTTAATGGAACTCACCGCTGGTATACTGCGGCATCAACGAAATAATAAGTCGTGGGTAGCGTCGATCGGCAATATAATGCACGAACGAAATTCGTTTAACAATTTAAGCGACGCCCGGGGAGCGGTTCATTGAGCGCATTCAATCGCATTTGTATACACAAAAAGCTTTGATTAAATGCAATACACATATATATCTGCACATGCATACCGCGGTATACTCGTGAATGCATCCGTTGCGCATATCAGTGCGATATTTCCATTGATTTCGATCGCAAACCGCGGATGCAGCTTTCGATCGACCAAGAAAACTTTTTGCATCAACGATATTGGAATTTATGAAAGTCCAGCGGGATATTGCATTTTATGAAAGTCGTGCAGAAATCTATATAGTTGGATACAAAGTAGGCTCGAAGGAATATATATCGCTTAGTATTATTCTTTATTGTGATATCGTAATTTTGGAGATTTAGTGGGTTAATTAATGACAAATAGCATCTTTCAAAGCATCTACAAATGAAGAAGCATTTGTTGATCTAATTTTTCTTGAAAGCTTTTTTATTTTTTATTTGGTGATAAACAAGAACTATTTGCAGGTAATGGGTCACAAGTGTTATACGCAATCATAAATGTACTATATACATTTGTATATGTATAGGATGTATTTGTATATGTATATGTACAGGATGTTTTAAAAAAATGTTAACGCTTATATGGAAGTAACTTTTTTAGAGAACCAGAACTAATAACACAAAATATCATAGTAACAAATATATTTTGTCTTCACAGAGGCTCCACTTGTCCATCATCATTGCAATGTGCAAGATCTCCGACAGAAAATTGTAAATGTAATTGCAATAATATTTAAAGAAATATACCTCAGGGCTCTGGAGATCACATGGAGAAGATTCTAAAAATGTGTTGACAATGATGGTGAAGAAGTGGAGACTTTTTGAAGACAAAATACATTTGTTACTATGCTATCTTGTGTTATCAGGTCTGTTTGTCTAAAAAATTACTTCCATATGAGTGTTAACATTTTTTTGAAGCACCCTGTATATGTATATGTACATTGTATATGTATATGTATATATCAGGTGCAATGCAGCATGCACTTGCATTACATATATCTCAGTGGATTTTGTTGAACGTAGTTCGATTAAGCTATGCATATTGTGCGCATCCGAAACGAATTGTATCGGTATTTTTTAGAATTTATTATTCTTTCCGTGCAGTTTTTGTACTGGGGAAATTGGGCTCGTGCAATAACTTACAGAAACAACGACGGTTTGCACGATACTTATACAGAATGTACCACTACTCCCACGTATTATTGTTCCCTGAATAATTTGCGTAGCAAAACATGATCGGACGATTCTATATATTTTTTTTAAATCTAAAAAATAATTATTTTACACTGTAATTGATTTAAAGTAACATTTTTAAATACAATTTTCTTAAAGTAAATCCACTTTGAAAGAAGTGTGAGAAGAAGCTTTCGGCAGTTGTTTTCATGACCGAAGTTTTTATTTCTTTCGATAATTCTTTAATTTTCAGTCACTTCGTACGTAAATTCTCGAACATCCTATGTATGTCCTATCCGAAAGAATCGGTGCATAGGTATAATGTGACATTGGTATGGCAATGCGCTTACAACTTCAGTGTCACGAAGATAAACTGCAAACCCGGTTTGACATCGACCTAGTCCCCCTGGCCTGGAAAGATGACCGCGTAATCAGCATCGTCGACTTTCATCCTTATCAGTGTGACAAACGAGGATGGAAAATATCGACTCGTTGAGAGACGCGGCGAGGAAACCGACTGCATAAGCGAATATTTACATGCGCCATGGGACATCTATCTGCAAGGTTGGTCAGTATTCTGCGAGGTCACCGATAAAAATACACAAAAAGACGGGAAACAATCGCATTCGTAACCCGAACGCGAAATCAGTCACTCCGAAAACGGAGTTGCGAATAAAATAGACGAAGGGACGAAATAATACACAACGAATCTAGATAAATTGCTTATTGCAACTATTAGCGAAAATGTTAAGAACATATATATTATTTTTTGATTGGCGAAAGAATTTTCGGTTGTCGTGCTGGTTACTTTCATCAGATTCAAAGTCCCGACTGGACCAATATCCATTCTGTATCGACGCAAATAATCAGCTTTAATATCGACAATATTGATCGCGGTTTAACCGCGTTCAAAAATCGCGTGTAACGCAAACAACGCGATGTCGATACATGTCGATACATTACGCAAATTAATATCGAATATGATTATGACGCAGCAGATCATGCTCCGCGACCGAAAATATTTGCACGTCGAATTAATTGACCTGCGAGTCTGCTCGCCCGCGGTGTGGGCGTTATCGCTGCTTTTTGAAATCGCATCGAGATCGCAGTCCGCCGCTGTCAGGTTATTCATGATCTTACAGAAGTATGAGCGAGATTACACGGAAAGGTACTCTGGGAGTGTTTCAAGTGCAAACAAAACTAGGAAAAATTGCATACGGTATAAGGGAGCAACGGAATAGAAGAAGGAAGGGAAGGTACTCTCGCGGTGTGTATTCATATATCCAGTTCAACGCGCAAGGAACACAGTGTGCGAAATGGATTATACCTCCGCAAAGTCAAATAAGCTTATATCGCTCGAATAGTGCCACGACAACGAGTGCGGCAACGATCCCGCGAACGAGTGCTTTATCTCGGGAGCTTTCGTCTCTTCCAGTGCGCGCTCGCATCTTTACCGGAACATTCGCGCGTATCCTCGCGCGCACGCGCAAGTACATGCCGCATGACCCATATCGCGGATGAAAGGATTAAAGAAACGTGCTAGGATGGCACGCGCCGCTGTTATTACGCTAGGTTCTCTCAGCTGATCCTAAAATGGTTGACTACACAAACGCATATCTCGATATTAAGCAGAACGTCACAGAAATGCAATTTACGATTAAAACGTAATTTTTATTCAAGTTGTAGAAGACGAAGGTTTTTGATACTACGAATGGATGTAAAGATGATTGTTATCTAGATAACTCTTTATCGAACATGAGTTATTTTAATGTTTTATTTTATGATATGGACACTACAATTTTGAATTAGCAACAAAATGATACAACATTAATTTTATATTTATTTATTTTATTTATATTTATAGCTTAATTATTTCTAGTTTAATTAAAATTAAATGATAGAGAGATTATAAGTTTTTGAAATTTGATTATTTAATCCATGATCGTTCATCATGATACAAAACTTCTAGAAATAATATTTTTTTATTATGGTTTCTATTATCTGCATCTGATATATAAATATGATAAATTTGTGCATTTTGCATAAGATAGGTCTGCGAGTTGCTGATAGGTCTGCGTTATCTCGGTAACGTTTTGGGCACGTTTGTACCGCACGCATTTCCACTTGCGGAATTCGTGCGCGCTCGCGCACGTTCACTAATTAAACATATACAATAAAATACAAATTTGCAAGCGCAAAGAGGCGAGAGTAGTTTCCAAACGACAAGTCGTGTGCGCTTGTTCGATACGAGTCACGCGTTCACGCATTCACGCCTCTCGATTTCCATCGAGAGCGATGCTGCTAGACGAACGCGAAGTTCTCCTTTGTACGTTCGCGCATTGTTCGGCCGTTGAGGCGTCGAAGTATCCGAGGCGAGCGTTCGCTGTTCGAACGACTTCTCGACAAAAGGAGTCGCGAAACTTTGCGAGCGGATAACTTTAACGAGAGACAAATAAATAAATCATACGAGCCAGCAGCCGGTCGGCCGCGCTTTGAGGGGCACTCGTCGTTGGCCTGGCCCTCTACCATCGTAAAGATTTATGTTTCCTATACCTTTATCTATACCCTCTCGAGGCGACACAGCATCGCGCCCCACTGTGTATGTGTGGGCTCGTGGACCATAAATCCGCGAGCGTCAACTCGGATCGGAAGCCTCGAAGCTTCGCGCCCCTTATCGCTCGAAGATACGAAAGCTTATCTCGTGAAATTATGCACGGAGAGAATTTTTTGTTATATTTTACCCTTAAATTCACTACAAACTTGGGACAACTTGGCAACCAAGGAATTTTTAAAATATACAAAAGACATTTTACAAACAACGTGATAAAAATTACCAAGCAGATTGTTAAATTTTGAAAAATTATTGAAATTTCCTAGATATATTTTAGTAAAATTAATCAAACATATTTTATATTTTAATGTAATAGATATTAATATTTTTTATTATGGTAGATATTAATCAGAATAGCTCGCATAAAATTCTTGGTGGTACATGTTGTCCCACAACTACCGTGATTTCAGGGTAAATTTTAAGAGAAAATTCTCTCCGTGTGGGAGCCTGCGGAATATTGCTTCCGATTAGAATATCATCGGAACCGAACGTCGGAAGACCGGACCTATCGTCGCAACTTATATTCTCGATCTCGTCGAATGGGGCATCGATGATAAATGAGACTCGGATCGGGACTGCGAATCGATATTTCCGGCTTCTACAACTACGTGTAAATTACTTCCATCGACTGTATATTTTTTTAATTGCAGCGCGCTCAGAATATGGTTGCGCGAATCGGATGAGGTGGAAAACGCGAATCGAGTAACTTCGATGAAAACTGTGGGAAGTTCAAATAACCGCGTGATCGAATGTACCCCATACACGTTTTCGTTTCGCACTTTTTATTTTCCGTCCGACGGGAACCGTAGTTTTACTTTCCGGCTAACTATAAAATCAAATAGTAAATCGACGCGGCTATCATCTTTTATACATGCTCCATCGAACGCGCAATCAGCCGATCACGGAGACCCCGTGAACGATCTCGAAAAATATAATACACACGAGTGAAACTTGCACTCGTGCGAGCTCGAAAAATAACAGGCGGGCGTGTAGTTCAGTTGTTGTGGGAGAGCCATGGCATTTATTGCGAACAAATAAAGCACGCCGACGTACGTGTTATTCACTGACGATGGTACGTTTCGAGTCCGAGCCTTTTTTTCGAGGTAGCGCTCCGTGCCGCGCGTTTACCCTCCTGCGCGCCGAATCGAAATTAAACGGACTCACCCCCGTCCGTGCGAACGGTGCAATGGGTAAGTGCAGCGCTTTCCGCGTGCGTTCCATTACGATCGTTTCAGCAATTTTGTCCGACGCGCCCGCGTCAGTCGATGTGTGCGCGAGGTAATGGCGGTTGTTACGCGCTGGTTTTATAGAACGCCATCGTCTGGTTACTGGCGCGTTAAGGCAACGGCCCCACTGATTTTCACAAAGGATTTTTAATTCCGCTGTAATTCACGCACCTCAACGATATCGGTATCACGTCGGTCGGGCCGCGATTTCGACGGTTTCATTAGTTTTTGAATATAACGTTACACAAAGTATCGCGATGTTCGGGAACGTCACGGGAATGCAATATCTTTTATGCATCGAAGCCGAAAGTTGTATCTCATAATACGAATTATTAAATTATCGGTTTTCGTCGAATTGCAACGTGCTGCTGCAATGTGAATTTTACACTCCATTTATAAAATATTTTATTATTTAATACGCGTTGCGTGTATGATGAGTTATTTTCCTCTTGCCAGTATCAGGGAAATATACGAGTAATATCCTTATGATAATGTGATTTGTTTATTTAACTGGAAAGCTAAATGTATCGGTAAACTCCGGATGAATTCGAACAAAATAAAAATATCTTTCTGATTTTGAGCTGTCGGGGATTGGTAAGCTGCATCCAATTTTTACGATTAATTGAAATGCAATAGCACTTAACTTAATTGAAAGCGATTTGTACCATGTATCTGTATTCGATCGGGAGGAGGGAGCACGGAACTTTTATTAATACCATGTATATCTTCGTGTGCCCTTATCTCATTGTCCATTTAGCTATCTGTCTCTTCGTCGAAAGAAATCATTTCATCCGTGTCGCGGCAAATTGGTAAAGTTTCTATGTTTTAACGCTGGCAAGTTATCATGTCGACGTTACCACGTATAATTTGATATTCTGAGCGACACGGGTTGAGCCGACCCTTATATCTCTCCCTTGCACCTGAAGCCCTACACCGAGGGGCGAATTTTCAGCGGGTGGTCTTACAAACGCGAAGGTCCTTCACGGATTTCATGAGACGAGCCAAGAAAATGGACGAATTAGCATTTAGAGCGCGATTTTACCGCGTACTCGCAAGCGCTTCTACCGCTTCTGCTCTTATAGGGATGCGAGTTTAAGGAGATACGAATATCCACCAAAGGTATGCGAGCCAGAATAAACTACGTTGACTACTTTGAAACATGATATAGATTTTGTTATTAAAGATGTTTAGTTCTCGTTTACACAGAATCCTTATAATACTACCTTTTATGGAGATTAAGCTGTAAATAATGAACTTGTACGTTATTGAAAATTTATATATAAAATATTATTTAATAAGATGGTTTTTACACAAAACAAATTTGTAACGGAAGGAAATTTGTAACGGAATGGTATAGTATACTTATAGCAAAATCGCGTTATGTAATAATTCTAATTTTAACTTTTATTTTAACCTTATAATATGCGACATAGATCGTTGTAACATTATTAAACAATATCCGCAATTTAAAAAATATCCAAGAATATGACAGAAATAGTACATATATATTAAATGCAGAATCACATGTGTAAAATATGATAATATAATTTACATTCTTTATCGGTATAAGTGTTATAAAAAAAGCAATGTTATATTTTTTCATTATTCCCAATCTTAAGATTGGATTTTTGACGCAATTCTTAGTATGATCATAATTTCCGACTCATCTTTTATCACTCTTTGTCTTCTGAATTGATCGCTCTGCGAATATTAGGTGTAGCCCCGCTGCATTTCGCGCGGACGAGCGATGGCGCGTGGCAGCGCATGCACTCTCGATCACGTATGTCCTCGGGTATATCTTTCGCGCTTTCTGACGTGCGCGTCCCGGTGGGAAGTGAGAAAATAAATAAATGACGAGCGATTCCCGCGGGTGGCTGCTAGCCCGGACGAGGCAAGGAGCAATTTCTGTGTAGATAGCGCGAGAATTATGGCCCCTCGCGAGGCGACGGAGGTTTAAGCCCTCCCCGGGTGTTCCTAGCCTTACAACTCCGTAATTTTTACCCTCCGAGAAGTTAAGAGTAATTTACTAGCTCCACGTAGGCGTTATTCGAGAACGTCCTTCTCGAGAACGAAGGCGCCGCCGCTGAGCGTTTCGGTAGCTTCGCCCTTGTTAATTGTCTACCTCTGATGAACTTGATTTTCAGCGGGGGGACAGGACATTGCGGTAAGATAGATGTCGGCAATATCGCAACAAAGATAGCTATTCGTTCCCGGCTCTTAATGAGGGGACTTGTTTAATTGTGGATGGTAGTCCGCGAACTTTTGAAGAATTAATACAATAACCGAGTGAAGTTTGACAATGATATGGTAAATGACATGGTAACGTTTAAGTAGGTAGAGGAGTTTAATTAACGCGATGTAACGCATGATAACTTAAATAGTTATTTCTTTGAAACAATCAATTCACACAAGGTAGATATTCTATAATCTAAGAAAGTTATTCAGTTAAGACTTTCCTGTACTATTTCTAATCAGATATTTAAATCTGCTGTGTGTGTGTGTGTGTGTGTGTGTGTGTGTGTAAAATGGAATTTTTCTATCTTATAAAGGATGATAAAATTTTGGAACTTGTGGAATAAGCTCTGCGTAAGTTTTTGCATTTTATAATCGAACTTTGCACCATCCATTCTTGATTCTCCTTGTTACAATACATAACGTTCAAGAATAATGACGCAATGTAATACCGTTTTGGAGTTTATTGTTAAATCTGCTTTGACGCGCGCGAGCAAGAGAAGATAACACGAGACTTTAAACTGCATATTCTTGAAGTTGCTCTTTATGGAGTTTCGCGAAAGCTTGTGCAAGATAACACGAAAGAAGAAAGGGATATAACTCGTATCTAACTTCACTATACTTAAGCTTAAATAACTAGAGAATATAAATAATAATATAAATTATAATAATTATCTGGCGAGTTTTAGGAAATATTAATAGCAAATACTCTCTTTGTCTTAATATTGAGCAATTGATCGTTAGCAGTTTTTGCAAACTTTCAATAGAAACTTCACTAAATTTATCTTGGTATCATCGAGAAACGAGTTCTACTTTAACACAACTCTATTAAACATTAATAGAGTGACAAAAGTTTTTGAACAAAATTATATATATCTGAGGAAAACCACACTTGATAGTTGTAATAGATAATAAGTTGCAAGTTTTCATCTATAACACGATTTTTCTTATACATTGTTTTAAAAATATGTTAAATTACATAAATGACACATGAATGACAAATGCTAAAAATATATATTTTTCCATTATAAAAAGTATAATTTTTACGTTAATGTTATTTGTGTACTTTTACATACTTTTTATAGTGTAGTCTGATACGTGTCACCAATCTGTCGCTTTTAAAAGCAAACATTGTTTCTTAATTTTCTGGAAGTATGTAATAAATAAATCTCGCAAGTTATCGTTTTTTATGCCCAGTTTTCCCATTTAATTTTCTGAACGGATGACAGAATAACCCTTATACGGTGGCTGTTCAAAGATGTGATTCTACGCATTATATTTCCGCAATATTAATTTAGCCAGAAGGAAAGGGAAGGGAGAAGAAAAAGTGTTGTCGACGCCATTAATTCGATTGGACAAGAGCATTTCGTTTCGGATCACAGGCCTCGGGGATCCATTATGTATTAGCAGGATCGATTCGGTCTGCGACCGGTAAGATTAAGGGCAAAGACGATCGCAAGAAGCCGCCGACTCAGCCACGAAAATCCCTAACATAATTTTCTCCATACGAGTTTCAAATCTCCCGAGATAATGCGATGTTGCGGCTCGGTGCACGAATATACAGTTTGTAGGAACACAACTTACGGGGAAGTTTTCAAATATTTCTCTCTGTGTCGTTGTCTCACATGCCAAAGATTACCCGGAAAATCGAGGATTTAAATGGAAAGGAATGAAATTTAGATATATGAAGAACTGCGTGTTAAAATGTGTTATATCTTTAAAAAAAGAATGAAAAGAAAGAAGATATTTTTTTAAGTGTCATATTTACATTTATACCGTTCATTAATTTTAGTATTAAACATTAAACGATTAGACGGAATTGAACATAATAAATTACGTAATAAATTAATGTTTGACGTTTAGTTTAAACAGCCGATTGCGTCACATTTTTATTCTATCGACGTTAAGCGGATTTCGCTCTTATGACCACTCACAATCAGTTATACATTGTCATAGCCGTCGTTTGTATTCGTCAAGCGAAACGAAGAGATTGGATAAGAAATATTGAAGAGGTTTATGAAATATTCAGTGAAACGTAGTAGAACGACGAATGGACGAATATCTGGCGGTTGTTCCGTGAAAATCGGATTGCGATTGTCAGGATTAATCGAATCTTTCGCAAACGGCGTAATTATCATTAACGGTGGGCCAACTGAGACCCGAGATCGAGTCCACGTCGCGTTTAAAGCGCAGAACGACCTGAACGATATCGTTTCACTTCTTTTAGCACTCGTAGCTTCTTCAATCTGCCGGTAACGTCTAAAAAGCTGAAATTGTGGCCAAGTGGTAGTGGTGATGTAGGAAGCGCGCTTCCACGAGACAAAGCCGGATTGTTCCGCCGCGCGCGGAGGAAGAGGCGGTACGATCCTGGGCTTCCTGCAAACTGAAACCCACTGCCTCCTCTTTCTCCTCCTCTTCGCCCTGCTGCCTTTACCGCGACGTTCGTAGCGAAAGCTTGTTATATTTAAGCCGAGAAATATATACACGTGTACGCGCCAGTTAACGCGACTGTTACACGTGACTTGGTTGGCGCATTCGCCACGGCACGTTGCGTGTGTTGGTATTGCGAATTAAATTATTTTCATCGTCATATATATGTATGTTATAATGCACACACGCACACACACACATATATGTGTGTACCTGGCGGGGCATAATGCGGCCAATTTTCGTGCCGCCGAATTCCGACGTGGCGCAATTTAGCGAGGAACGTTCTCAAATGTGGTGCGCGACATGGCGCGCTTCGGTCTGACATATGCAATTTAAAGAGAACTCATTTCTTAATGCGGTATCAAGTGGCAATGATACGCTAACTAACAATGAGCGAAACTTTTCATTGGAATTTCTTTGTTAATCGAATTTCCAATTTAGCGATTCAAGAATGCTTTGAAAAGAGCAAGATTAACGAATTTGAATACTTCTTATGTAAATCAATTTAATATCAACATTCTAATATCAATCTAGTAAAGTCCTTTACTAGATAGTCCTTTTTTACCTTTTTTATGTAGGTAATTTTGTAGGTATTTTAATAAAACTATCAAGGAACGCACGCGATTTCCGTAATACATTTCCGTATATAGAATCGGATATAAATCTCACGGAATAACAGGAAATGGCCGGAAGTAGAAGTAATAGAGAACAGACTGAGTCTCAAATATCGCGGTTCAAACCGCGGGGAAAAACCATTGGAAAAGAAATGGCTGTAAAGTCGGTCACGTTTTGACTGGAAGAATTCTTCACGTGATTTCTTTGTGAAAGTAATTCGTCTGCATCTGCGGCTTCGTTCCCTCCACTTAGAGCTTACCCGAAGCTTTCACCTTATTTTATTAGAGAGACCCAATTCGTGTTCTTCTCGTGAACCTTCCACGAAGAAATCCTTAAAGTTTCGTTATCTTTATACTCGTAAAAAAAATCTTTTCTTCATTGGATTGATCTTACAACGTAGTTTTGGCCGTTCAAAGTTGTCAAACAAATACAATTATAACGACCTGTTGGAAATGGCGAATTGAATATTCTGTTTTACGAAACAAATAATAAATCTCTAACTTATATAAACGCAAACAACTTGTATTAAATAGTAAAAAATGGAAGAATATTAGCGGAAGAGTTGAAGTGGGATAAGAAAACGTGGAGGAGCGCTCATGATAAAGGGAGTATCATAAATATATACACTGCGATTATTGTAAATATCATTTATTGGACTCTTAGGCATCATTGGGTACAACGATTACACCACGTTGCTTACTTGTAACACCTTAGCGATCTGAAAAAAAACTCGGGTTCGTCAAAGTCGACTAAATTAACATGAAGACATCAGGTATGTTTATTTCGTATCTATAGATAGTACCGACTGCAGTCACGCGCGCGGGTAAGACATTACCGGCGACAAAGATTTAGCATTAGTCGTCGGTAAGCCGAGTACAAATTCTATTTTTACAAAAATTAGGAACCACCGAATTTACGAAAAAGTTACCTTAAGGATGCTCGAAAGAAGCGAAGAATTGATTGGAACGGGGATCGCTACGCCGCGCTACGTCCCATTCCCAATCGGATAGATCAAAGTATCGCAAAGACAACAATGTCCATGTTTCTCACGATGAGCTACAGCTAAATTCAATTTAGGACGTTCACAGGACACAGTGTACTTTATTGTAATGGTTCTCGTTGAAACGTTCGTAACGCAAAGCGGCTACCGCCGCTTTGCTCCTCTGCCTCAATCAACGAAACGAGCATTGTGATCGTGCGAACGAGATTCGGGGGGGAAGGCGAACGAGAACTTATGGCTAAATAAAACTTTATAAAAATATATCAACGAATAATAAATATATCTCTAACAGCGTCACTGTATAATTCGTCGTGTACGGGCGTACGATAGCCTACGCATTTACAGTCACTATATACATACTATCAAACTCTACTTATTCTAAATAATATACAACAATTTATTTTAGTCGCCCCTATCTTTGGGAATATTTGACGTTGCACAATTAAGTTTCTCTCGTCCGGTAGCGTGTCCATACACTTTCGTACAGGAGACCGCGTATCCCTCGTTAAAATTTGTAATTATCTTTTTATTTATTCTATTACGTCACACCTTCCTGCCGGCTCAAACTTTATTATTTCGTTATTATTACGGGCAGTATCGCTCGTCGTATTTGCGTCACGGATTTGTTTCGCAATATTAATACATTACAGTTCGGCACAAAGTCGATCCATCCGAGTTCGTTCGACCGCAATTTGACTGTATCTAGTTTTTTTCATTCGCGAAAAATTCGCCAGCGGCAAGAAAGAAAGGGGGGGAAAAAAGTAAAGAATTGGTCACCGTTTCGTTCGGATCTCTACACGTGGAAACACCGTTCCACAATTCGCAAACATCGGCTTATTTATTTATTACCTATACAAGTATATACATGTATGGCGAATCGCGCGTATGTGCGGTACACGCGCGTACGGATTCATAGTTTACAAATTTTCACTCTATGTAAATACGTATCCCGTCGCCCGCGCGATCCCTTCCTTTCCCTTCTCTTCCTCTCTCTCCTATCTTTCCTCCACTATTCTCACATATAAGGCCAGAGAAATCGAATTTTAATCGTGTCTCGATCACACGGGGACTCGTTCGTGCGGACGCGAGCTTGCCTAAGGTTTTACACACGACGACGGCAGCGGTCCGTGCGCTTTCGCGCGATCGTACATTGGTAAACGCGTCTTTCAGAATCGCGTTCCGGAGTAGAACAGAAGAGGACCGATCACGAGATCCGAGGAACACACCGAGGCCGTAATAATCCGCGCCGAAGGCGCGTCAGCAGAGCTTCCATCCGTGGTTTCATTGTATTCGTGTAACGTCGGCGTCGTAGACACGCAAGTGTCGCGTCGCGGCATGTCGAGCAAATTGTGCGTCTCGTTGACGCGAGAATCGCGCGGGGGGGAAATTCTTTCGGAGAAAGAATTTCGACGTTATATACAAAGAAGCTTCCCTTTTTTCCTCTCGCCATTGGGAAAGCTGACGTACGAGCTTTCCGTATCTCTAGGAATTTTGCCAAAGTTTCTTCCGTCTAAATCTCCATTGGGCATGTCGTCTCAGCGACGGTGTTCCCGCAGGATCGCCTGCAGGGTCAAACAGAGCAGAAGATACGTGATACTCGCCGATCGGATGTGGGCATGACTGTAACCGGAAGCGTGCGTCACGTTGAGTAGAACGGAAGCGTCGGCGATCCCTGCCGATGAACGGACGAGCAACAACCATTCTCCCGCGTGGGACCACTGAATCGTCTCGAAACGCAGGGTCGTCCTGTAACATGACTCCGTGCCGCCGTCCTGTAAAAGAGTAAAATGGGACATGAATAATTGCTCTTTATCGCGCGCGTGTCTTCCATATCTAACCAAGAAACTCAAGGCAGTGAAGAATTTCAGCGCTGCTTTCAACGTGTTAATATGCAAATAAATTGGGGCAACGAGATATATTATTCATCTGATATTCATATTTAGATAACCGTTGTTTTGATTATCAAAACAGTTTTCTGTTTCTCTTTTATGAAATTTATTTACATCAAAAATTAAAATTCTATTAAAAAAGATACACATAAAATCACATTATAATATTAATATAAATTTAAATAAATTTATATGATTTTTTAACATTGCCATTGAAAGTGAACGAGCTTTTATTATATTTTTTAATTTATTAAGTACGACATTTTTATGATTATATACATTTTACAGGATAAAAGCCTCTTCCTGTTAACTGAAATTCTTATTTGCCGTCACGAGTTGCAGGGAACGAACTCGCTTGAGGTTGACCTATATCGAGCTGCTTTGTTCTCTGATAAGATGTCAAGCGAGACGCTATAGAGAGAATTCCGAAAGTTTTCTTTAACAAGCTAAGGTAGGGTAACGAGCTAAGGTAAAATGGCATCTACAATTCACAGTGACGGTACCAAGCTCGTGCTCGCGAAGATCTTTATGAAGGACGTTTTTATGGCGCTTTCATGGCGTTTTAAACTATTGAGATCTGGTTGCCGCGGGTCATGCTCCAGACTAAGACGTTTTTATCGCATAATGCTCATTAACTTGCGATTCGATAACGTCCATCCAGTCGTCCTCTTATCGGACATGGTCTCTTTCTCTTTCGTTCTCTCTTTACGATTAAACTTTCACGTAAAACTTCCGGCGAGAGGAAACTGGGAACTTCCGGCGTCGTTCTACGTTCTCGCTTCAATTATCCATCTTACCTTCGACTGCTTCTTCTTAGACCCCCCCCCCATCCTCTCGGTCTTCTCCATCTTTCATCCCCTTAAAATACGTTTTATTACTTTCCGCATTAGTACCTATAATGACTTCTTTTTCTCTGACTTCGTTTCTTTGTTCATGGAAAAATCAATCGTATTAAGCCGATCATAGGTTCACGGAACTTCCGGTTTATGGGATAATTGACCCTAATAAGAGAGCAATACTGATGGTTTGTACGATGAAAGAAAGGTAAAATTTCCTCTTGATAAGTATTGATACGACTAAAGATTTATTAACCTTTTCTTTATCATTAGATGTAGCTAATCGGCTATTGTTCCAGGTTTTTGTTGCCCGAGTTCTCATTTTATATTGTGTCTTTAAAGACACATATAAAAACATTCCAAGATGTTGACCTTTTTTGTCGCGATAAACATTAAATTTTCATATTTTAACATGTATGTTTTATAAATATAAGATATATCTAACATATTGCTATGTAAGTTAAATTGAACAAAAAAAGCTTAAGAAAAACAAATTAATTCTTCAAGTATCTTATTTTAATATAAATGTTTTAAATTTGCACTGGACATCTGGAATTACTTAGTAATATATTTGGTCAAAATGTGTTATGTGTATCTCTAACTGTTGCATGAATATCTGTGATTTGACATGATTATTTGGTGATGAAAAGAGAAAGATACATCCCAAGATATAAAACATTTATTCATTAACTTTTAAATGAAACAGGACATCGTAAAATATCGTGTACTATTGTAGCCGTTATTGCGACATTGGAGGTACATAATATTACGTGACACTTTTGCTTTCGGTCTTATTTTAGCATACAACTAGAACGCGTATAGTGGAAGACTTCTCCGCTTTGGTCGCACAGAGCCGATCGAATGTACACGACGTTATTGTGACTTTTTAATATTGGAGGCAACGGAGTTTCCCTCGCATTCACTTTATCGATAACGCGGACGGGGAAGAATACGTAATTGAATCACAGACTCGTGCTGTTCGTCGGCAAAACTGATGTCGTCTTACGGCGGTATATTTCATCGTTGCGATTCGTAGCAGACGGAGGAGTCGTCGTTGTCGTCGTTGCAGGGGGTCCTGCGAGTTTTTCGTATGCAAGGAATCGGCAGTTTCTTGCTCCATTTCACCCCGCGTCTCAGCCTCCCCCTGCCCTTCGACCACCATCCTTTTCGGCACAGCGGAGACCCGTCGACCCGTTCTTTTTGTATCCTTTATTCACGAGCTTCCCCTGCATCATGCCATCATCCTACCTTCCTTTTTCGCACCCCTCTTTGCGAATCATCTCGCGTCTCGCTCGCTGCGTTTCCTCCCCGTCTTCCTCTTCTTGTTGCTCTCATCTTATTCTATCTTCTTGCATTTTTCTGTCTTTTCTACCACACGCACCATATATATATATCTGTCCTTTTTACTACGCTATCATGTTAGCTTTCCTCATCTATTTTTCTCTCTCTCTTTCTCCTTCTTTAGTTTGCTCAAACTTTCTCCGCTAACGCATTCTAACTTTCTGGCTTTCAATTTTTCCTTTTCCCTCTTAAACTATCTCGCTGTCCGTTTTCCTTACTTTACTCAGTATTCCTTTACTAACGTATTCTACTTTGTCCGTACGTTCAAGCTTTTTCTATCGAGGTTTTCTAGCGTTCCTCTATCTTCCATTAACCTATTCTCTTTGTAAACTTCCATCTCCTATTTCATCCATACTTTTGTTATGTCTAATTTCTTTTACTATCTTTCTGTTTTCTACTATCCTTTATGTGCTAATATATTTAATATTTCTTTTACTTTATCCCATTGTCATTTCTCCTGATTTTCTCCCTTATAGTTTAAATTTTTTTTATCTATTTTAGTAACTTTACTTAGGCTATATTTTGGCCTTTATCCGTAAATTCTTTTATTATAATTACAACTTCTTTGAAGTTAGTTTATATACAGAAATATGCTAACATGAAATTATATATAATAGAATAAGCATAAATTGTTGTCGGTCTATTTCTGCTTGCGCTACCTATGTCCGTTTACAGCATAGTCCTTATGAAAATAATGAATATTGTGATATATGAAATAAAGTAAATACATTTAAGTATCTCTGTGTGAGAAATACAATCATATAGCTTTTCGATTAAGTACAACAAAGTTATTTAATAATTAATAAATTTTCCTCTTAATAAATGTTTCAATCACAAAAATATATTTTTTTTATTGGTTACGATCGACTTTGCTCTGTATCTACAGTTTTCATGATTCAGCAATAAAATCACCATTCAATGCTATGCAGAAGTTTTTTAAAAGTTTCCATACGATACGTACAATAGCCTTCAGTAGAATACTATCGCGAAAAGAAGATCGATACATAAACGGCGCTATGAAAATATTTTGCATATGAAGTATATTCTCAAGAGCATCTTAATAATATCCGATAATATTATCGCAATATTCGATGATCGGAAAGAATCTACACCAGCTGGAAATCGTAATTACATTTTGTATTATTTGTTAAAATACGATACGTTATTTTGTTCCGCGCAAATCGCTTATAACATCGATGCCTGGTTTACGTTCGCCACGCGTTATTTAAAGTCCAACGCTGCGGGGGAATAATGCGCGCGGATGCTGTAATCGGTGTAAGATGTATTTTCACAAATATTATCTACGGACGCGAGATCCGCCACTAGTAATGTAAACACGACGCTACATCGTGCTCGCATCGTCGTGCTTCCCAATAAAGTCCGCAATTTTCAATGGAATCGACCGAGCCAATCGTTACTCGCACCGCGAAATCGTACTGCGCGTCCCTATCGCGCTCACATAGCGAAGAGGATCAAACGTTAATAAAAACAAACGCAACGCCGGGTGCATCGGCAAATCCCTCGCAAAGCTCCGTCGCATTGTCCGCGTCCGCCCGGCACTCCTGGAAAAATGGTTAATCCGTCCTTTATGATGCGGCTTCCTCCACGCGCGCACGCTCGCGCTCGCGCTCGCGCTCGCGCGCGCGCGGATTCCGTCTCCGCTCGGGCGGAAAAAGAAGTGCGCTTGGCTGTGGAAATGAAATAAGCGCGCGTATATGCATACGCGCGAACCGGCCTGCATACATTCCCGTAGTATCTCGTCACCGTCCCTACTGCCGCTTCCGCACCCCCTTTCCGCCGTTCTCACGAGCGAAAGGCGAGCGTGGCCGTTGCCGGCCCTCTCGGCAGCTTTCTCCCTCTGCTTTGTCGAGTCGCGTCGCAATACCTCGGATATCGCGCTAACGTCCGCGCCGGGATAGCGGCATAATTTTCGCGTCGAAGGACCAACCACGCCCCCGGGGGAGCGTGTAATCCCCGAGCGGATACGAACGTCATCCCCGTGTTACAAAAGACAACGGATTTTCAGCGGACGCGCGAATTGCATTTTTGCGCGGCATTTTTACAGCGCACGAGAGCACGAGATTGCCGAAAAAAAAAAGAAAATTATCAAAAACAGAGTAAATCAGATCACTCCTTTTAATAAAATTCTGTTATTTCATCCAGTTTTGCAGACCTGAATCAATAAGCAAGTAAAAAGCAACGCAGTTTTCGTTAATATATGTAATTATAATGTATGTAATTACATCCACGATTGATAGAAATATCAATTAGTTATTTCATACACAGCGATAAAACATTGTATAAAACATTTTATGTGAATAAGGAATATTCAAATAATTTAACGTATTAAGCCGCTAAATATTGCTACAATGTGGATACCAAATATTTACAAACTGTAAATATATGATCAACTTACTTCTTATGCAATTCTGGTGCATATTATTTATTTACTTATTCGTAAAGTAAAGTTTGTAATTTCTGTGCGTATTTGTTATTTATAATTATTTTTCTCCTGTAAAGTGGAAATGCGACTGTTGAAGCGTGCTTGAAAAGAACAATAAATTAGTTTACTCGCAAGTATACGAGAATAAAAATGTTTTTTTTTTAATAGAGAGAAACAAAATGATCAGATTACAAAGGTTGTAATTATTTCGAAGCAATAAAAAAATTTTTTCTGTTCGTCATTCGCCGCGATGATATTAAACTTCTAGAGAAACTAACACGTGTTTCTTCTCGAATATATTTTTTCAATAAATTTTTCGTTTGGAAATGCGCATTTAATGTACAATGTCAGATTTATTATTAAAATAAGTGTTCTATTAATTATATTATTGTATGCGCCGCTCAGAAGTATATATAATTTTAACATTTAACTTTTTCTAATCGCTAGAGACCTATATCTTATGTGACTAAAGTATCTATCCATTACTTATTGACTAAAAATATTTTTAGGTCCAGCAGTGCCAAGTTGTTTTGTATATAAAAATTTTTCAAATATTGGAGCTTGACAATTAAAAGAAATAAATCTTATAAATCTATAAATAGCTGTCAGTTTTTGATATTATGAAATTTTTGCACGATTTTATTTGACAATATAATAGCTTTCATATTAAAGAATTATAGTAATTTTAATTTTACAGAATCTAGTTGATGTCAGTTTTTTTTACATAAAATCTTTTATACGCATATGATAAAAGGATTTATTAATTAGTGTGTAAAAGTATAAAATGTTGAAACATTAGATGTAATTGACAAGTATAAATTGGGGTTATAGTTTTTAATCTTAAATCTTTTGTACAAATGTTTAATACAACGAGGGACGCGTGTACACGTTGGCGTCATTTTTTTAGTTTTTTTTAAAGGGTGCAAATTTACCTCGATTGCGAGTGCTCGAACCCCGTCGCGGGAGGGTGCATCCGGCGTATACACACGCTCCTCCGATATCCAGAGAACCTTTGTGTAGCTCGGCCGGGCACAGAACTCGACGATGATGTCCAGGGGCTCGCCCTCGTTCGCCGTTACCGTTTGACTCGACGGATGAACCATGGGTGGCCCTGCAACGAAAATAAACGAGAAAAACGGTTAACTTTTGTCGAACCAGCACGGCCAGCCCTCCTGCTGCGGTCGTAAATCTACCCTCCGGCGCGGCGTCGGCGCGGGTAGGCGCTTTTTGCGTTTGCTAAGAGCTTTGTACCTTATTAACGACATAAATTTCCATCCAAATAGTCCGTTAATGCGGGGCGTATTCTACGATTTTATTTCAATTGTGGGCGCGTGCATCCAATTATTAGAATTGTCAGACGCGAGTGTCTTTTATAGTGCAGCTTTTTCGGCACATGCATCACTGTCGGCGTTTCTGGCGTGTTAATGCTCGGGCATGGTTAATCGTGGCTCATAAAACGTATTGTAAATTAAATACATAGTACAGCGGGGAATATAGATCGATAACCCACTGTAATCGAATTCGCGAGCGTCGTTTTCACGGACCCGCGATTTATCTTTATTTTTTCCGGAAATGTTTATTGATGGGTATTTTGATGGATTACACGAAAATACGAAGTTTAAGCAAAGGCAACACAGTATTTAGTGCACGCAAAGACAAAATTTTCCATGAATTAGATCAGCAATTTTTACGTAGAGATCGCTACTTTTTGATTGAGTGATATAAACCGCAAATGTAGGCTAATGGACTGAGATAGACAGCTATTAATGGAAGGCAAACGATGTCGTGATGACAGATATAGGATTTGTTTACGTCATATATTTTCCATACTTTTCTTACACAAGGCACGCATCTTTCAGATCTTTGAAAAAGGGAAGAACGCAAGGGTGTATAAAAACATAGAAAACACTCGAAACGAATAAGCTTATGATCGTTAAATGATAACTTAATACGGTTAAATATTATTAGATAGATCGTGTTATTCAAAACAGACCTGTTTCTCTCCTGCTTAACGGAAGCGTCAGCGAGGTGATAGATATTACTGTAATGTAATAAATTTCCAAAAAGTTCTGGAGCCGAAATGTGTACGGCCGGGATCCGGTAACCCCTGCTGAACCCGTTCTCGGCCGTAAATTCAACCTTCGGTGACACTTCCGGGGCAAGGGACGACCTGAAGGGGGAGCGCCGATTAGCACTACTGTCATCTCAAACGTATATCGTCCTCTTTGTTCGCCGCCTTGTGCCTCGTTAATAAAAGATCGTTTGGTGGTTGATCACAGATATTAATGATGGTATGATAAAAGAAGCGAATCGATTGCGTGATGTGAATCGAGATCCCTCGCGCCGCGGTCATTAATGTCTGCGAATTATTTTTCTGCTATAGCCTTTTTTTATTTTTCAATCGGTTATAGTTTTCTTTTTTGTGCACGTATTCATATTGAATACTGTGCACAAATTATATAATCATCCAGAATTATATCAAAATTAACAGACTAGTTCGTCCGCTTTTTTATGCATGTTTGAAAAATTGTAAGGATATCTACAGACCTTAAGTTATAAAGGATTAAAAATCTGGAATTTAAGAAAGTATAAATATTTAAAATTATGGCAGTTCTTTAAAAATCGTCTATGGATTAAAGAAGTCTAAAATAAAGATGTAGGAAAATGGATCAAACAAAGTTTTTAAACAATTATACCGATTAGATCTGCTAATTAAAAGTCACAAACAAATACGTTTCTAATCGTAATTTTTTTTCTGACCGTAAATGATAGCAAAATAAAACAATTTGTACGGAAGATTATATCGACAGTTAATACGAGATGAATGCAGTGAAGCGATACACTTATGATATTACATGATATGATCGCACCATCAAGGTCAGTTTCTGTGCCCAGGAGTCCCAATTTTGTAGTAACCAAGAATATTGTGTTTCGAGCTTTTTTCGATATGCACTGTTCAGCCGGCATGAAAATAACATAACGACTTCTTCGCGATCGACGCTTATTGATAAGGACGTTCTTTTATTTATGCTTAGGAAAGCTTGCAGTGAATTATAACAAATTAATTTGACAATTGTTACAATTGTATATATACGTACTATATGCTTGTTGAGCATTACATGGAGTACTTAAATAGTTTGAAACTTGATTACATTTTTTAATAAAATTGATTTTGGTTAAACTCGTGTTAATTAATGAAATACAGATTCTAAATTAAATTCTTGACAATAAATTCAAGTAGAACTAAGAATTTCGATACAACTTTATAATGAGCAGTTAAAAATGTTGAACTATCTAGAATTAATTCCAAGATAACTTTTTAAATTTTGTTTATGTTCTTTTTTTAATATAATCACGATTGTTTTCAAGAATCAAGGATGCTCTGACAATAAATTAGGACAGCGGTTTAATGGAACGCGGTTTACAGCACCGCTGATTTATGCGCAGCCTTAAGACATCTTTGAAATCCAACGAGACGTGCAACGCGATCGAAACGCAGAAACTTGGCACATCGTACGACAATGCGAGCAGCCCTCAGCCACGTTACCGCGACGTGCAGCGTGTTCGCGCGCGCAAATTGCAATCATGGGTTTTCAATTTCCCAACCTCAAGGCGATCGCGATTCCGCAAATTGTCTCGCACTACCGTTCGAAATTCCTCTTGTCATCGACCACGAGAGGGTTTCGTCGATAGAGTTTCGACTTCGCGAGTTAGCGTTTGCGGGCCGGAAAATCAGACAAGGGAATCGGAACAAAACAAGATTTTCTTGACTTTCTTCGCCTCGACAAAAAAAAAAGATTCCTCTTCGGATTGGACGAGGCGCTTCTCATTGCGAAATAAATTATGCAGGAACAAGGTTCAGAGTTTCAGATGGTATTGCAAATGTTCTTAAGTTTTTCTTTACGACTGGATTAAAGCGTGCTCCGAGTGAGTGAAATAACGAATTAAAAGAGTAGCAAGTCGCATAATTCAGCTAATTTATTTTTTGATGCTCTTTCCTCTCTCTAAGAAAAGCAGTATATTATTATTCTCTTTGATAATCAAGGAATTATGTTTATTATTTATTTTGTCGAGCAATTATTTATTAATACAAGTCAAAATTCTTTGTACGTGGACACAAAAAATGTAAAAAATCGTGCAATTTTTTGATGTATTGCACCATGTGTAAAAGAAAAAAAGAAGTTATTGTCCTCTGTTTATGCATCTGTCTGATTATCTCGTACATTTTATTCAAGTGCTCAAACCGATTGGTCAACAGACAGTTACTATGACAAATTGCACTGTAATATCAGCTCTTTAATCCACGCACTCCAGCTAATTGAAGCGCGGATGTTACTGCTTATAACCCCGGTGAAATGACGTCCCTCTTGGCCCATTTTCCGCTCCACGGAAACCATGCCTCCGACCACTCTTTCTTTTTTCTCTAGATGGCCTCTCATCTGCACAGATTTCCTGCTTCGTAAAGCAAGCCTTCTGACCTCGACCGGCTCGTCTGTCGAGTGAATAGAAGCGGAACAGTACAGCCAGGAACCGCAGCATCGTTCATGAATATTCCTACGGCTGAAATTGCTCGAATATCTTGGAGGTGGTTCTTGTCCCTGCGCCGAGGGGCGAGTCTTTTTGCCATCCTTCCGTCAGCCCCGCTTTACCAGTAACGCATAACGGGGACGATACGGGACATTACCGAGCTCATTCATGCGGTGAGCTTTCTTTCATCAGCGTTCACCTTTTTTGAATATTCTTACGCACCTATGACGGTGTCGTTCCGACCTGTGAATTATGCAGATGCGTGCCACGCGTGATCTGCGTGCCAGGATTGCGCCTGCTGAAGTGAACGAGGCCAAAAACCTCGTAGAAACAAAGTCGTCTTTTTAGAATATTTATTTATAATTTACATTTAATCGCGTGAGTTAATTATTTAGTAGTTACAAATATTTGAATAATTTGGGACTTGATTACATTCTCAAAATTGATTTTGGTTGAACTCGTGTTAATTGTGAAATACAGGTTCTAACGAAACTGTGTAATGAAAACTTGATATACATAATTGTAATTATTAATCTCATAGGCAATTATATTTATATATTCTTAGGTATTCTGTTTACCAGCCTTAAATTTTTATTTATAATTATTTTCATGTCAAGAATTGTAATAATTATATGATTTCAAAACTATTTTAACTTATATATTTTTGAATAAATAAATATTGACATTTTTGGTCTTAAAACGCAATTTTATGAAATAGTAACCGGCACGTGGTTTAAAAAGCATAGAGACAGAATGTATAAAATTCACAAAAGATTATTATTCGACATAAGGTCTCATTCAACAATCAAAAATGTCAATATTTATTCTGTGTTATACGCATATTAATCAGTATTCACTTATTAAAGTATCATATATTCTTTTAACTGTATGACTATATCAGGATTAAGTGCATAATAGATATCGTAACAAACAGAACTTTTGCGCGAATTGTGAACAGAATTGGGGAGAAATACCGTAAACAATGTCTGAATGGTCGGTCCGCTATGCACGCCATTTGGTTTCACGGTGCACAACTGGCGACAATGATTATGAGAGTGTTAACGATCGTTAGTCGACGACGGGCTTAGGCAAGAAGAGCACGACGACAATCCACGAGCTGTGTTCAACTACGACGCGACGGGACGTCCTTTCCTGAAAATGGATCTTTTTCGAGAAAATTTCCTTTCCTGGATGGCACTTGGAACGCACCATGACGTTTCCGGAAGAAATCTCTTAGCAAGTTAAATGAATCGCAAACGATTGCCTACAACGGCAACGTGATTCATTTCATTGTGCGCCGTTAAAAAGAGCTTCGATGGGAACGATCGTCAAAGTAACGAATTTCCTCGTGACGATTCGAACGTCGTATCGTTCGCTGTGGAACGAAGGGTTTGCACTTTGTCTGCCGCGAAGTTTAGATCGATAGCGACACGGATTTGAATCTTCTTGCCGAACATCGTCCGTCGTTTAAAGAAATTGCGGATCGATAGCCCGTATTTCTCGTTATCGATGGCTTTCATGATACTTTCTACGTATTACGTAATATAAGAAGGAACTTAAGAATAAGAAGTAATACTGTAGACAGCCTTAGAGATCATATCGCCGATTAAATTTTTTGTTAATTGGTAATTAAACCGAATTATGCGAAAAGTTGCCATAACATAAAGTTTTGTAGTCGTGTATCTTAAAAAATATAATTATTAATTTTTTAATAATTTTAAATCAGACATCTCAATTTATATCTTCAAATTATCTAGCTTTTAGAATTTAATCCATTGAAATTTGAAGATTGTTGAATTCTCTTCGTAGCGATTCATTATTAAATCTATTAAGCGAGGCAACGTCTAGGAAGAAAATTTTCTGCACGGTATGCTATTTCACAAAAATGTAAACTAATATCTTTTCTTTAAAAAAGAAAACAGGCATTATTATGTTTCGATATTGCGGTAAGTTTTTATGCGATGGCATTTTACTTTGTGATGTCTTATCGTTATATTATATCTTAAAATAAGTTAAGTTTTAATTTACGTTCCACTTAGACTTAGACAGGCAACGCGCGCAAGGAACGATCAAGCGGAGCAGATATTTGCCGTGGCGTTAAAAGAATTCCATTTGTGAAAGAGTTGTCCAATTCAAAAGTAATTTGTCCGTGAAATTACTTTCGCGACTGTGACGAAACCGAATTATTTTCTCATGTTCGTGCACGAGCATAACAGCCTGCTAATTAATTCATTAATTTCCAATCTCGAAATCGGCAACGTCGCGCTTCGGGTGACAACAACTGCTCAACGTACGTGTCCCGATTACCGCAAGATTACAGACACGTCTCGGCATGCATGCATGGCATCGACGTGCGGTAAACTCCCCAGAGGGATTGCCAGAGGATTTAACGGCGTAATATTCGGTGACATTCGAAGTATAAATATCCTCGTTGATTTAATAGAGCGCACCATTTTGCGCGCTGAGAACGACTCGTAAACGTTAACTTTTATAGCTCACTTGGACCGTTTTTAAGGATCGACGACAGCCATCGTTGCCTGGCTTGGAAAGATGTTCCCAAGCTTCTCACCACGACTGCGCGTTGCTCCAGGAAGACAGAGATATATTAAAATTACATTACAGTTTTCGCAAGTCATCATGAGATTATTATGCATGAGGCCACTTGTTGTACCGGTTGGGACTGGTATAACCGGCGACCTGGCGAAAATATTTTCCGACAATCTCTCACGTCGGGTTAGAATTTCTGGGAAAACAGAGAGAGGGAAATCATGGTACACGGGATCGTTCCCCCTGAGGGGGAACGATACATCGTCGCAAAGTTCTGACGCTATCCGTGCGAGGATTCACTCGGTTACTCGTACTTCAAGGCGATAAGCATCAACGCCCATTCAGACTCGCGATAACGTCCGCGAAGCGATGCCATTGTTTCAAGGCGTTAGCAAGCTGCACAGCAGTTATCTATCCATTGTTCCCTGGTACTTATTAAAATCAAGGTGGTAATCGTGAATTCCACAGATGTTAAAGTTGGATTAATTATATTTCGCTGCGCAAGTTTTTCGCGTTTTTACCGCCTCCTCCATTTCTTTTTCTTTTATTTTATCACGCGTGATAAACACAAAAACAATATCCTCTTTGGAACAACCGGGCTAGAGAATCTTTTCTTTGTCAAAATTGCAACCAGAGTCTAATTATAAAATTAATTTCAAGTTCACACTTAAACTTAAGATATTATAGCAAGTTAACTTTAAGAAACATGAGTAGGATAATTATAATATACTTGAAAAGTTTGAATTAAATTTTAATTATGAGGGTAAAATATTAATCAAAACCCAATTACCAACATAAATTGAAGATGCTACGTGATTAAAAATTAAAGAAGAAAAAACCCAGACAAATTTTTGCTAAGGAAATGTAATTTCATAATTTAAAAGCATTTATTGCACTGCTGTCATTGTGTTTTTTATATATGGTAATTCTGCATGTCTATTCTTACTATTCATATATATTTATATACTATTTATAAACATATATATCGTCGAAGATCGAATATAACAGAAAATTTAAATAATATTCTTTCAAAAATGCAGCTACGGAATGATTTTCAAAGGAGATGGTACGAATATTCGTTCAGGTATCATCGCGCTGTTTTCAGTTTTCTTCTTAAAATTCTTCTCACGATTCCCTTCGCTTGTAAACGCAATAAGCGATCGGTTATGATTTAGGTAAAAGCGAATAGAGACGAGAAGCCAACAGGACGAGAAGGAATCAGCAAGAAACCAAATTGAAGCTAGTCGTCTGCCCCTCGAGCTTTCAATTTGTCCTAAGTTAACACTGGCGCGGTCTGGTGATCGTGTGTTGCCTCTTTAACTTTCGGGACTTTCGTTTTTTCATCTCTGGAAACGGTAAACGATACGCGCTGTTTTCCAGAAAGGCACCCTTACCCTCAAGAAGTGACCCTTTTCGAAAAATGATGAAAGGTCGAGTTCGTAATTGTGTCGAGAGAATACCCGCGAACTATTGCCCCTACTGCGACTCGTACCCTCGCAATAAACCTTAGAAATCGTCGTCAAATACGACTCACCCATGTTCAAGGGGACGCGCTCGATATTACTATCATCGGCATACACGATGAAAAACGTTCCATTCTTTTCGCTCGAGTCGATCCTCCGATTTCAACGATACGTTCGACCCAAGGGATCGGCATTTTATCGGCGGGATGTGATGGGTTTCGGTATTCATACGATACTTTGGGGAATGATCTCGCATGTGAAATTATTCGCGCGATGATAGCGGCTGATATAAAACAGTTTCTATCACTTATCACCGACTTTGAATGACCGGTATCACCAAACATTGACTGTTACTATGTGTTGTAACACTGAAAGCGCTATTGACAGTGCTCGCTTTGCGTAGCGAGTATGTAAATGTTTTACTATCATATTCGATATCCATTCCGTTATATTGACATTTGTGCCTTTTGATGATTGACGACAGAGAAAGATTAAAACATTCCGTTAAACATTTTTAAAAATTTGGATCTGTATAAAAATTAAAATATTTACTTTAATGGATATATCAAAGCTTGTAATCCACTGCAATAAAATATTGCCAGTATTTTTTCCATACATTTTTTCCTCTCAATTCTTAATAAGGATAATCAGTTAACATCTTAAATTTGTTATCTATCCCTAATGCCGCTTTTTTCCATTTTCTTTCATATTATACTATACGTTCGCTCTATCCGGGACATTTTCTTTAAGCACTATCATTACCGCCGCCGCGCCGCAGCATCTCTCCATACCACGTATTCACCGCATCTTCCTCGATCCCTCGAGGACATCGTACGAGCTCCCCGCAAGACTTCCGCTTCTTCTCTAATAAGTTTATGCATTGTTCTTTCTAGTCGATGCTCCTTTTTTATTGCTTTATCGTGAGAACGCGGAAGATATTTTCGTTGAAAAAATTCTTTTCCTTCTTGTGAGCACGAACTAAAAGTTGTCGTCGTGCTTACGTTTGTTTTTGAAGAATTCAAGTGTACGTATTTTAGCGCAAAATTATATTCTTATTATTTTTAAAACATTTGAAAACTTCTTACTGTGCCTATTATAGATTAATCGTTCAAATCCCAAACTCTTAAAAAAAAAAATAGCTCAACAGTTCTAAAAACACATTTAGTCGTGTTTAGTAAGTCTTCAATATAGCAAATAGTTTCACTGAAGGAGATATAAGGAGAGATATCCATTTTTCTAGCCATTTAAAAAAAATGGTTTTATTTATTATAAATATAAAATTTGTGATATATGTACGGTGAATTATATATATTTGCCGTCGCAATTCACATACCAATAATCGGCGGCGCCTCGTTTCTCTTCCGGCGCGGATAATTGCCGCGTCGCGAAAACGACGCGTTTATCAGGCGAAGTGCCATCCGGCAAGAGTTTTACGAGAAACTTTTCTCAGTCGCGAGGTTTCACTCTCGTAGCGCGGGCAATAATTTTATTTACAGCCGGTTGCACCGACGTTTACGCGGCTCCGCACGAGCTCGAAAACTTATGCGTCCGCGTAGTTAAAGTTACGAGTGTCACGAGACGAAATTTACGCGCCGCGGCGGCGCGACGGCGCGTATTACATGTATTGCGTAAATGGTGGCGGCCAAGTTTTAAAATTCTGCAGTGACCGTGTTTCGAGCGGCATTGTCGCAACCGAATGACTAATTAACCACTCGTTCGAGAACGCATTCGCATGGAAGCCAGCAACGTTCGCGCTGCTTCGAAAAAACATTGACGGCGGAGGTCGATATGATGGGATATAAAGCGCAGTCATATTTATATGAACGGAAGAAAAATAGGCTGTCACAATGCGTCGTATAATGGATCGCGGAATCGGCTGGCCGGCGAAAGCTTCCTCACAAAAATGCGTCGTTATTTTTCGGTCCGCCAATTTTGGCATTTTGTTGTCCGCATTGTCCGACGATAACTTTCGGGCATCTCGCGTCATGTGACACAGTACGCCATTGTTTGAAACACTAGAGCCTTGACATGCCAGGTCTGTTAGTTACGATAATTACAGACGACGATAAATTACAAAACACTATTTTTTTACAGTTTTTTTTGCAAAAGCTGGATAATTACTGCAGAATGTCCATTATTGGATTATTTTTTATAACCGATTTTACGAATATTTGTAGATTATCGAAATAAAATTGTACTATGATAAAACAGTCATATAAAAATACAAAAGTATAGAGAAATTTACAAAAAATAAAAAGTTTTATATTTCAATGAAAAAGGGATTTATACTTTTTCACTTAAAATCTAAATAAAAAAAAAATTATACAATCAATATTGTACATGCGGCGAAGTAACTCATAAAAAGTCAAGTTTCTGATATTATCTTCAAAGAAATGTCTAATGCTTCTCAATTGTTTTCTGCCACGTCCGATATTGATATAAACCAGAACGAGCGGCTACATGAAAAATTAAATATCAAAAACTGAAGGCACAATGGATATATGCTGCGCGCTACACCTACTCTATGCGCGAGATATAGTTTCAGAATGGAATTGGCAGATACATATCAAACAGCTCGTGTCCTTTCAGTTATCGAACGGGAACGAGAGATAAAAGGCGTAGCAACGGTGCGAGCGGAAAACGGGTAGAGCCCCGCGGCGCCTTAATTGCATTTCCTGCTCCATTTTCGGCGATGGACGGCATTGTCAGAGAGGTATAAAAGCCGATTTCGCGGAAATAAACAGCCAGGAGAGGCTGAATAAACCAACGGTAGGGCAGGCGAGACGCGAGCGGGGACTCTTTAACTTTTGCCACCGTCGCGAAAGCTCAACTTTCTTTTGACCCGCGCCGCGTACCGACGTCCGGCCTCCACGGTCTTTGCGCACAGGAAATTCGCGTAGAAGAAATCAATCGCGAGGAAGGAGCTAGAGCTGCTCGAGTATACGTCGCTGATCCACGCTGAGAAATGTTACGACTGAATGAGATTTCGGAAGAGAGGAAAAAGGACGAGAGGAGGATGGGAGGTGATCTCTTGCGGAGGGCGAGATTGCGCGAGAGGCACGGAATTTCCCGGAGCAGAACGACATTGCCGCGCGAACTTGTCGGATAATATAGGTTAATCCCTTAATCGGGGTTATTAGATGAAATTTTATCCCGCAGGCTTTAGCCAGTACTTTCGCCGACTATCCTGTGTGTCCGCGCAGACATTAGCGCACCCTTATTAAATATCTAATAACGCTTATGAGTTAATTCACTTTTCGAGAAGCGTTAAAAAGTCGACCGGCCAGGAAGTTGGAAAATGGAGAGCTGAAAATTGCACTTGTCCCGTATTATAGTAATAGCTCATTATCTTACATTTTATTATTGTGGCAGCGCAGACAGCGGTATTACGAATTTCTTTTTATTACGCGTTTGCAATTTTATTAAAAAGTAGCATAATCAGCTACTGCAGTTGCTACATTCTACGTTGTTTTTCGCAGCAATGTTGAAAATGTCATCCTAATATTTTGCGATTATAACAAGAGACAAAAAGTTTTATAATTTATCTGTTTTATAATTTCTCAGCCTTGTTGACGTATTTGCGGATTATAAAATTCGTAACAATGAAAATGTCACGAATGATCAAGATCATCGTTTAATATCTCATGAGTTAATTTCTGCATGATTTACGAAATGCTTCATATTGTTTCGATACTGTATTATATTTTGCATTTTTGCTGTGCACGAATGCAACTTCCGTTTTGAAGAATTCAATCGATTTGCTACTATCATTCAAAATAGCCTTTATATTATCGATATGCTCGATCAGCTGCGCTTTGGCTGGTGAGAAATATACATGTGCAACGTGTCTGAAGAAGAGGGAAGTGCGACGCAGCTGGGCAGTTTCTCGATTCGATATATTATCAAGAAATAGGAAAGCGAGAGGGAAAGGGAATGGTGAACATACATATGATGTACACTTGTTCACGTCTGGATTCATTCTGGATATCATTCTGGATATATAAGCTCCTATGTGTGCATATGTGTGCATATTTTAAAAATAGCTTCTCTCGATGGCGAAAAAGAAATTCGAAGTTTAATATACAATCATAGAGATAATAAATGATGAATAGATAAATCTATTTTTAACTGTCATATTTAGCATATATTACATTAATATTAATTTGTTCCCTCTTTTCCTCGATATTCTAAGAAGACATTATTTATATATTATTATAATAATGTACATATAATATATATTATTTCTAGGAACAATATCAAAATTAATATGCACACTCAAATTAATAAATCAATAACTAAATATAAATAACTTTTTAAGTAATTTAGATCTATAAAAATAAGATAATTTTAAGATATTCTATATTATAATTGCAATAAATAATTATTTCGATATATACTCTTAATGTAGTGATTTCAGTTTACTTAATTATCTCTTATCAAGATTAATTTAAGTTCCTCTTTTGATTTTTTATATTTTTTTTGTGAAATACTTATTTTTTATTAAATATTATTCGCTGAACATTCCTTTAAATAAAATAACATAAACTTTTTTTACAAACAAGGATAAAAGAAGGAAAGAGAACATTAATCTATAATAACAGTAAACGATAACGCCATAACGCAACATCAACGATATAATACCAACGAGCAATTATACGGCAAAGTTTTAATATTCAAACTACAATTTGTGCGAAACCGAGGTAGCGCGCTGTAATTACGTGTTCTAATTTAGGGATTAAAATACGAGAAGACGCGCAAAAACTCCTCGGCGCGCTCGGAGCGCGCGATCGCGCGCGTAATGCCGGGGACGATAATTGAAATTGGATACGAAAGGAGGACTCGGTTAATAAAGCCAATTACGATGATTCCAGAGATAGGAATGAGCGTCAATGTCGCGAGTGAGACAGAGAGAAAGAGAGAAAGAGAGAAAGAGAGAGAGAGAGAGAGAGGTTTCCTCCAAAAGGTAAGAAAGCATTTCTTCTTCTCACCGCCGGAGACGCTCTTACATCAAGAATGAATCGTCCTGAATTGCATTACGGCGAAACGTTCGAAATCTCCATCCCCGTTAACGAAATTCGCGAAACATAATACGCAATTATTCGTCAATTAATCGGATGATTGCGATTTTGCCTTCTAGCCGAACGAAATTTAATATAGTGCGTAGGATATGAACTTTGCAATAATAATATGCATATAAGCATAAAAAAGACGAAGTACGATACACAATCCAGTTTATTGATTAATTAATTTATTGATTACAGAATTAATTATGCAGGAAATTAAATTATATTTTAGTAATATTTTGTTGTTTTTAGATGAGATAAAATGTGAGAGATGAAAATATATAGTTAATATATGTAGAAGTTTGTATAATCTATAAAAGTTACCTTTTTAAAAAAAGGTGTAAAAAGACGCCAAATACACGCGCCTGTCTATCTACAAAAAGTATGATATTAGAAAAGCACGATAACGAATGATTATCGAATTTAAAAATGTTAGAAGCAGTATAGGGTTATCGATACAATTGTAACTTGTGCGATTAAGTAGTTTTATATTTAATTTTATTTATATGACGGGAATATACTAAAAAAGTCAAATTAAATTTGCGTATCCGTTAATACGACGAGGAATTCTTATCAGCTTCTCTCGTTTCTCTTAAAACCGGCAGCAACAACCGAGATTTCATGGAGGGACGTGAACGGGAGGAGGAGGACAAGTCCCGCGGGACGATACATCGTTTTCCCAACTATCGGTTCGCATCCAACTTTTCCCACTCTTTTTCAAAGGCCGGCAGATGTGGATGGGTGGCAACAAGACAAATTATCGGGAGGTCGTGGATATTCGTCCCCTCCCCCCATTCGCTCGTGGCGTTATCGTCCCATAAAAGCTCGCGCAATGTCTGGGAAGTATGTGGGAATGAGAGTACGAATGGCATATAAATGTATAGGATGGCTAAAAATAGATAGATTCCGGAATAGTCCAGCTTTATTGTTATGCCTTTACTTGAATGGCTGCGCATTACTGGTCGGCACAATCTGCAAATCGCTGTCGTTCAAACGTTCGATGCTTTGATGCGTATAATCGCAGAATATCTGCGGAATAAAACTTGTGACTGTCTAGTACAATAAATATCTTGCGGTTTTATTTATTTCCTGGAAAATTTTATTATATTGTGTAACTTTATCAACATATATTTTATATTATTCATTCTTTATAGAATATGATTTGCATTTTACAACATAATTTTATAGCAATTATTGTAATATCGTAATATCAAATTTGTTTATTAGATGATTTTGATCATTTAATTGATACGTCATTTCGAAAATTTAAATATTTAACTAGGATAAATTGAGAAGCGATCTGTGTTCTCAGAACCGTACAGAGTAATGTATCGATACTTCGATACTTACTCTCCCGGGAGCCTTCGACCATGTCGTGTTCTGTTGGTGGAACAAGAGTCTGTACGTTGTTTTGCGAGAAATTTACTGATGGAAGCATCGTTTGCCTTTATTTACTATCGCATTCTCTATACAGAAGTAATTAAATAAATGCAGCCATTATATATCGTTAAATACAACGTGGAAAGTAGACTACAGCTTGATAGCTGAGAAATATCGTCTAGAATAATGACGCTTCGCAATGTCTATCGCCAAAAATTGTTACAAATTTTCCTGAAAACTTTCCTAAGCATAATTTTGAAATTTAATAATGTCTTTCATAAATTAGCGAAGGGCAAAAACATTTTGAAACGCTGAATAAGGAGCCGGCGTTTACTTATAATACCTTACGTGCAACAACTTTTACTTCTCATTAATTATTGCGGACATAGCGATTTTTCATATGCTGTAGAGTGTAGAATATCGTGCGTGTCAATACGCTGATATTAATTATTCCGAAGCTTCTTGTAGGGCAGATGGTGCGAGAGCTTGTACGCCGTTGCAACAGCAGCAGCGAAAGCGGGCAATTTGTTGCCGAAAACAGTTTTTCTGGGCTTGACATCGAACGAGTTAAAAGAGTAATGAGGTGCATTCACTTTTTATTATTTAACAGAGCCGTAGGGAGCGCAATTAAGCTAGCAGCGTAAGTCAGCAGGGAATCTGTACGTTATTGCGGTATCGATTAATTTGCAGAATAATGACGTAATTAAGTTTTCCGAGGTCCCCGTGGCTACTAGCAATCTGTTTCCCGATTGCTTTACCGAATTTCTAAGAGGAAAGGGAGTCTCGAATACGGCAAATGTGTTTGCATTGATGATCTTAAAGAAACTCGTGATTTCATTGTGTGTGCGCGCATCTCTATTTGAAAGTCAGATTAGCCGCGTCACCCGTGTGTTTCAGCAGAGAAAACTACTGTAGCGGCGCGGAATCGCAAAGTTTTAATGAAACAACACGGCGTTATAAGGGATATCAGGCACGACAATGTTGCACGTAGCACGTAGGAAAGTTTGACGATACCGTAGTGACAGCGTTATCAGTCGTAATACACAGCCCCTATCCGCCGCGGAACTTTAAATCGAAAGGGTCGGCTACATAAAGAAAGGATATGCACCGGATCCGGCCGCGTTGTCCGAACGAGTTTCCGACTCGTCATGCAACGGGCATCTGTATGTACCAGCAGACTATCGCTATTCGCGACTCCCCGAGCGTGATGTTCGGTATTCTTACGGATTCGGATTACTTTGCTTGCGCGTCAGATGCCTCGGATACGGAATCCGAGAAGCTCAAGCGCATCTCGGGACTAGTAGTAATTCTGCCGATCCGGTTACGAGTGCGGAAAGAGACGTGCATTGTGACTGCTCACGTACATCTCTCAAAAGGATTTTATTTTGTTCCGCAAAATCGATCGAGGATCCAACACAATGCGATATAAATTATAAAGAGCTTGTTAGTTGTAGCAACGAATATCGATGATAATATGCGTTTGGTGCTTGTTAATTTCTCGATATAATTAATACGATGTATCGAGAGAATATTTTTGTAATATTTACAATATAATATTATATGTAGTAAAGTCCAAAAGTGTTGTTATACAAAGATATAATTTATTATATGAATTTTGGAATTTATCTAATCAGTAATAATTTCCGTCAAGGATGTCGCATACGCATTTCTTATACCTTATTTATTACCATCTATATTTTTATTAAATAAAATATTTAGATAATACAAGCGTCTATATAAAATCCCACTTTTATGCATAAAGTATATTATACCGTAAAAATTCAAATTGAAATGTCTGATATAGATATTATTTGCATATAAAGTGTATCCCAGGGAATTATTCAAAAACTGCTTGCACAATTTAGCGACATCGGTTTTTGAAAATCTTCAAAGAAATCATATAACATAATTAATGAGCGTTTTGAGTGCAATATTTATTTTTTTCGCAATAACAATCCGATTTTTTAATCATTAGAAATATTGTGTGCTTTATAGTCAGAATATTTGATGTCAAAATACCATCAAAATTGATGAGAAAGTTTATACATAGATAATACAACATGAAAATCGAACACAGAATGAACAAAATTCTTCGTTTATTCGTTGACGCAAGTTTTGCGGATTGGTCTATTATCGAATGCGATTTAGCGAATATCGGAAAAAGCCTAATAAAAATTCTGAAACTAGTAAATCTAAATGTCGTTCTACAAGCGGGAGTTTGATGAACATAAAAGTGAATACGAACGGCATTAATCAAAGCAATCTCCAGGCTATCGATTTATTCGGCACGGCGAGAAGCTGGCGAAGTTTACCGCCAATAACCCGACATCCGAGTGGAAATTGATCGACGCGTGACGGCGATAACTTTGCCTATTACGTGTCGGCAAAGTTTATGGAAAAAGTACGTGTCGCGGCTATCGTCTCGCACGCGAGGAATGCTGTTTAATGCGATAGGGAGGGTATGTGCGAACGTGATATGGTTAAATGTCACGTTTACAGTCTCGTCGACGACAGACAGCGAACTCAGCCTCATCGCGACTCTTTAATGCGGTCAATATTTGTCTGTAAAACGGGGTTACTGCAAAACTTTGTCAATTGCACATCACAGAGAATGTAGGGAGTTCGCAGTTAAAAACTGGTACGTAGCCAATCTATAGTTATTATTCATGCATTTCATTGATAAACGACTATGACAAAAACATATGAAAACAAAATCTAATTTGAAAGCTTTAGCTTTTATACAAACAGCCGTATATTAAAAAAGTTTTATCCGTATAGATAATGCCGTAATGTAGATAATAACGAATATAACTGTGTATAATTTTTACGTTTACATTATTTGTGCATTGTTATTAGTTGTTAGAGTCATCGAATATATCATTAAATACGAACATGTGCGTTAAATAAAATATAAGGTGATTATGTTAAACTGCAAGATGCAATGGTTTTTAATTCAATTTAATAAACAATCTATCGAGATATTGATCGATTAAAGTACAGTTCTGGTGTGTGTACGAATTTTGTCAACATAAATTGACAAAATTGGCAAGAAGGAATAAATATCTCTCCCACGAAAATACGAACCGTGATTCCGAATACCAACAAGTGCGGCCTACGTGCCAACATTCATTCTCGAAATCTCGACCCGCGGTGATGCGCCTCTGTATACTTTTCTCTTCATCCTTCCGCAATCCAGTGCTCCGTAAGATGCGACGGGACGGAAGAAAAAAAATTCTTGGCATTACCTCCTGGATACTATTATTCTCTCGCGAATACCTGACGTGGTCGAGTTTTTGCAAGCGTCGTCGAATTCAAGCAGATAGTCTACTGCAGCCGGCGCGTTCAAATTGTATGAATAATCTAGGTTGTGTATCACAGGGGGTAAAAGTCACGCGCGATTATGCGCAACTTTTCGCGATGATTTAACTAATATTTCACGGTTTCATAGATTCGCGCCGTACGACCATTGCAATTGTGCGACCATTGTGCGACCATTTATCGTATACGCGGAGCGCGTATCGAGCATTCACGGGCGATGAGCAATTATTGTGCTTGCCTTCGAGCTGATGTTGTGCGACCTTTCTTCGTAACGTTGAAACTACATCAATGTCAGAAGGCCGGAAGAGCCGACTGTGTTGCTGAAGTTTCAATCGCTGCACAATAGTTTGGGGCGATGCGTGAAACATGCGCCAAGATGTTTCGTCGCGAAGCGGTTTATCAGGAAGCATTGAACCGTGAAATGTAATGTTATCTCTTTTCTCGTCAACGGACGTCAATAGCGCTATCGGATTTCAATTCAATTTATATTTTTCTAAGATTTATTAAACGTAAATGACGTATCGCGTTTTAATCTCACCTTAAGGGGATCCTAAAGTCGTCTGTAATACCGACATTTGTTTTGGCGTCAACTTGCGAAAACATTCGCTTTATATAAAAATTCTACAATGTATTGTTACAAAAAGACTGTGGCGTGGACAGCGGATTACATCCAAAAATACGATACCGTTGTCAGAATTAGGTTTAGACTCTAAACAAAAAAGTTATCTGTGACAAAGCATTATTGCAAACGTGCACTAGCAATGCAGCGCCGCTATCCGCCGCGTGATATGCTTTGTCACAGATAACTTTTTTGTTTAGAGTCTAAACCTAATTCTGACAACGGTATCGTATTTTTGGATGTAATCCGCCGTCCACGCCACAGTCTTTTTGTAACAATACATTGTAGAATTTTTATATAAAGCGAATGTTTTCGCAATTAGAAATGTTGACACTACCGACGTCGAGGAAGTTCGGCCTCCACTATAGGATCCCCTTAATTACGTTAAAAACCGTCACCATAATCCATAATTATAGTTCATATTTCGAAATTCGCAATTATTATTTTATTTCGTATTCGTCGAGATTATTGCGATTCGGCTTGTGCAGCTTTAAAACTTTTTGATGGGTTTTCCCTCGAACAGAAAAAAATCGCAATGTGTGCACGTTGAAAAATTTTTCTGGTTGCATAGCGTGTTTCGGTTTCTCATAATTTTCCGGATACCCTTAATGGCAATATATAGCGCCTGCGAAAACTCGCCTGATACCATCCCGGTCATTTTTCAGGACGCTTCCCCATCGCGAGGCGAAATCGAATATCGGACGAAAGTTATCTTGTGGGGAAGGGGAAAAATACAATTTGAATGCAGCGTGAAGCGGCGAGTCCAAACTCCATACGCGAAATGCCCGTTCGTCGACCCCGTTGCGCTCCGGAATCATTCTGCGCCAGCCCCTTTCGCACTCCCTCCCCCTCTCCATCTCTCCCCTTCATCGCGCTGTACCCTAGCTGCACAGCACAGCACAGCACAGCACATGCATACGAAATATATAAAACGACCCGCGCCAGTGCCAAAATATGGCGTCGTATATTCGAGGGTCGTATGAGGGCGAGAAAGAAGAGCGCGCCGCGATTGGTTCGCCTTCGCGATGGTCTTGGATGCGACCTCCTGTTTCGCAACGACGACACGACGTTGACGTTGCGACTTTACGCTTCCCTCCCAATCGCAAAACGATCAAACTGTAAGCACATAACTGTGGTAGTTAAAATGAAAAACAAGTCGAAAGCATAGCTCGCGGCCATGTTCCCGGTACTTTCCAAGAGACATCGGAGGGACGATGGGAATTCTCAAGCAACACGATATTCTTACGAGCGAGCTGGTTACGTAACGATGCAGATAAATCAGAAATGACGGATGTATCGAGCAACTCATCTGGGACAAAAGTAGGAGCAAAGATACAAAGAGTGGCGGTTGCCATCAAAGCGTAAATAAATTGAAGATTTTTTAATAAATTAAAATTTAAAAGAGAACCGTGTACGTAAATTGTAGAACTTCCGCCAAAAAAAAATATCGCGATCTCTGATATATATGTATTTATTCGACTGTGCAAGCGGCTTTTAGAATTGCAATACTATAGCGCAATAACCGCGCTTCAATTTGCCACTTCAAGCAATTTCCGGGTTAAAACCCGGAACACGGAAGTACGTAACCCTACCCGTCCGGTGACTAACGCTTGTTTTTACGCCATCCATGACGTAATGGTAACAAAAATCGCCGATATCGATCGACAGTTTCAATAAACCCGGCAAACATCTCCGGATGCCGAGGCCGCGCCGTGCCGCTCTCGGCGCGATTCGGCTACGTTACTGCAGCACGTAGCTGGTTAGCGTCCGTCGGGCCGAGTAATGGCTAGACATTTTCTCTGGCTCGGGCCGGCCGTTTCGGCAACGCCCGAGTATAAATGGAGTTGTCGATATTATTCACGGCGCCGGACGAGGTATTGTTCCCGAGTTACGTGCGGCCGAGCGTCACTAGGCGGAACTAGGCTTGCAGCAGGAAACGGAAACCAGAGGTACCGAGTCCCCTCCTTCGTCTGTCCGGCTTCTATCCATCGAGGTGAGTGGAAAACGTTTGCGCGATATTAACACTTTAAACTCAGGGAATGGCAGGGCGATACAATGACGTGGTGCAGAAACGGCCACGATACGCCCAATCTCAATGCCGAAAGAAACGAATTCATCGATTCGCGAAGACCTCGGGACGCGAGCGCGTAATTTTCCTTCATCGTGAAGTAAGTTTTTACCGGGTTTTTTTTTTGCGATCGTCGAAAACTTCCCAGACAACGATACCCGGAAGTTCCGGTAGTGACGAGACGGATTTCTAGTTAAGAGGAGGTTTTGCCTGATCTACCGGGGAACACGGCACTGCAGATTGCACTCGGGTCGCACTGCGGTAGCTTGATGGCAACAGGGATCTACACTGTAATCGTACAAAAGCTATTTGACCACAAAAAAGATGATCTCTTTTCATCAGAACATTTTTTGGTCATTAATACAATTTCTAATCCTTCCTTCTTGAGTTGCAACACGTTGAGTTTTACTGTAAAATATTACAAGTTTGTTGGTCTATGATAACTTTTTAAAATAAAACACAAATTACACAAACACTTTAAATGTTTGAACTACATTTAAAAAAATACAGGATAAAAATGTTAATCGTTATAAAATTGGTTAAATATACCGCTACGATATTTGAATTATTTAGGCAAGGAGAAATGGTTGAAAAGAAATTCTGTCAGAGATAATAAGCGATGAAAAGAAGAGGGTCCGTTGTCATAATCGTGTCGAGATTGTGCGGAACATTTCAGAATTGGTGTTTTCATCGGCGAACAATGGTGAACCAAATTCTTCGGGACAACTGCCATGATCGGCAGAATTTTTCAGTAGAAAACGCGATTTCGTCGTGATTGGCCACTCCGTAGGAAGAGTTTGAAGGGATGGGAAGAAAGGGGGTGGGCGATCTACCCCACGGAGCCGGCTGAGATTACTGTCGAACATGTCGACCGGTTTGGACGTGGAGAAATTGTCCCTGGAAGACTCTGACGTTTCATTTTCAGAGCTGGCAACGCGCTGCCAGAACGATCATTTGTATTCCACTGGTCGCCCGGTATTGTTTCGATCGAATTTTTCTTATTATCGCAGTAGCATAAATCGATTAATGGCGCCTTTTCTTCGTACGTACTTCTGTACTCTCGAGTTTTCACAAACAGAATAAATACATTTTTCGCGTTCAATAGCACAAAAGTAGAAGACAATATGCGCATTTATTTCAACAAATTTAAATCTTGATATTGTGGATATCATAATTTCCATATGAACGAAAATGTAAATGAAAGACACATTTCTTTCTGATTTTATGATGTCAATTAGAAATCGTTAAATAATTGACCAGTTTTATTCCTAAAGTATAAATTTAAAAAATATGTTCTAAAAGAAAATGAAAAGTTACATATCTATCACAAATAAAGAACATTAAATATTATTTTTAACTTAGTTAAAACAATAATAGTTACTATGTTATCGTTAGAATAATTATTGATCTATTCGAAATGTACATAATTAAACACAGAATGGGGATATTATCAATATAAATTTGATATTGTAGATAATAACAAATAACTGTTTGTGCCAACATTAATAATTTAATCTATCTGTGCCAGTAAACTCGCGTTAAACGCATCGCGTGAATGCATAAAACGAGCACAGTGCCATGTATTTATGCAGAAGTCAGTTATTTGATCATATGAAATATTAATACTATCGCTAATGTCTGACGTCCGTCAACGTCACTGGATTATCGCAGTCAAATTAATTCCTGCCCGAGATTATTCGCAAGAGTCGAGCATTTTCTTTTCGCGCTCCCAATGGGATTAAAATTATCTATGCAGCTTTCACTTCGACAATAATGCTAATTAATCTCCCAGACCGGAATCATCCTGTCGTGTAATTAATACGCGCTCTTGTATCCGCGGTGCATCCGTCATCCCGGGACATATTATAGGTACATATTATACAGTTACAGATCCATGAGGAGTGCGGCGGACAGATATTGCGTAACGCGTCGAGAGAAAAAAAAGGCAGCCTGCTGACGAGGGTGCAAATGACAGAAACGCAGCAACGAAGAACGGGACGGGACGGACGCGACTTGTCGTCGCGAATATAATAATTACGTGGGACAACGGTCGATAAGCGACTGTAGGCGAGAAAGAGGGTGAGAGACCGCTGTTATTATTACCGAGCCCAACCGGTATCGCCAAATGAAAATCTCCATTCGATTTCCCGAGTTAAATGAGGAGAAAGACGAAACATAATAAATTGCGCAAGCGGCCGACTGATCGGATCGGGAAGAAGAGCGACAGTCTCGATTTACGTCTCAAGACATTCAGGCCGATAACGCTCTAATAAACGTGTTTGCTTGTTGTCGGAGCATCTGATAACGGCAGTGAATCGAATGGCAAACTTTCTCAAGTCCTTTCATTCGCGTTCAATATACGCGAACCATTCTCCGATCGACCAACGTTGCATAATGTGCCGCTCGATAATGAGCCGTTCCATTTACCTTTGTAGAACCGATCGATTAGGTAAACTGATGAAGGCTTGATTAGGATTTACGGTTAATAATCACGCGATCTTGCGTAGTAGCATGCTCGTAACGAACACAAAATGCATTTGATATATGATAAGTTACATTATGATAAGTTAAACTTTGTTTAAATGCTTCGCGTATATGCATTCGTAAGTATTTCACGTATCTTTTAATAATGTTGACGTATCATTTTATATGCTCCAAATGCTCAGTGCGAATTCAAATAAAAGTTTATTAGGTCTTCTTATAAATAATGCGTAATACACGTAATAGTGACACAATGAGAATTTATTTGTAAGAAGCACATATACAGACGATAGGGCGAATTGAATATTATGACGCAAAAGTGCAGATATTAATGAAATTACAGTTGCGATGGGGTAGATAAAATAGAGCAAGCTATCAAACATGTAAAGTTGGGAGATGTTTCAAAGCAATATAATGCATGATAGAAAATTAAATTATTTTGCAACTCGTTACAGTAACTATGGCAGCACCATATTATAATTATCATTGTACGGACTTCAATAAGCGTGTAAAATATGTAATTAAATAAACGCTGTATATAACCACGTATAATTACGTCGCCTTAATTTCATCGGATTCCATCGCGATGCAAGAATCCACGAGTGTCATGCGGGAAGGGGTAGGAGGGCTAAAATTACATCGCACAATGTTCGAGCGTGCGAATGGAAAAGCTCCGGGGCCAATGTAATTTGCGCACCAGGCTCTATGCAAGTGTCACCGGCAGGCGGGAAATGCTTTTCTCAAAGTCGCGGTGAGTTCTAGCCGCGTCACTTTGCGTAAAACCGGCGCCCGGGCGAGTCGGTTACTTCGCCGCGACTTCTTTCAAGTTCGTCGCGATACTTCATCTTCCTTTCCAGCGACGGATTCCGAGGACAAAATAGTTTCGTTGAGAGAAAACCTTTTTCTTTCTCTGTCTTCCCCCCTCTCTCTCTCTCTCTCTCTCTCTCGCTCTCTCTTTCTCTGCATACATCGAGAGTCATGTCGTAATTTCGGTCCTAATGACTTCGTCCGAGGTTGTATCCGGAAGCGAGCGGTAACGTAATAACGCCCGGCCACCGATAACCGGTTGTGATTACGTCGGATGTAAGTCCGTTTCCGCGTGGAATATATAAGCGGGCGGCAGATTAAAATCAGCTTATAGTCCAAAACACGGGCACGAGCGCGTGCGCGCGTGGAAGCGCTGGTTGATTCATGGAGGTGTATTTTTCGGCGTACCCCGATCGTCGGTCGTGGCAATCACGAAAGCCACCATGTAATAGAGTAATAGAGTTCTGAAATCAATGGGCTGTATAACGAGTGCCCTGGGACTCATACCTAACTGTAGCCAACATCGGGCGGGCGGTGTGTACGTATGCCGTATAACTGCCCCGGCTTTTCTAATCAACGCCAGCCGCACCGGCTACACCGCGTTAACGTCACAATGCACCGCAAGAAATAAAGCGACGACCCATGTGAGATAATGAGCGTGAACAATACGCGCGACGGTATACCCGGCCGCGAATGATGTTGACAGGTGCGCTAATTGTTGCGCCTACCCCGCCGATCTGGATTTGATCACAATAACGGCTTTGATACCGCCGTTTATTTATATTTTTTCATCGTTATATCTCAAACCATTTAATTGCGGTCATTATAGCATCGGAAAGAATTACGTTTCAAGCAAGGCGAGCCTATGTCTGACCATCGATCGACTTGTATCACTCAACTCGTAATAATATGCAAAATGTTTCAATACGTTATATTATATGTTTTATAAAGTGTTTTAATCGAATAAATTTTTAAAAGTACACATACAGGGTGTTTCAATATATGTGGACGTAACTTCAAGAGTGAATTAAGGACAATAAAAATAATAAAAAAAAGTTCGTGTAAAACATTTGTTTGATTTTGTTTCCGAGTTACAGGCTACAGGCTATGTATTTCAATAATATTCGTTATAAACTAAAATAGTATAATCGATTTCATTTAGATATTTATTATCAATACTTCCATAGCTCGTGTTTAAACTTACATGATACTCTGTATAATGTACAAATGTGAATAGAAATATAGAAAAATGTTTATAATCATTTTTGAAATATTGTCTAATTGTCAATCTATTTATATGTTTTAAATTCCTAAATATTTCTAGCTCGATAATGACGAATTCAAGTTACATTTTCAGCTGGCTTTCCGTGCGCGGCGATATATTTCAGGATACGATAACGTTCACAAAGGGCGTGATGCACTTTTACAAGCGTCTGACAAACGCAGTCGCACCGATCGTCAGACACAAAGCTGGGAGTCCATGACCGAAACGTACCGCACATTCACGATCATGTTCGGCGAATATGATGAGGTAGTGTGTTTGACACCTTCAGCGTGTTCATCTCTATCATGATGGTCGTGCCTCAGGCTGAAGAGACAAGCGAGCAAACAACACATATAGATGTGTTTAACATGTGTATTAAGCAACGGACGGGATACATCGGTTATTAAGCAGAGCCTTGCGGCAGGGAAGCAATCATGATTTGATCTTACGTAATAAAGGTAGTTCGGATCGAACATGTACGGACATGTCCCACAGGGTAGACAACACAGAGATGATATATCAGGTATAAAATTGTTGTTTCAAAGTGAATGAATATTCATTAATTGATTATGAAAGTGTTAAACAAACATTGTAAAAATTGGTTTAACATATAAGTATATAATAATACAGAAATTTTTTAAGTAAAGAATTCATATTTACATATTCCATATAATGGAAGGAATAAATATTTTGAAAATATACTTATAACGAAGTTTTAAGACAGACCTGTATATATTTTGATATAACACATATAAATCAAAATAAAATCGTCTCCACGTTTATAAATTAATAACTTTCTGATACGTACAGTTACCTGTGTCTATCGAGAGGTTTTGTGTATGTCTGGCAGAAAGATTTTTCCAGGCACTAATTAAGACAGTGTCGGATGAGATAAAATATTTAGAAAATACCACGCTGACGGTCCATACGGATTCTATATTAATTCGGTTTTGAAATTAAACACCCAGAAGCGATGTTTCAGTATTTGCTTAACGTTTGCATACGCGTAGATATTAGAAACGCGCGCTGCGAGTGTACCAGATGCATAAAGTGCTCTGTGAAGCGTTGGTGTAACCGCAGATACCGCGCTATAAGAGCTGCGAAAGCGCTATTTCTCACATTACATCGTAGAAAAGGATTCCCGCAACGTGGACGTAAATTTCACTAAACACTTTTATGACGGCGCAATACATCGACAATTCATTCTGACCCAGTTTGTAGATCAGCCGCAGGAATGGAGCTTCGATGTCGTCCCTATAACTGGATATAGAAAATCGAAGTTGCATAATCTGACGAATCGAGAGCAACCACTCGACAGTAACCACGTAGGCTTATCTGGTATCTGCTGTTTCAACAATGTCGGCCTCTATACCAACGATCCTCTCTCGATATAAAAATATCGTGCTGCTTTTACTATGCGGATACAACGATACTATCGAAAGCTTGTCGATGTTTAATTTATAAATTCCGTTAGGGAAAATACGATAAATCGCAACTTTTTTCAATCCTTATATGTGAATCATATTGTTGAAATGAGGGTAAAATTAAATTCACAATATTAAATATCTATGTAACACCAATTCTTAAATTACAAATCTGTTAAATTGTACTTGAAATTAAATTTAAAAAACAATTTATTATCTGTCTGCGGTTTAATTGACGAAGAGTTATTAATTTTCGATTCTGTACAACGCGCAAATTTATATTTGTCAACAATGAAGCAGTGACTGCAAATATATAAGCAAAAAATTAGTCCATAAAATTTTTATTTAATCAATCGCGAACTATTCTGTACGTTATTAGAAGTACTTAGGCAATTGGATGAAATTCCATCTATATGATATGGGCTTGGGTAGTGAGAGGTAAGCGAGGTTACGAATTATTGGTCACGTAATGTCAAGTGCACCTTGGGTTTATCGTAAGCAGCATTTGACTCGAGTACAACGATCGATATCGAGAAACATCGGCCAGCCTCGAACTGCCCGAGGTTAGTGGGCACTCTGGTCAGTGGCATGGAAAACGGTCCAATTATGGATGACGCCTTTGATCGAGCTCGCGTGTTTAGCTAAGTGACAATAAAGGAGAAACGGTTCGCTAAGGATCGTCGTTAAAGATCGCTACCGCGTGTTGCATCGATCGTTACTTAATAATGCCCGGTTGCATATGACAAACGCGTAATCCCAAAGCGCAATTATCGCAGCACTGAAGTATTTTTGCTGTTACTAACGATAATCTGAGAATAATAATCTTTGGCAACTTTTGATAAGCACTCGTTATGTGAGGATTATATTCATTAGGACAGTTACGTCGACAATCCGGGTAAACTGACGACTTGTGATCCATTACCTCTCTTCTTACAAATTATAGCGTTTTATGCCTATAACATAAAAAATAAAGTGGAATTGATCGAGCCCAAATATACGTATATGTAACTTTACCAATATCAACGTTACCAAGTTTAAACCACTTCATTCGTGCGTGAGAAATCAATCTAAGCGTTATTACAGCGGACTTTTATTGCGCTTATTGGTTGTAAAGTAATATGCGTCTTATCTTCTACATCTACAAGATAGACGTGTTCTACCTTCAGCAAGACGTATTTAACATAAAAATAAAAATGTGTTTTCGCGAGGCGGATTATTGTCAGCAAGAAATGGCAGGATGATAAAATGCGCAGATAGAAAGAATGGAAAACTCGAACAGAATTTTAAAGCCACACGTTTTCGATAAAAGCCGGGTCGGCGCATCGCTGATGCAACCGCAAGAAACAGTAACTCGCAGATTGCAACTCGAGCAAAAAAGGGCAGAAAAAAAAATTTGAAGAAACTCGGTTTCGCCGACAAGAGCAGGCAATGTTCTCGTGAAAAACACACTGCGGACGTTCCTTCTATCTTGAGATCCCGCCGGGACCACTTGTACGTCCTTCCCTTCGTCAGATAAACAGGCGTCTCGGTCCGACTACAATATAAACAGGTTGCGAACGAATTACCTTGCACGCCCATCGTGTAGCGAGCGATGCGTACTTTCATCTTGGAACACATACATGTTCTATCCACGTGCCGCGTTTATGATACCATGTACGAGTATAAAATTAAACTTTTTTATTAACGCACACAGTGTGTTGTGTCTGGATACATCTACAGAATATCTTAGATAATATGCTTGAGCGTTTCGAATTTGACTTGTGCTCTTATTAAATCTAACTACTTTTTTCTTACTATGATTTATTCTAGTGCTTCGAATGCAATATCATCAATTTTGAACGGGTTTTACTAAGAAATAGACTTTGATTTAGATTATAACAATACATGCACAGGTTGTAATAATATAATATATAATATTATCAAATAAACTTTATATACAAAGACGTTTTAAAATATTTTTCTTAAAATAAAAAGCAAATCTCAATTCTATTTTTAAAATTATGGAGGTAGAAGTATGTTTATATATATGTAGGATAATTACCCCTAAAATTAAAAGATCCCACAGAAATTTATATATATATTTCATTTTATTACTATTTTGTATATTAAATTTTCTCCAAACTTTGAACTTTTATGTAATCTTAGCAGTGTTATATCATTTTAAAAACAAAAGTTTAAAATATTTTTTTAATGGTATAAAAAAATTAATTCGACAAAATTGAAATGAATTAAAGGATGAATATATTAAAAAATAAAAATAGTTGTTTCATTTTATATCACTTTTTTAATATCTTTGAGCTGAAAGCTTTTGGACTTTATTACTATACTATATGCATGTAGTAAAATTAATTACGTATGCGACTGACGTTTTAAGTTTCTTAAAACGCTTTCCTTTCTTTCCTTTCAGAAACGTGGGTGAGCCGCGTATACCTAGCCGCCGAGGAACATCATTCTTGCCGGTGCGTGTACACGTGACGTTATGATGAGGAAAGCAATTTTAAGACAAAAGATATCGTGTTGCGTAACTACGAGAAAGACTTATTTAACTAGTCGAGAAGGTAACCTTTCAAATGCAAGTCCTTTAAGACACACAGCAAGGTGGCAGGGATGCACTACAACTGCCTACGACGTCCTGCGCAAAGGGGCCATTCGCCATTCGTGGAAACAGCATCTTTCGCCCGAGCTCCTGATGTAACGCAACGTTTTAACATGGCTTGACGTCTTGAAAAGCGTCTCGACAAAGAAGAAAACGTGACGTTTCTATTGGCTCCTTTCACCTTCATGAAATAGATCGAAGAGTCCGAATCGTCTTACGAAAGGTGAACGATAGAACGAAGAGAAATACCTACGTCCACATTTTTCACTTACAACATTTGTCTCTCTATAAAGTACGGTTTATGGCATTTTTCTTGAGTATAGCACCATATAATCCAAGCTATCATTAAAAGACCCGTTACAGTTCACAATTCGTGCGATTTATTATTAAATTCAATTCATCGTCAAGATGAATATTACGTATATATACCTACAAATATACAGTAAACAACATATTTTTTAAAAATATAATATAATTTCTTTGTAATGTAATATGAAAACATGTAATAATAGAGAAACGAAAAAGTAATGTGTTTCTTAATAATTTTTAATGGTTTCTGCATTATGTAACGCCATTGTTTTCGGTTTTCAAGGGTGGATCTAATATTTATCAGTGTGACGTCAGCCAGGTATATAATAAATAACCAAAGGACGCGCAAGTCAAAGCGTCAGGGAACCTTTCTCTCAGATATTAAATTTATTTTGTACGCGCACGCGGATCGTGTATCGTCTTGAAAACTGCATTTAATATTTATATTAAAAAACACTCAATGTACTCTATCCGTGTATCCATTTCTTAACTTTAAATTTCCGCGCATCTCGCTCGCCGTCCGCGGCAATAATAAAGCAAGCGGATGGCGTACATGGCACATGGCTCCCTGATCGATTCTGAAACTTATACGTTCGCTCGCGCGACAGGATACGACGCTTAAGTGCACGATCTTTGCACACTTGAATGCTCTTTCGGATCACGACTGCAGCGCGCGCAATCGGGACGCAAGCAAGCGGTCGGCGCAAAAAAAGAGTTCAATATCCCACAATGGCGTATCCGGATCGATCCCTCCGCACGCCCGTCGACCGGCCAACGGAAGTCGTCGGGGTCCCGTCGGATTTCCCTCGTACACGCCGATAGCGCGCCGGTTTGTCGCCCGCATCGAAAAAGTACGGCCGGAAGTCGAAAATCACGATTTTCGCGTCCGCCCGCCGCCGCCATCGTCGACATTTGTCTGCGCGTCCGTCGTAACGGGCCGAGCCGGCTTTTGTTCCGACGACAATGAAGCGCAAAACCGATTGGACGGACGCTGGCAATCGCGCTGCCGCGCCGCGTCGATCGATAGCAATCAGCGTAGTTCGAATTAGAGAGTTCGAGTCGTAAATGGCCACGCGCGGAGGGTAACTCGTGTCGTGGAGCCGCTGAAATTGAGTCTTCCCAAGTGACGATGTTCTTCCCTGCGATAATCACTCACTGCATGATTCTGCGGCTTTCCAGCTGATCCAATTCAGTCAAAGTGGAGGCCTTAACGACACAGGCCTTAACGCCAAATTAAGGTACAGAATGCAAAAGATTTAGGAGGTATCCACGTGCAGTTCTTATTGTTAGTTTCTGATTTCTTTTGGCTAGTATGTTTTTTTATTTATTTAGAGAAGACAAGGTTTGAGAGTTTACTTACAATTAGGATGACAAACATATAAATGTGAAATGCGTGGATATTTTCATAAGTCTAGGCATTTGGATTATGCTCTGAAATATTTTTAAGACGTATAGTCTAACTACGCGAGAAAGGATTGACAATGTTAAATGTAAGTAATAGAACAGATATATCAAACAATTATAATAATAGGTACGTGTGAATAAGAGGATCTATCAGCTGCTCGCGGCATCGAAATATGGTCGTAATTTACGACGAGATAGAAAGTTCTGGCGGTGGCAATTCAGCAATTAAAATCTCATCCGAAATACGAGCCGGAATCATCATCAAGCTACGGCGAACAATGAAAGTGAATTTTGATAAGTTCCAAACTCCCCGGAAACCGTCGTTCAGCACCGAGCTTATTAAGAAGAAGAGGGCTGAAACTCATTCGTGATCTCTTGTTGTTTACTCGCGGTGTGCGACGCCATTTTATTTCGCAGGTTCTTTTCTCAGCTTAATGAAAGAGACGTGATGTTTGCGATGCGGAAACGGCAAAACTTTGCTGCCGCGACGCTTTCAGAAAGATTCATATCCCAAGGAATATAGTGCCGTATTTTCCATAGAGAGGGAGAGAGAAAGAGAAAGAGAAAGATTAACATGTTGCGAGTCCGAAACGCGTATTCGCTAAGCCAAGCAATCTCATAAGAGATAAAAGTATTAAAGATGATACCAGATTTCAAAAATTTGGAATCTCATAATAGATGTGTCAAATGTTTTTAATAAATTTAGTGTCTTATTTTAATACTTTTGGTTTTTTTATGCTTAATATAAATTATACTATTCTAATGTTTTAAATACTTAGTAAAATTATTCTTAACAGGGTACATAAAACTGTCATGTACAAATGAGTGACGGAGTGTTTGCAGAAACTCACGCGTTACCCAGATATGGGTGACATGGAAGTTGAAGTGTTAAAAGCATTAAGAACTTTGTATCTTTCCGTTTTATCTATTCTTCCTGTAGAACTTCGTTCTATATTCTTAAGAATAAATTTACATAGGCAATACTTTACGTTAATTTCCAAGATGCTCGAATGCTACTCGCCCTTACGCGAACGGCTCATTCGCGTTTTCGTAGAATCTTTGGCAACTTTTCGCCCCCATGTAACGCGGTGGGAGCAATAAATGCTCTGCGGTTCGAGATAATCTCGAAACTTACGGGGTATATCGTTTCTCTTTTATTACCTATTCCGCTAGTAAGAATGGAGTCCGAAAGAAATGCCTTTCTCTCAGAGGCGATCCTATCAGAAGCTCGCACACGCGTCACGTAGAGGAAATAAAGTGGACGAGTGGCAGTAATAAAAGCAGTCCTTAAGGGTTCTGGCCAAATAAATACATCTATCGCGTCACAAGCTGACAGCTCATTGAACGGACTCTAACCCTCTTGTTTGAGGGAAACCTCGTAAAATGCGCAAATAGTCGAACAGAGATATCTGATGAGTTTTGTCACGATTACTTCTCAAGAGTTTTCGGCCGTCGACATTTATTGAGTGACTTTATTAATTTATTGTCGTCCTGGATTCGATATAAATGTGTTGATTTTACGCTCTGATGAATTGTCAGCGTTAGAATAGTAGGTCTGAAATAATTTGTACTTTAATCCATCGTATTTGATGTGGAATAAAGGCAGAAGCATGGACGAACGGTTGAATTAACTTCTAATCCCAATTAATGAAATTTTAATCTGACAACTAGCGAATAATAAGAGGTGTCACACGCTAACAACTGTAAGAAAATTGTAAAATTATAAGAATTATTAGAAATCTTTTCAACAAATTCTAGCAGTAATACATTATTTATAATATTTTTGTATACATTTAATACATCGTAAAAATATATTTTATAGCAAAAAATTTTAATTTGAAAATTATAAATGTATGAGAAAATTTATGTATCTCTGGCACAATTTTTTCTCGGCCCTTATTTTTCTGTGTTAATATAAAACAGAGGAATATTCAATATAATTTTTTTTTCGTTCAAACTTGTTCATGCTTGTTATATTTAACATTGATATCAACTTTTGTACTTTTGTTTAGTCTACATTTGATATTTTAGAAAATAATGTTCGAGATTTGAGTATGTCTTTGTCAGTGGTCACAACTAACTACGACTGACGAACAAATTGGGATTGGCCGTTATTGGGAAACTGACGAAGCCATTGCGCGACGGAAACCGAAGGACGGTGGTGATTCGTTCGAGTACGCGAGCGATTCCGGTGCCATGGGTTTTCGATTACGAAGGGCTCGCCGCGTAATCCCGAAAGGCGTGAAACTCTCGCGAAAACATCATTCGAACCGAGCAGTGAGAGGAAGCTTGCTGCCGTAAAACTTTCTCTATAAAAGTTGTTATTACAAAGGAGAGACGGTTTATACGCGCAAACCATCGCATCGCGATGACGATGCCGGAGTATTGCCGTCATAATCACGATTAATATTGAACGCGAGAGAATCCGCGGGATCTCTGGGATTCTCATTGCTTCGTGATTTATGTAATAGCTAGGTAGATAAATATCGGTCCTAGGATAAGGAATACTTATTGGAAACTATTTACTGAATTAGAGGATTAAAACAAAACAATAGAGGCTGAGATTTAAGAAACTATTGCGTATCAATTGAAGATTAAATACAAATTTTTTTAAAGAGGCATTAAGTCTTAAAAGCTAGCCATAAATGTGGCGTAAAGTTATTTATTTGCATGGTTACAAAATGATTCCATATGACGTTTTGCGAGATTCTCGATGTAAAATTCAGAGTTAAATTCAGAGTTTACGGTATCGTTACGTTCGCCGTGCGGCGGCGACGCGACATAAGTAGATATTCATTGAAATATGTTGACACAAAGGAGTACTTACGATTCTCTGGTGGTATTGCGAATTCGAACGACTACTATCGAAAAGCAAGAGAATACCTTCTCGATTTTCCCGGACGACGCGATAAGACCTCGTTCGAGCGGAGATTGCGATCGACGCGATATCATAGCGCGGTGGCGAATCTTTCGGGAATCGTTGACCTTTGTTAAAGGCAGAATCCACCGAAAGTCAACGACCGGAATCAAGCGGGATGAGGGAGTAGAATTTTTATCTGTCGTGGGGAATTGTCTCCGGACGAAACGATTGTACAATTGTAATGGGGAATACGTGCTACTAACTTGTTATCTCGTTGATTAAATTGATGAGGATTTCTAACTTTGTAATCAAGATTAAGGGAAATATATAAAAAGATCTCTTTTTATGCAAATTTATCACTCTATGATTATTACACTTGAAAATATTAAAAAATCGTTGAAATTCATTACAGTTTTAGAAAAATGTGTAAACACTTTATTACTTATTTAATTTTTAAAGCTATTTTCCTCGAAAAAATTTTATATTGTTTTAATACGAGACATCACTTCCGCAAATCACGATTTGCGACACATTCTGCTGTACAGTAATATAGGTAATTGTTTTTTAAAGAGAACACGAGACACATTTATCTAATTATTATATAGTTATAAATTCAGGCATTTCTTCTTGTCAAGATTAACAGTCAATCACTGACTCTCTATCCTAGCTTGCAAACATGAGATATTAATTACTCATTATATGAAACTCATGATACACGTGGTGCAGTTTTTCATGCAATATGTACTCAAAGTCATTTGCATCTTGCCTCTGTGTGAATCTATACTCGTGTGCCTCCGTGTGTAAAGATGCAAAATTAAATCGTGAACAAGACCCATCTAACACAAATTGCACGCATGCAGGATTCCACCTGCGCGAATAACGCGTAGACAAAGATCGCAACTCGCGCTATTCCTGCCGAGATATTTTTAACCAGAAACTTGTGAAGAGCAATCTCTTTCGATGGAAGTCTTTCAATTTTACCCTTTCTTCGTAACTGGACTGAGGGCAACTCTCAGATTACCGTTATCTCAATGGCGCCGCAGAAACTCAACACCCACGCAATATATCTAACTGGCCAGTTCCTCACCTTTAACCTCGTAGCCGTATATAACGGATAAGACCCACCTAGCACAAACACTCGTAGATGAAAAGGACAGAGGAAAATAAGGGAGAAGAAGAGAAAATATATATATAGATATATAGTGAAAGAGAAAGAGGAGTGCAGTGGGCAGAAAAGGATGCAAGGAGGGAAGATCTTCTTTTGTGCTGAATTCGGGAGTTGACCGTGTCCTCGCAGACCCTCTTACTTGACTCGCACGGGAAATAGGTAATTTTTTGGTCTTATTTCGTAGACACACGTGCATAAACTTCGCGATCGGTGGACGACCTTTATTCTCTTTTTGGGGGGATTTACGATCTACCAGATCGCTTAGCTTCGGAGACACGGTTGAAGCGCTTTATAGGCATATGTATATGCTAGTTCGTCCGATCCTTGAATATTCAATAGAATAAAAGCTTTGGAAAATACTTCGAGCACTTCCGTCGGAAGTAACGTGGGAAAATGCGACATCCGGTCGAATTGCGTTTCCGCTCGAGTGAATTTTCACGCATGTTTATTGAACAACGGCGTAACTGAGATTTTCAGAATACGCGAACTGTACTGACAAATATTTTCTTTGTCATTATTTTTCAGTTATTAATGACAAATCTGTAATTTTGTATTACTACATAATTGTATTACTACATAAAGATAAGAAAATTAACACAAATAATAGAAATATATCTTCTGCGTTCGGGCTAAAAATATTTCGTTAGTCTTTAGAAAGAAAGTCTCAGATTCGAGAAGCTGTGAAATCCGATAAATGTCTGAATCGGTCCGCGACTGATTATTCTACCAGGCGTATTACGCGCGTGACAGAAATCGCGTGTAATCGCCTCTACGCCTCCAGATACGTGCTTTTTGCCAAAACCATGGGTTTTAGTTGAAATCGGAGATGAGAGATTGCGTAAGATCGAGGATAATTGCAGCCTTGCGTGATGCTGTGTGCTCGATAAATTGTTGTAAAGTAATGCCAGAATTGAGCTCGGTCCCTCATTTACGCGAACTCACGTATAAGTTGGATATTCGCGAAGTGGAAAGCATGATTGTAAATAAATATCTGGATAAAAGGATTCGTTTATGAACAGGCAGAAACGGAGAATAACACGAAATAATTTATTTAAAATTAATAAAACTTTCAAATTAGCGTCAGCAAGTTGGATAAAAACGTCAAGTATGTTAAAAGTTAATTTAAATGTGATAAAAGTTTTAAATCAAGACGCACACACACACATAAAGTTGCAATGCAATTTCCCGTTGCATTTTAATCTATCATCCTTAATTTATACTTTCTCCTCGGCTTTTTACCTCTTTCGAGAAACTCGTACGGAAATATACGCTCAATACACCGGGGAGAAGTATCGTCCGATGCCAGCTGCGCTCCTGACGCATCGAACTAGCCGACGAGTTCGACTCGCCGAGTAAGCAAACATTTGCATCGTGACATACGCGGATCACCTCCTTGCTACGGGGTTTACCTTCCAGATTCGCGTGTACACGCCAACAGACAGCTTACTGCGGCGAAATCGGATTATAAGCGAATTCGGTGGAACCGATACGAGCCAACTCGCACCGCGCTAGATTTCCGTGCAAATCAATTAAGAACGTGCCGTCAGATTTCATCGACAACGATTGATTCGATTCTACGTAAAATGTGGTAGTCGTACCCATACGGATGACATTAATGTCTTCGGATTACTAGTTTTAAACTTGAGTACAGCGCATCTTGCAAATCTCTAATTTATTACTATCGTGGTGATGTACCGAAATGCACATTAAAAAAAAGTTCTCTTTTCGCTCAGAAATTTCAACATTAGTTTATTTTTTATTTTTCTTTGAGAAAATAATGTGTATATATTATTCGTTGATGTATGCAGAATAATATAATGGCTCATGATACTTATACGTTTATTAAATTCGAAGAAATCGAATATGTGTGTGAAGGTAGAGTCGACTTTGTGATTGACCTGCACTACTAGCACTGCTAGTGTTACATTAAACTGAGAGTGATAGTAGTCGTATAGTATATAAAATGAAAATTTTGGGATTAAAAGATTGAATTTTTTTAGAACAAAGACTATTCTAAAATATATTGTAAAATTAACCGTGCAACCGTACATGTGGGTCGTTTGCGTCCTCGGCATTTTGACTATGTGGTATTTCTCAAAGGTTCAACGATTAAATTAACAATTGCAAAATTAATTTTATAATATTATTGAATGTAGATGTTTTTTCCTTACCGATGAATTAATAATAAACGTAACGAAAATTATTCGCTATCTGTTTGGTGTAAAACGACACATTGAGCGTGCGTTAATTCTTTGTAACTTCAGAAGAACAAATTAATCAAATCAGATTTATTTATCATCACAGTTAACACAAGTGCACCGTATACTTTCCGATCAAACATTATCTTTTTCCGGCGCGATTGATACGCGCGATCTCGACGACGAGCTCGCCTGCGGGCTATTAACGCGAGCCCGGCCAGCGGAAACTGCAAGGAAGTTCTTGTTGGCGATGGCCGCGGAGAGGGGAAAAAAAGACGAAGCTGAGAAACACGACGCGCGGGAATGGAAACGCGATTGCGGACCGAGAGCGGGTGTGAAACGCGAGTAATTGTACCTCCGACTGCGACATTTTACTCGATCCCGACGCTCACGTGGGCGTGTCGTGTGTGCGGCGAGAGCATGTACGCGATCTCGAGAAGAAAGAGAGAGAGAGAGAGATGTGTGCTGGCCAACTGTCGGCGACAAGCGGCCGGTGCGCTGCGTATTATCGATCAATTTCGGGCTGACAGCCGACCGGAAGTCGTATTCCTCCGTCGTGAAAGTTGTACCTGACGACGCGGAATCTGGTGTTAGCGTGGATGTCAACGGCCGGGAGTCACGACGCTATTGTTGCGGCCCCGGGAAAAAGGAATTTTCCGCCGCGCACAGCTCCGGACGAGCTCCGCTCAAATGTTGACTGGTGTAATCACGTTTTCTGCGGTGATCGTGTTCCGTGTCATTAATCCCCGCTGCGTCGGCAAAATAATTTAAAGCCCGATCGCAAGAAGAACGGCGAGACGCCACGCGCCGTGCGGATGCTGACGAGACTCATTAACAATAGGTAGCTCGGCCGCGGAGAGATTCGATTCCTCTGTCAATACGATTATATCGTGATTTTATCAACAAATGTACGTTCGTTGATGATCTCATGAGTCGTTCGTTTCACTGCACTTCGCTACATTTTCGCTAGCCATCAAGAATGTTAAGTCAACGCGGTAGAAAGTAAAAGATAATCTGAATCTTGATAAACTCAACCCCTGTCCCTTCTTTAGATCACGTTAATGCACGCGAGAGTCATGCGTCTCTTGAGCGTAAACGTGTTTTCCTGATTAAAAGGGGATTGCAGTCGTAAATCGGAAAAATCACGAGCTAGGAAATTACTGGTTATCGGGTGTAGTTAAAGATCGGCGTTTTATGGTAAATGGAAAGTCAGGGACGTTCCAGCGACGCGCGCGAATCGCAACGGTGTACACAATATAACCTGGTAATAAGTCGTAAAGTTCGAGGCGACGGTAGTGGAAGATTCGAGTTCGCCGATGCAAAATACTTCAGGAATTGCAGGAGCTGCGAGAATTGTCGCGATAATAACTTTCTGCTTCGGCCGTGTTACACAATTACTCCGCGCGTAGTGGCGAACTAAATACAAAAGCATTTAATTTCTACTCGATCTATATATTTCGCACTCGCACCCAACTAGACGGTCGTCGTTAAAACTCTCTTTCAGCCCGGCCTTGATAGTTTCTATGCAATCAGAGATGTTTATTATTGCATTTTATGCGTGCGCGGAATTTCATGTCAGAATAGGACTTTCGACGAGATTTACGTGCACGCTTCACGAAATCCACGACGCGGTTGAATTATTTTTTGCAGTCCCGTCTCTTAAGTCCGTGCAGCTTCTCCCTGCATTATGTCTCATTCTTATGCAACCAAAAATTCAATTGGCGCACGTTTCATTAGAAAAAAATTGTTATTTTGAAAATCTCGTCGCCTTTTACCACAAGGGAATACACGCCCGTATAGTAGACGCAGATTCTAGACGCTTCATTTGGCAAATTCTTTCACGGAAGCCGATGATAGATCACTGTAATTTTCTACATAAAGTCTCCCAGGGCAGTCCCTGTTCCTATCTCCGTCAGGCGTGTTTTCTATCTAAATAATTTTTAGCTACCGGAGCGCACCAAGATTTCTCTCTGTGCTAACACACAGACGGATTCCGCCACTAATCAGAGACATATTTTTGCAGGATAGTTTTACAAATGAGAATCTACTCACGGAGACCCGTCAGAGAACTGCGCGTTACAAACGTATCAAATTTGCATGAAATCTGGGAACACAAGGTAGATCCTCCGCGGCTTTCTTCGCTCCGCTCGTCTCACCTACTACTAAGGATTCTGCTCCTCGAATACACGGTCATTATGGTATCTACATACGCATGATGGCACATGCATATGCGCATAATAACAGAGCGCATCTGCTTACGCACGTATACGTATAAACATATGTACAATACAAAAATTCTGTTTTTTTTCTTCTCGCATAGTATAAGTATTCCGCTTCAAAGAACGCGTACACACGTATAGAATCGTATCGTTGTACAAATAGTGCTTTAACGCAATTCTATGGCCATATGAGTGCCTACAAAAATATACTAGAAATAAGTTCTCTCTATTTTTCTCTTTAATCTAATTTGCCTATGTGAGCAATCGATGGAATCGATATTCGACAAATTGATTGTAAATATCCGAGTTATTGAACTGCGAAAATTCATCACTCGCATTCGTTATCCCAATATCAATTACAAAATGTAATAGAACGCGCTGTGTGCGGAAAGATTTATTGTGTTTAGCATAGAATGCTTCTGAATTTCACACCGGATTATTTCCAGAATTGCAATTACTCACGCTAATCCAACAATATTTTCTATGTGTTTGCTAATAAATATAGTTCTATTTAAATTGGCAACTTTCCGAAGGAAAAAACCCCGTACTCGGAATAAATTAACACCAACACGCCAGCGAACAAGTAATTTCCTATCGCGATAAGTCACGCGATGTATCGCGCGTATAAAACGAATTAGGAAGCTGCGATGCTGGGCGAAATTGGTCGATACGCGGATACAATAAAATCATGAATATTACGGGCAACGTAATATTACAAAAAACTACGAGAAAAATATATTTGTTCCACGTTGCCCTTTCTCTATTATGTTTCGTAAGAAGTCAAGCGTAGCTTATACACGAATGAAATATTTTTCACGGAGGGCGAGATGTGGCAAGGAAACATTTTTAGGAGTGATGGAAACGTGCGGGCTCGCTTGACATTTCCTAAAACACAAATGAATTGTGAAAAAGTGCACGCGAGAGGGAGAGAGAAAGCAGGACATATACAGATGTAATATTGTATATACAGGTGTACATATACTATATATATATATTCTACATACTATATACCATATACAATGTATGTAGCTATATATTTACATATAGACGTGCGAGCCATCCATTTCGAGAGGAAGATTAATGGCGCTTTCGGTGGAAAATGCAATTTACCGAGCAATCGACACGCTACGATGATTCGCTCGGAACGCAAAAACAGTCGGCGAGGTTTCTCGCTCGAGAAGAGTTAAAGGGGAAAAAAGATCCGGTCAATCTGCATCGGCGGTAAGATGGAAGAACGATCGCTCCGAACGCGCTCCGTGAATACGAGACAGTCGATCGGTCGATAGACCGAATTACCGCTGCATCAGAGGCGGTCATTGGAATCGCGTGGCACCGTAAAAGAGGAAAAAAAAGGGGGAGAGGAGGAGAAATAAAAGAGCTACAGCAGGCGGGTCGCGCGCGTATGTGACAGCTATACGGTACGGACATTACACTATTACGTGGAATCGCGCGTAACTCCGCGCAATTCCCGCCGGTACATCGCGGCGGCTCGTTTCACGCTCTCGAAACAACCCTGAATTAACCGTGTTCGCTGTTGCGCGAGCGGATAATAACGTTGCCGTTGCCACTATTGCGCGCACATCCGCGATACGAATGAATGAACTTATCTGTATGTTGATTCGACGCGGATATGCGCGCTGAGTTTGTTATTGAATAAGCAGCCGCCGCGGTATGGCGAGCGAGAGATCATGTGGGTATTACGATGGGTACTATGCCCGCTGTGCTCATTTCCAATGCTGTTGTCTGTAGATTCTCGCATCTGCCTAAGAATGCGCGTCCAGTGAAGTCCATGGTGAACATTGTAACGATTGGACGTCGTCGCAACATATAACTCAGTGTTAAAGTTAATAGCTATTACATCGTGCCTTATATTATTATACGGATACTATGCCATTATAAAATTATTGTAAAATGATAAATATTTAGCAGTGGTAGAGAATTTAAAAAATTGTAATTATTATTTTTGTCATTGTTCCTTTATTTATTCAATAAAATTTTTCATTAACGAATGTTAATAATGCTATGATACAATAATATATAAACGTGAAGCATACACACATATATGTATATATATAGGGTCAGAAAATTCCCACCTAATTGCAATCGTACACAGATTTAATAGCACAGGGTAGGATAAAAATCAAAATCGAGAATTAATTTTTGCTAATGAAATGTTACGAACGCATAGACATGTATATCTGCTTTTAACAGTAAATACAGATATTGATTATTAATAACGTTTAATAGCACAGTGATATATTTTGATTATCGTCGTTGTGCTTTTTGCTTTATAAGAATGTGTAATTAACGAGGTTGTTTTCAGCGAGATAACAAATTCGAAGACACTGATATTCGAGCAGCAATCGGAACAATGGCCGGGCGGAAACGGGGCGGAATAATACCGGCCATTTTCGCTGCATTAATTTTTCAACACCCACCTATAGAGCTATGTTAGGCTAAGCATGAATTATGAACACATTACGGCCGGGATACAAATTGATTTATGGTCGCGGCGTCTCGCCGTGCATATCTAATATCCCCTGGCGATATTCTTCAGCCAAGGCGCGGGTCACGGAATACGATTAATCTGCATAGCGGATCTCGTCAGATTCCTTAATAGCGCTTTTATTATGTTCCTGTCTTCGTCTCTCACCGACGGACGGACCGTTAAAAGCTTTAGGAACAATTGCTGATACGACAAGTTTTTAATTCCGGGATTTATGTAGTATCTATTGCACGTCCAATATTCCCAAACAGTCTGTATATTCTATCTCTATAAACGTGGATTTTGAATATCAGATAGTATTTGATAGGATATATAATTCTCTAATTTTTCAGCAACACAAACAATTCAGTTTATCAAAACTCCTAAAATTATATTTATCACTTTTCCCAAACAAACTATATTTTATCAACAAGGTAAACATGGATTTTGAACACCGGACAGTTTGATGGAATATATAACGCTCTACTTTTCCAGCAAAAAATTCAATTTACCAAAATTCCTGAAATTATAATTGTTACTTTTTTTTAGAAAAAATATGTAAAATAAATAAAGTCACACTAACTTGTTTTAAATTATTAAACTATTTAACGATCCCACGGTAGGGAAAATCCACTCCAGTGGACCATAATCTGAAGCGAGAATCTCTCGATTAGTATGGCAAAGAGATCCGGAATGAATTTTGTTTAACTTTCCTCAATTCCGCTCGTTAATGGTGAAACGCATTCTGGATGCATTCGGCATGTTAATTACAGGACTATTAAATTGCCACCGCGATCGTTACGGAGTGAAATAGCTGCCAGTACAGTTTTATAGTAAGTATAGCACTATTAATGGTCGTCGTGCGAGTATCCAATATAAAGCTATAAATCAGATTACACATTGCGGACGGGGGAGGGAGAGGAGATGGGATTATCATCCTATTAACTATCCGATTCACGCTGTAAAATATGTTTATTCGCTCCGGCTTGTAATTAGATTCATTAACTCCCTTGCACTCGCCAGGAAGATAATTATGCCGCTTGATTAAAACGGTTGACGTTGTTCGATTTAAATTCGAACGAATATTTCCTCTCTCCATTAATTAAATTCCCTGCGAACGACGTTCCATAGCGCGACACTGGACGCGATACTAAACAGCAGCCGTTTCGTTCCCTATCGCGAAAATTGAAGGCGAGTCTCGTGATATCCTCCTTAGACGCTACAAATGTTCCGTCATTCGTCTTCTGTCACAATGAGGGAGGCGAGTCTACGTGAATCGGCAATCGTTAAATTTACATCGCGTATGATGCAACTTAAATCTAAAAATGAGCATAAATATGTCGTCTACAAAAAAAGGTAGAATTAATTGCTCCTAAGTCAGATTAATACGTTTGTTGAAATAACACATAGAAATAGCAGCGTAAAGACCGAAATTCATTATATTTTAATTAGAAATGTAATAAACTTGCGCGAATCCTGAAATAAAAACGAAGCTTCAAAGTAAACTGTACTGTAAAATTAGTTACCAGCAAGTCTCTGCTATTGTTTTATTTCCAACTTGTATTGTTTTATTTCCAAAAAATATAAAAATTTTGCAAATAATTAAAATATTCTTTGAAGTAATAAAAAATTGAATGGGGCTTGGTTTCACTTATAAGGACCCCATCTTATAGCTTTATGCACTGTGTATTCGTTGGATCATTTGAAATATATATATTCCGGCAGAATTTTATCAAGCGCATCACACTCTATTGCGCGAAGTTGAAAGAGTAATTGAGAGAGGAAAGAGTTGAAAATTTGAATAAAGTAAACGTTTACCGCCTGCATCCGCAACAATCACGGCGCTGGTCTGTGAAATAAAATTTAATTCCGGTGCGGAACGCGTCTCGAATGTGAGATCGTTCGCAATCCCCGCGTTCTAGAGGCGGAATTAATCAAATATTCATCAGCGTGAGAGCTACAAGAAGAAAGTTTTCGATGAAGGATAATCAAAGGGAAGGTCAAATCTTTCATATTGGTTTCGTTAACCTCGCGGCAAAAAATTTTCAAGTTGGAGTTCGGAAATTAGAAAACGATTAGAGGAAACGAGATTAAAGATTAGATAATATCGTTTTAATAAAACTTAAAACTTAAATCCAATATAAATTATATATCAATGGTAATAGTAATGGTTATACCTACAAGTTATTCAGGTGTTAATATAAACAAGACGAAGTGTTTCAAACAGAATAGTTTGGTGTCTTCCTTAGCAAACAAAGAAATAAATTATGCACCCACAAATTTGCATTCTTCCTAATAAAAGAGACACGTGTATTCTCGAGCTGACAAGTGTCGTTATCGCGGTATTGTAAGCTCCGAAATAACATTCATCTTTTCGGAGACGCGACGCTTCCATAAATAATTATTCGCGATCTCTATATTCAAAAGATGGAATTAATCAAGTATCGATTGAGCGAGTGAGAAAGCGACGGAATGGAAATTTTTCCGGCGTGACTGCGTGAAAACGAAAGAGAGAGAAAGAGATGCGGGGACGGCCCAGTCGCGGGAGGATGGGTTAGGGGAGAGATACACGTGACAAGAATGACAAAAAAGGTAATCCCGCCTGACGGGGGCCCAGTCGCAAGGGAGAACGGAGACGCGACCGAGAGTCATTGACTTCCAAGACCCCGTTTCCTTGCATCATTCCCCCGAGGCGTCCGATGATTACATCCACCCTTCTTCTCCGCAGGCTCTCCGGACACAAGCGAAGGGAAGGGCCCCGCTATATTCCCATGTGTCATCGACAATACCAAATAATTTGTTTCCGTGATATTTCATAAGTCGATTAACGCCATCGAAACTCCGGAGTTCATACATCAGAAGGAAAGAACTGATAAAATTAGAAATCATATCGCGGCATGATTGCACGACTACTATAATTGAGAAAAAGAAATATTAACTTTCTCTTATTAATTTTATTTTGTCCTTCATTATTATGTCTTGTTTAACAATAAAAATAAAAAGTTTAAAAAAGTCTCTCTTCTCTAAAGTTCTTGTTAAATAAAGTAACAAAGTATTGTGTGTTGCATTTGTAAGCATGAAAATGCAAAAGGCATTTGCAACAAGATTCTTATTCCTGAAAGTAAGTGGAATAAAGTTTATTTGCATGTTACAAAGAAAGTAAAGGAAAGTGTGAAAGACATGTTCTTAGTTTAACTTACATTATTTTGTATTTTTTATTCTAGGAACACGAGTTCTAGGAATATTTTCTGCAATAATTATACAATGTCATATTCATCTTATTAAAACGCGAAGTAATAATTTCGAGACCGAAGGACTGCTTCCTGATTGTAGAATACAACTAATTAAAAAACTATTTTACCATTATTAAAAATACATATGTATTCAATAAAGCAGCTTGTGATGTAGAGAACGGTCCAAATTTTCTATCTTCTCTTTTAAATAATATCAACTTACGCGGAAATAATGTTCTTTACTTTCAAAATAGATCTCGTATCACTCGTATGATCTGAAAGCAGTTATCCATATGAAGAGTGTAACTAAAATATCGTTCGTATCATCAAGAGGAAATTTTTCACGTTATCCTTTATAAATATGTATGTATGTATATATATATATATATATATATATATATGTATGTATAGCAGCATCAAAGTGCATTCGCGATAAAGTAGTGGCGTAAAAATAGCGCAGCTACGTCGTTCATCATCTGATCACCGAACAGACGTGTATATATGTGATGCCACAGCAAAAAGTTTCATCGACAAGTATTAAATCTTATCTTTATATTGGTGATCTTAGCCGATTGCCTTTTCCACGAATTATTCAATCAAAGTTACATTAACCCTAACTCGACCAAATTAGAACAGTGAAAGAATCGAAAAATAATTTTGCAAAGCTTTTTAACCTTCCAATTTTTTTCATATTGATATGAGTCATGTTCCCTCGATTTTATATATATTTTTTCATTTTTGAGAACAAGAAAATGCATTTGAGTGCAAATAAAAAATCAAATTTAGACAAGAAAAAATAGAGATATATTATGCGATACATTACCTTAAGTTTAAAACTAAGAGGAGTAACATAAAAAAGTATAAAAATCCAAATATTTAACATAAATGTGATTGGAAAAATGTGGGCTATATTGAATGCATTGGGTTGAGTATATAATAGCATTATTTTAAAATATTGATCAACTTTAAACAGAAGTGATTGACTGCTATATAAATCTTATGCTACAATTAATTGAATTGTGATGTGTCGAAAAGACAGATTACAGTATTTACCGTTTAAATTTGCATGCTCCTATTCAGATTTGGAGGCAAACTTTATCTTAAAATAATTAATATATATAATTTTATATTATTTACTTATTTACAAAGTAATTCTAGTAATTATTTCCGGATGCACTATTTATAAAGAAAACTATGATGATGATAAACTTTAATACCTATGATTGTTTCTAACAAAATATGTATTTCGTATTCATATAATCATTCTTTATGATGGTATAAATAAATGGCAACTGTATAATTCGCGATTTATAGTAATCATTTTAGATTCAAGATTATAATAAAGAAATTGTAAAATTTGTATAATATAGAAATACATTTATAGAAATAAAATGTACAGATTAACTCTGCTAATCCAACATTCAAAATCATGTAATATACATTCCAACAGAAAATTAACCGAATAGAAATAATCCTTTTATTTAAAACTTGACATCTCTTACGCTTAATTAAATATCGGTTATAATTATTTCAAGTAAAAAGAAATGTGTGAAGTTCAAATAACGTTTCGTTGAAATAACGTATTTTCTTTTTTTAGAATGGCGCTATACAAGTGGAGAGGCAAGTTTCAATATAAACGCAAAAGAATTTCCCCGGGTGTTCGAAGGCTCATTCGAGCTCGGCTTCGTTAGAAGGCAATTTTTATCGACAACGCAGGATTTTTACAGCTGCGGTCAGGCTTTCACGTTTCGGGGTTACGATTGTATGTCGTTCGATTCGTTTGAATGCTGCACAGCTCCCTCGGGGAACCCGTGTACACCATCGTTTTTGGGGTTACGTTTTGTTACGTGCATCCCGACCCTTCTCTATCCGCGTTGAGCCCGGTATGCAGCGTACAGAGCTGCGTCTCTCGGGTCGTTATTTCCCATCGTCCGAATCTCGTTCGAATAACGACGTAGCAATGTGAATCATAGCAATGTGAATTTAAATCTAATCGGCCATGCGTTCTCTATACCGTGCTCGGGTACACTGACAATGGATATAAACGTAGGTAATGTCGTTACTTTTTGCGAAATAATTGTCGTTTTGGTGATTAGCGACGATGTCACTACTGTAATTTTATACTACTGTAACTTTATATTACATTGATTAAACCGAAATTTCATATAAAAACCTCGTGTGTGAGAAAGATGATATATCCTATATTAATATAACTGGCATATGTTCTGAATACTTTTTTCCAGAAACTATTTGTATTACAGAGATATATAATTCCATTGTATAATTTTACCATTGTATAAAATCCGAACATTATTCTCCACATTTTAGATTTTGTTGAAATTATGTTGAGTTATTTTCACAGGAGGTCGTGTTCTTTTTTTCAAACATTTTTCTTCCTCAGTGAAATTATACTAGCGATGAGTAATCTGTACATATTAATGTTACGTGCTCATATATAAGTATATAATATACTTTATTATACGAGATCAGTTTTTGTTTCGCCGAGTTATCGTTAATGAACCGTGAAGTTTAGTGCGTTCGTTAGTACGAGGTATGAAGCTGTTCTTTCGTCTATCTACTATCCACATCGTTGGATAATGAAACGAGTTAATTTCTGCGCGAGATCTGCGCGTTTGAAGCTGGATGGATCTTACGGAGAGGTATCTATCTGTAAACGTAGGTTTGACGTTGGTTTTTAAAAGATTCAGTTACACGCCGTGAGATGTTAGCGGCCGTGATAAGACATGCCTTTTGAACCCGAGGCGATTCATTTTTCCTTCTCTCCGCTTTGATCGCATAATCAAGTCTTTGTTTCTTACGCGCGGCTTCCGCAAATGACTAGATCCGACCGTTCCTTTTATCAAGCATGCAAATACGAAGTTGCTCGCTACAGCTGGTACGAGGCACATTCGCCGTTCCAATCGTTGTGTACGGGTGAAATTAACTCTCCGGCGGTTAACCATGGAAAGCTCTTGGGTAACTCGGACCCACAGAGAAGGAGGCAGTTATCTGCGCCACGGTGGAAAGTTGTATCGATCTATTCGAAGTATACACGATTCCAGCAAGTGTTTTATAGATCAATAGAAATTTCCCGACGCGACAACGGTGTACTAACGCAAATTTGTTAAGTACTTTCTCGTTAATTCTAGTTAAAGCATCATAAACGCCGAAAGGGACGACTGATTAGTTATTTATTGTAATTTTCGTTGCATTTTTGCAACGATTTAATTAGATTTTCCTACAAAAATCCATCATTTAAACGACAAGATTGTAAGTTCAAGAAATCGAGCAAAGAACGTAACAAGATAAGAAAAGAAAATTCGAAACATGAAAAAGGAGAGAGAACTTAAATAAGTTTAGGAAAATTAGTTGCTCAATTATCGAAGTACCGAGCTCAGTTACCTAAGCTTTATTTTACATGAAAATTGTTTGTATTTCCTCCCTCCCTCCCCCTCTCTCTCTCTCTCTTTCTCCCTCACTGGGAACTTGTTCGAGTTATAAAATATTTATCCGGTTATACATTATTCAAACAGTGCCATTTAGTTTGTTAAAGAAGCTTGAATTTTCTACAACGAATAGCTGCACGTGGTATTCGCTAGACGAACTTGGACGGTGATTTAACGAGAACATACGAAAGTTCTACGTAAGTTCTACCATTAATCCAAACACATCTAATTACAGATCAATTAAAGAAAAAAAATCCTTATCTCAGGTCGTGAAGACGCGAAGATTTAATGAACGTTTAACGAAGTAGCGAACGGTAGAGAGGTAGGCTGAGCAACAGACTCCTCAAGTTTAGTTTTCGTTTCCCAGCATCGAGACAGAATTAATCGCCATCTGTTATTGATTCGTTGATGAAGCCGTAGTACACGAGGAGGGTTTTTAGCTTACCGATTCGCTCTACAAGTATACGGCAAGAAGTAAAAATATTTTTGCTTCGTTTTTTGCTTTCTAATTAAACGTGTATTATTTTGTCCCCAGACAAACTTCATAAAATCCATTGATCAAAGTTCTCAGCAAAAGCCAAAGCGTATTCCGTGACAATAATCAAAGGCCGCTTTATTTTCTCGCTAAGGACAAAGTAGAGTACTCACATAGTTGCTAATTGCACAAAAAGTATAATCGCAAAGAGAAAAATAGATATATTAAAAAGAAGCTGCGCTGGGGATTAATTTTCCAATATTACATTTCTGTTCGTCAAAACTAGATCAATTTTAATGGAAGAAATACTTTATTATTTTTTAAATTTTAATTCAAGGAATACAAATAAAATTTCAATACAAATAAAAGCAATTGGAAATCGAAAAACAATTTACTTAATAAAAACAGAACGTTAAGAGGAGGATTTATTAATCTACAAAATATGTTTCCATCATTTTTTTTTCGATTTACCTATTTTTTCGCAGAGAAATTATGTGCATATGTAGGGATGTGCGGTGAATGTGTATCGCGGTTTCAAACGTTTAAGTACGGTCGAGATTATTGCAAACATGCCGCGCATACTATGGTACCGAATATCATACAAACCGCACGTACGGCGCTTCCATAATATATTCAACTGATGGTTGCTTTGAAGTTGCACGATACGCGTTTTCATCTCCACACTTCTCTCGTATCGCTACATGCTTGGTCAATTCGGAAACAACGTGTACAAAAGGAACAAAAGATCTCTGCACGATTATTGCGTGTATCAGTTTGAGAACAGAAGTTTAAACATATATCCTGGCGAATGTTTCAAACAATACTGATTTTTTACTACGAAATATTTAAATTGTTTCGTTATATTACCGAGGATAAAATGGAAAATATACAAATAAAAGTATACATCCATATAATACATAAAATAATGGTGTAATTTTAATAGAAATTTCAATCGAATCGGCAGTATCTTGCTATCATAATTGGCGAATCGATTGCACTTCCCGTATATACTTCCAATAACTTCTAATCTTCCATTCCGCGTGAGAGACGTCAGAAAATTTCGGGAAGCAGCATTTCTCAAAAGATACGACGAACGAAGTCGAGTGAATTACTGGAGGAATTGGAAAAGCGCGAAGCCGGGAAATAGGATCGACAACCTAGAGAAATACATATTAGGATCGCAGCGAAATATTTTGATATCGAACGAGCGAGAGCTTATATCTCGCGCGTTGTACGACCCCCGAGGGAGGTGTTACGCGCCGAGTGATAAAGTGAGGTGGAAAAATTATTGCTTACGACGATCGACGACGGCGAAATAATTTCGGTGTGCCTTCTGTGTCTTTTCATTTCCATGGAAACGACGTAGGAAGCATTCGCCGGGATAGCGAACGTTCGACCGACGCGGACGGGCTGTGAGCGCCTTACACGCACGAGTTCCCCGAGCCGCAATCAATAAGAAGTCGGGATTGCTCCAGCGATTGCTTCGGGCTGAATGGTGGTAGAAGGAAGGAAGGAAAGAAGCGGATAGAGAGAACGCGCGCCGGCCATGAGGGATATACGCGGGCGGGGTAAAAGAGAAAGAAAACGTTCTGCATCTATCATCGTCGCGTAAATAGGGCGAGGGAAAATAACCGGGCATACACGATATTTCCCATGGTCTCGTATCCGCGGCTGAAACCGAGAGACGAAACTGTCCCAACGTCTCTCGCAATTGCGAACGTATAACGTCGTCGTATTTCAATGGACGAGTGTCTTTTTGTCGTCTATGGATTCATCCGGGTACCTGTGATTCTTTATCGGGTGAATGATACGTTCGCGAAATACGACCGAAAATCTCGAGCGAGAACAATTTCAACGATGGTGGAATTTAAAAGAAATTGTTGGTGAATTCCCTAAAATATAGAATAAGCGAGGATTTTCTATAAAAATTTCGTCCAATCGATTTATTGATTTCTTTCTCTATCATCGAACTGACTATAACTATTTTCATTGACACGCTCTCTTCCGTTTTAAAGAATGAATTCATGCCAAATTGAAAATTTTTTAGAGATCTCGTAACTCTTCCACATTTTTCTGTCGAAATTTCTCCAAGTACGTGTATCTAATATATTTTGTTATCCTATATAAGTAACATATACGCCTTAATACTGTATGTAATCAGGATTCAAATCCAGATTGGGATTATTCGAGTATTATTGACATTAACCGTGCGTTTTAGTCTCAATTTTCGCGTGGAGAATTAACAAGAGGCTAATTTGCGCTCGCGATTCAAGTTTTCAGACGAAAATCCGGGTCAAAATTATGAGCCATTCGGGAGCCGTGCAAACTCGTTAAGAGCTAAACGAAACGAGATATCGCGGCGTGCTGCTACGTGCCTTGCACACCCTTCGGACAGATCAACGCGCACCCTTATAAGCCCTGGACGAGGGCGGGCGGACGTGTCGGCGAGGATGTCCGGGAACCGTTTTACGAGGACAAGACCCCAGAGGAGGAATGGAAAAGTTAAACGTTCGCAAACTTTCTTCCGCGCTGCCTCTTTCCCTCTACCGTCGTTTCCCTCGCGTCGTTTTCATCCGCGCTCCTCGCCGAATGACCGTTCCGTCCTTCGACGTTGCTGTGACAATGACAGTTTTGGGCAGGGTGCTCTTTCACCGTTGCCCCAGCCAGAGGAATCGAAGACAAACAGGAGGGATACCGTGGCAGTAAAACCGCGGGACGACCAGGGTGTTTCACGATTTCCAATACATAGCCTTGTGATTCTTGGTTCGACGCTATATCGATCTCTTATCGAAGGAAGGAACGGGAATCGCCTCGATAGAGTATGCCGGGCCACTAGTCTGCTTTACGACGCAACAATTCCCATTTCGCGTCATAAAGTTGTTTTCTTTCATAGTGTCGCGAATGCGAATGCGAATTCCAAAGTAGCGACTATGTAACGTGGTTCAGAAGTGGTTATCGGTAAGAGTCGTTATTAATGTTTACGCGTATTCTATCGATCGTCTAGCTAGATATTACGTTTAAATGTATTCCAGTAATACTGTGCTAAGTCGTAAAAGTCAAATTCTATTACTGAAATACACAAAATACAGGCAGTTATACAAATTAATTCTTATTTGTACAGCTCCAATATTTTAGCAAACCTATCCGAAGTTTTGTCACGTGCATGATTATCACAAATTTTTAAATCAAAGTCTCTTTATATGTAATTGTCACTTTGATAATACCGATTAATATCGTGTAAGCAAAACATTTATAAGTAATTCTATTATCATCCAGGCGTTCAAGCGCAGCATTTCAAGACGTTTAACTTGGCCCGGTTTATCCGCAGCTGATATTCTGCTCGCCTTATACGACGTCACGTTCCGTTGACCACTATCCCCGAAGAGTATGCTACGTGCGCATCTAAGCGACCGGTATCTGTGTTGCGCCGAGTATGTATCCTCAACTTTTATCAGCATTCGCGCTTCCGTTTAGTCTCTCGAGGTTCTCGACGGGTAAAAACGCGCAGATTCGAAATCGGATTCGGACTTCAACTTCAATTCGAATGGAAACTAAAGCTCACGTACTCTTAGTAAATACAGAGACTTTTCTCTCGAAATGATAAGACTATATGCGAGTTTCAAACTGGAAGTGTACAATTATTGAAAAAAATATCTTGACCAAAGATATTAGACATTTAAATTTTATTGTGATAAATTATATTAATCTACGCGCAATGTTTCCAAAGAAATTGTAAAATATTAAAATATTTTATTGCTAATTACATTTCGATATTTATTATAACTTAATATAATTGCTTTTCTTCTTTTTATTTATGTAAATGCTCTCATAGTTTATAATCTATAGTTGTTACTAACAGTAATAACCAGTTGAGTATTCGAATTAAAAACAGATGCAAATAAATGTTTTTTATGAAAATCAAAATATCTTTACTCTCTATAATTTTTATTTAAGAAATTTGAATAAAAAATTAGCAAAAAATAAGCATAAAATAAATAATTTTAAAGACATCCAACATTATATATAACATTAATAAATTCTAAATAATACATATTATATTATATAAAGAGAAATGATATAAGTATTAACGATTCACATATTATAATATTTTCAATATGTTTGTATTGTATAATGCACATATTTGTATTGTATTTCAGTCATTTATGGTGTATCAAACTAATACTTAGAGATAAAATTCGCGGAGAACACAAGAAAGTAATAATATACGTATATTTTTATGACCTTATGGCGCGGTCCGATGTACAGCAAATGATACTGAGAGCTATTACGAAGCTTTAATAACGAATGAAAATGCTTCACATTCTCATCGTTTAATTAATTCCTTCCGGCCGCAATGTGTGACGGTGAAAAAGTATTTAATTACTCTACACATGGTGTGTAAGTTTTATGCAATCGTTAGCCGTATGGCTTCACGTGGCTTCACGTGGTAACATTAAAACATTACGATGGTTATTATTCGGCCATATCCATTAAAAAATATTATCATAATTACAATGTAATGCTAGCCGCAACGGCTTTTATCTGAGAGGACAAATTAATGTAACGAACCAAAAATTTCTGCCTCCCGCTTTTACATTCCATAGGATTTTTGTCACTAAAATGTGATGTGTCTTTTTTCGAATCAAACAAAGATAAATTTGCATTATTACCTCACACCTTAGCATTATTTTTTCTAATAATATTGATTTAGAACAATATAAATTTTAACGAGTGTGAAAATACTTTTGTTAAATGAAAGCGATATATTATCGATGTGTAGGTTATTTCTTTATGCGATTCTTAAAGCTTAAAATTTATTATAAAAATATTTCTGCGCTTTACTTGTTTGATATAACAAAATACTATTAGCAAAACTTCCAATTAAAGCTAAGGGGGTTGAACGACAGATTGTAATTCCGATAAATCTAAAGGGTATTTGCTTTGGATTTTGCTTTGCTGCATTTTAGTTGCTTGTGAGAAAACTTTATCCTTGGACATGTTTAAATTTGGAGCATTTAACTATTTAATCTATTCGATGCGATGTAGTTATGATATACGTAATTATAATGTAATTCATTAAGAGTTTTAGATATTTCTGTCAAATGTATGCCCTTTAATTCTTCACTCGACTCGCGCGTTTCATAATGGAGTATCTTATTTGACCCGCTGAACCGCGTACGTACCGTAACAAACTTCGTGTACACAAGTGTACATGAAATGTAAATGCACAAATTATACCATTAGAGTATTGCTCCAGTTTATTTGTTTTGCCGAAATGTAACTACATTAAACGGATTAAAGGAATGCATTAACTCCACGCGACGTTTTGCTATACTCCTCAGCAGGTCGTCAAAAGTTTAAGCCGATAATTAATGTGTTACCGCCGTAACACGGTTACACCGTAACACAGTTAATTCAATGTCGACTGTTATAATTAAATTTAGAACCAGATAGCGGGCAAGGTAGTTAGCCGCAACCTACAATGCAGCCGGGTACAATGCGACACGCCGCACAATGTTATGTTCGTCAGATACCAATCGCGGCAACAATGCATCTCGCGCATTATCAACGTCATGTGAATCGCAATTCAATTTGTAACTCGCAGACGCGCACTGTGAACGTCTAATCGGTTTTCAGATAATCTCTATCGCATTTGGTTTGCGCACTCGCGGACAGGAAAAAAAAACGTTCCCGCCAGTGCCCAGAGGGACGTATACGCGCGCGCCGCTGATATACACAAACAAGCCGAAAGGGGGAAAAACCGCGTAATGCAAACATCGGGAAACCTGGCAGTCTATTCTGGTAGAGATTTTATCGGACTTACCGGTAACCTTGATGTGATAGGGTAACTGAGCTCGCCACGTGTCCTGCATTTTCCGATCGGGCGCGACGCATCGATACTCCCCGGCTTCCTGGTAGACCACCCGGCTCAGAGCGAGAGGCCCGGGCCCTCCCACCGGATCCATTCCGGGCCCGTGGCCCCAACAGCCGCCGTCGCACTCGAGGGTCACAGCACCACCGATTTGCACTTCCATCCTTCGGGAATCGGTCGCCTCGCCGTTCAGCGCTTCCGCCTCGGTCTCCATATCTGGATCATCTAAATGCCATTGATTTAAATCTCTCAACGAGTGGCAAACTCGAGATTCGAACTTAAACGTATAGGGGCATACAGGAGAATAAGACAATGCACGAAAAATAATTCACAACGTGGACGTAACGCACATCTAAAACGGCACTTTCAGACTTTCCTTCCTAGACATTTTATACTTTGTGAATATGGTAAAAAATGTGATAAAACACGCGGCAATTCACAATAAAAATATCGTAATATCTTTGAAAATCTGGATTTTGTTTGTCACCTAAAAACTTAGCATGCTTTTACATCTGTCGTTACACATATTTCATCTTTTTAGATTCCGCAAGTATACAAATATGAATTTTCCTTGACGCCGCAAAAAGAAATGTTAAAGCGTGTCTCATAATTAGTAGCTCTTGCGAATCCTAAATGTGCCTAAGAGTTTTCACCAAATTCACTTTTTGCTATTATTTTGAATTCCTGATTCGATATCGTTCATCGTCATCGAGGAACTACTCGAGTATCAGAAATCAGCGGCACGTACGAGAGATAAAGTTGAGGCAATATCTCTCTACCCTCACGTGCCTGGTTCGACAAAATCTTTTCCCCACCGCGACGTTGCGTACTGTCGGTTCCAACTTCTACCCTTCCTCATCCCTCTCGTCCTTTTCCGATTCCACCTATGGAATTATACGGTTACGATTGTTTGCTCTCCAGCTAGCGCTATGTCCACAATTGCAAAGAGGGAGAAAGACAGAGAGATAGAAAGAGAGAGAGAGAAACAGAGGAGGAGGAGGAGGAGGAGGAGGAGGAGGAGGAGGAGAGAGGGAGAGAAGAGGAAATGCGGAGAGAGGGGGCGAGAGAGTAGATGAAGGGGGTTGCTCGTATCTCTGTTCGGGAATTAGAGCCGGACTGCTACAGCGGAATTCGGCTGAGAAAGAGAAAGAAGCGGGGAAGGGGGAATGGGAGGACGTAGCAGTCCTTTGAGTTAGCAAGCTGATCTTCCAGCTCATCCTATAGCAAAACAAAGGGATCAAAGTGGTGCGGATGCGATAGGAGGCTTTCACTTCCTCTCACGCTCGCTCGGCTCCCAACTATACCTCGTTTGTCTTGTAGTTTGTTCGGAATTTTACAGCAAACACCACCGCTGTGGCGCTTTAACAAACAGAGGAAAGGAAAAGGGAGAGAACGGAAGGCTCGGTAATCAGGCCGGTAATTTGACGTTTTTCGTCAGCCAGCATTACTCCCCTCTTCAACAGGCTCTCGTTATCTCCAAATTTGATCTGAAGTCTCTTCTTCTACGGTGGTGGCTTGTGATCGTCTTAAATCTTAATGCGATTCGCGTGCGCTAAGGTGATTAAGATTCTCATATACTCGTCCGTCTATGATCGCGTTATCTCTAATTACTTTGATATGCCTTTCGTGTTCCTACTAATTGAATTATGCACATCCAAGATGCTTTGTTGAATCGAATGTTTGAACATTATCAAGTATCACTATTATGGACTTAATAGAGATAATTTTTTTAATATATGATAAATTTTTTTTAACGTTAATAAATTAACAATTATACTTAAGCATGTATTATATAGAATATTACATGAGTATACATGAATATATTACATGAAAATGTAATGTATAAAAAAATAATGTAAGTTTGCATCATCTATACTACACGAGAGTAACAGTCACGAGAAAAATCTGTTCGGCTGTCGATAGCCCTGGTCTTATCACTCCTGTCCCTTTAAACTACGTCCTATCTGTAGACTGTCTACAAGCCGGCGAAATTAGCGCGTCGGTTTAACCCGCCTTGACGTTATCCGGCGGATAAGTAATCCAGGAGGAGATTCGAACAGGACATAGTAGCAGTGTAATCGATAATTCCCACGAAGGAGGATGGTTGGTTTATAGGTGCTCTCTAGCCATCTAAATTGCGTAGAGATTAGGTGCTCGGAAGCCCGTATCCAGCATCGTCGGTCGAAGGAGCAGACGAGAGATCGGGAGAGAGAGCGCGAGAGAGAAAAGGGGAGGGGCAGAAAGAGAAAGAGAGAGATACAGAGAGAGAGAGAGAGAGAGAGAGAGAGAGAGGGGCGGGAATGGGAGTGATAGAGAAGAGTAGAGAACTAGATAGAAGACAAGAGGATGGGGGAGAGACGAGGGCCGCAGGTTTGAGATGCAGGGTGCGCATCACCCTCTGGTTATAATGGCAAGATGGAAGGAATGGGGCTAGGTAGGAAATTTGCAAATTTTCACGACGGGGCACGGATAATTTCCGGTTGGCTCGGTGGTTTCCGCCCTTGACAAATGACTGTGGTATCCGGTTATTGGCTGCAGCGACGACCCCCTTCGCATTCCGAATCAGGGGGAATGTCTCTTCGAGCGCTATCAAATGCATAGGGGATAGACAATACATCAGCCAAAAATGCACTGCGACGTAATTATCTTTCGTAGGCGCTACCGTCGTTTTATACATATTTATAACATTACGTGACATTTAATTTACTAATTTTGAAAAAAGAAATGCATATAGAAAGATAGAAGCACAGCTTGACGGACTGTCAAGAATATAGTCAATACAAACAAATTTGTCTCTTGCATATAAGAGATCTAAACATATTCTTGATAATCGCAATTTTGTAAAAAAAACTTTTATATTCTGTCGAGTAGCTATTTAAAAAGCAATGCATAAAATAAATGTCTACATATCCTTAATTAAATCATTTTGTAATATATCGTCTATTACTTTGTCAACCACGATAGTTCCATATTACCGGCAAAGGTCTATTATTTTAATTGTAAGATTATAAAAATTAATAATTGAAAGCGTCGTAAAAATCGTAGAAATCTCAATTTAGCAAGTTAAATTATGAAAACTTTCTCCAAAATTATTTCAAAAGAATACTCTTTCTTTCTTTTTTATCAAAGGAGATACATTTATTAACTTGACGTTCCTGCTCGAATCCCGCGCGAGAAATCCTACGCTATTGAAAGCGACAAAGTGGCGTGACAACGATTTACTCACAGCGAACGTTGAGAAAATATCCGATGCTGGTGAAAATGCCGAGCATATGCCGCGTGTAACACTTGTACCAGCCGCTCTCGGCCCGAGTGATTTTTGTGAAGTTCAACCATCCGTCATCGCTCTGCTCCACGGGGGGCGGTCCATTGTCTGAAACACAAGCGGAAAGCTGGTGGATATACGAATTAACGCACTGGAAACAGCACGCACGGTCCGCGGATTTGCGTTAACGTCGTCGCGCAGTTCGCGTCAGCCGAGCGAGTCTCGGCTGCAAGCGACTTCTCTCGTTGTTCATGATTTCGCGACATTTTTCATAGAGACAATTGCCGCGCACGCAATTCGATCATTAATTACTTGAAACTACTAGTTATTAATCGTCGAAAAGAGGAAGCGGATCAAAAGTTAAAGTTTAATTAATTCCACAATCTTAATAGATTTAAAATTATTAGATTATTTTTTTCTTGTGTGAATGTGCATAAAGTTTGTTTATGAATGTATTGTTTTGGCAGAATATGACATGTGGATCTTCATTAATGATAGCATGGATTAGAGATGTAGACACAAAAATAATTAATTAGATCGTAAAAATTCTTTTAGACAAGATTATAAAAGATGTTAATGATGTCTTGTTAAATCTGGCCTGTAATGATTTTGTCTTACTTATATATTATTATCGAAATTGTTGCGTTTCTAAAATGACGTGGTCCATCCCGTTAGATAACACTATTATATTAATTATGAAATATCATTTTCGTGATTAAATGTTCTTGGATAATTGATTTAAAGTTGTATTGGCGAACTGTCTGAGAGAGATAGAGGGATAGAAATAAAGAGAGAGAAAAGGTGAAAGCTGGCATATGTTTCTCGTTCAAATTATTCACAAGATAATTAAGATAATTACGCAATACGGCAATTTAGAGCGCGACATCACTCACTGCAATGGAATTAAAAATGTATTACTGCTGATGCAAGTGCCATGGCTATAATACCAAAAGAAAATAATTGAATTGTGGAGGGCGACCGAAAAGAAGAGTCCAAAAGGACATTCATTCAACTTATTCATAAATGTGGAAATGATTCCGAGAGAGCCGGTATCAATCCCGCTGGCCTTTCTTTTGCCGTTTATCGCCGAAATTTTCATTTAGCCGGAGCCTATTTCTTTCTCCACTATTTCGGCTCTACCATCACCGCTCTCATCCCTTCTCTCCTCTACCATCGACCTCGTTACAGCGAAGCCGCGGATTCGACGCAGCTGTCGGATTGGCTAGTTGAAAGTATACCGCTCTGGCGAATGTGGAACTACCCTGGGGAACAAAGGAAAAGAGAGAGAGAGAGAGCGTAGTCGGAAGACACACTCACATGAAAGGTGGAGGATTACACAGGAGGCGAGGAATGCGGGAAGATATCGGAGAAAGGACTGGAGGCGAAAGAGAGAAGGAGCGGATTCCATGTATCGCCAGACGGAGTTTTGTGGCGAAACTTTTATATAGGCCAGTCATAATCACGGGAAGGGTGGTGGGCTATTCTATTAAAGACACCGCTCGCCTTTAACATTGCCAAGGCATGCTCGATTGTGTTAACGGTACAGTATCCTTGGCGAACTTCGTGAGATGCGGCGCCGTTTCGCATGAAATAGGGCCAGGCCGTGACTTGATCCAAAAAAAGCATGACATTTCTGTGGTAAGTTCGGCCGGGAAATAAACGAAGCCAACTCGAAGTAAATTGAGATGCAGGACGAAGAATTTCCTGCCAAAATTAAATACATGAAAATTTCTCGCGTGGTAAATTATAAGTGTGTTTCGCATACAGGCTTTTATCGGTGTATTAAGGTCCCAATAATTTTCTTCGTTTATTAAAAAAAAATCGATTTTTTGAGATATACAATTATGACATAAAATAATAATGATAAATTAATTGAAACATATGGTGATTTCTATTTTCAACGACAAAGATTTTCAACGATAAAGATTCTTGTGACAAAAGCAATTTTATTTTCGTAATTAACCTACGATGTTTCGCAAACTAATCGTCCGAGATAAACAATCTGACCCTCTTGGAAAGCAGTAGAATCATAGCTTTCAAACGAGACCAAGATTATCGCCCTACAATTTTTCTGTGCAAATATATTGGCAATTATATCTATATCCGTGTGATTTTTTAAATCTAGGGGCGGAGTTGGTCAGTGCACGAACGCATTTCTCTCGACATGGCGCATCATGTTACAAAGCACGTGTACATGTTTTCGCACCTGTTTTTTAGTAACGGATTAGCGCACCTGTCAAATTACATAAAAAGTGTACACGATTTTCTAAACGCTGTAACGAAAAATTGACACGCAGCGACGTGCAACAAAAACCGATCTTCCATATATCGCGTATCACACAGATACCTGTGTTGAAAAATATTATGATACGTATATGTGTTAAAAAATATTATGATACAGGAATAAAATGCTGATCTGTATAAACTGCAAAGGAGATTTGTTACATAACCAAAATATTAAAAACTGTCCAAAAGGTGCATAAAAAAATATTAAAAAATATGATACCAGTTTTGTTTTTCTCCTTATCAAAAATAATGTTGTCACTCATAAAATGCTAATATTATTAAATAATGTTTAGCTAAAATATCCGGCATGTTGGCAAATAAAAAGAAAGAATACATAATATAGTTGAAGAAATAAAATCTAACATCAGTAATAAGTACACTTATAAATTGCCGCAACTGATAATTATTTCTTTAGACAAAAGGATACAAGGACATAAAGCGCGGACTTTAAAGTTAATAAAATTACGGACTCGGAACGGTATCCTTGAATTATTCTGAATATATCATTGGAGTTCTGATATCCTCGCTCCACCTCCGAATGATAATCGTATAAAGATCGACTTTCCCTTAAGCGATTTCACGCAGCTGACGCTCCCGTTTCTTCTTGCAAAATGTTCCTGCGTCCAATGTATCGGCGTAATAGATCATCCGACAGAACCATGATAAATTATTTTTACGTTTTTACTTCGACCTTTGTTTGAAAGTTTCCCCAACATGCTGCAAGATGTTCGGAGGATACCACCACGTTGGATACAATCACAAATTACACATCCGGGAATGGCATAGTTCCTGTTGGCTTAGTTCCTAGCTTAATCGTTTAAACATTCGTTAAGGGGAGTTTACACACGCAATGATTAGTGGCGCCAATCGACTAACGCCAGGAACTGAGGAACAATGCAAGTGTAAACACTTAATACATACTGGCGCTAGTAATGTGGCGTTTACTGGCGGTTATTGGCCAAAGCATATAACCTCAAAATTTGAGGTTATATGCTTGCTGTCATTTACTGTGTGTTTAATAAATGTTAAATATTTTCCATATTATACGCCAATCACTGTGTAAACACTCGTGAGTTTGCCAGTCGGTTTCTGGCGCCAATGAATGCCAGTCAGTTGGCGCCACTAATCATTGCGTGTGTAAACTCCCCTTTAGTCTCAAAGCGAATCCCGGCTTTGTGAAGCCATATTGCGAAATCGACTATTTGTTGCAATACGGGAAATCGGGAGAGTCTGAATTTGCCTTACTTGCCTTCCCTATAAAGGCTTTGAACGAGAGGCGAACGTGCTTTCTCGAGAAGGAATGGGACGTTTAATAAGAGTAACCGTACCAAAAAGAAATTGGGAATGGGCGGCGGCGGCGGCAGCGAGTTTGGGGAAAAGGTTCGCGGACGGCGAAGGCATTGCCCGGGGCGGATACGTGCTCCAAAGGATATTAAAGTATTTTAATTGCAGCGGATCTCGCGGAACGGCTGGGAAGGATTTATTCGAAATCACTCGATTGAGTCTATGAATAGGGATTAAGCTTGGCCCCGCCGCCGCCGGCGCGGCGTTGGCTCGGCGCAGCGCGCGCCGTCGCGCCGAGCGAATTCCAGACGTCAGAAGTGGAAGGCAGAAATAATTGAATATTTAATAGGATAACTCACATATAGCCGCTTCCCGTCGCAGCCGCGCGGCGTCATCCGTCACGACGACGGGACGTCGATTTTTCTGTCACGTCCCGTGGCTGCCGATTAATTATACAGTCTGCCCGGACGTAATACGAAGACGGGGACGACTTTAATAAATCTAGTTATTTCGTAGCCAGTGCACACAGAAAAAAAAATTATTTCACCGATCCGCGATACATCCTCGCACAAAAGGCTACGATTTCCCCTGCTCACGACTGTAGTAATATTGACACGAGAAAGATATTGTCTGTCGCAAGCAGAATTGGAGGAGCACACATATATCAAATAAGATCTGCGATCACAGAGATATTCGTTGCCGAAGCATCACACAGAACAAACGACTATATCGGCAACATGGCAGTTTAATTAATTTAACAGCGAGGTCAGAATTATTCTCGAAGAGAAATCAAATTTCAGATATTATTAAATTAAATAAATAATTAATGTCACGAATGTAATACGATTGACAGCCGAGTATTTCATTATCAATCGAAAAAGGCTTTTATTCGGGAAAATTGTTACTACGCGAATAGCTGTATGTGTGAATGTAATATGCAAGTTTAATTTTTAATTAATTAATCTTTGATCATTATGAGTCGTATAGGCAAATTATTATCTTACATTAAAATAGATACACTGAAGAAAGTTGTAGCGTCGCGAACTTATACCAAAAATTGACAAATTTATGTTTCACGTACAATGTTACATAAAAAATGTTAGGGATTTCTGCGGCCATTAAGTACCTAATTCTTCTATCGTGGTGTATGATATAAGAGTATCCGCGGTATAAAAAGTCGCAGCACGTCAGACGTACAGCTAAACCGTTACTTTAGAGCAGTATTTGGCAATAATTCTTGTAGAAATCGCAGTGCCTTCTGACGTTTGGTAATAACAGGTCGTCCATCATAGTTCTTATCACTCGTACGCGGCTGATCGCAGCGAAAAGTGACGGCTGCAGCTGTTCTCAGCGTTTTGTGTAACTCAATAACGAGATAAACGCAACTACACAATCAGTCAAATTTTTCGAATTTTCAGATCCTAGATTGATAACGCAATTCTTTTTATCGATATTCCGAAAGAACTCGCGCATTAATTTGTCGTTCAATTTATATAGTCTCTAATGCGATATTTGCGGCAAGTAGTTAACGCTTCAAATAGTCAGTTAATTCCCTAATTAAAGTATAAAATTATATTATTAACATTAATTTAAGTTTCTAAAGCCGACACAGAGAGCTAATATTAATTCGCTTGAAAATGATAATGAAATTTACACAGATAATTGTAAAAGGATAAACGTTATACAACATATTTCTCAATCTATAATTCTTGGCCGTGCGACATAAAGAATAACAGAAAGTGCAGTAACATTTGACTATAAATCCTTTCGTCTTTTCAGCGTAATCATTTTTACAGGTCTTTCGACTCCTCATATATATCAAATAGTGTAGAAACGCGCACTTTATTTTCGTGACACTTCCATCGCACGATCGCACCGACTTCGTCGGTACGTCAAGGGAAGCATAGTTTTGCTCAAAGTTTTAACGGACAATAAATAACTCAAGACGCAGAGACGGAAAGACGATCGTGATTCACTCGAGATGTGAATAGAGCGCTGCGCGAAATCTCTATCGAATCTCGAAATTGTTATTCGCGATTGTGATTTACGCCAGCAGCGAGGCTGATGGTACTTCATCGTAGCGGCGGCGCGGCGGCGGCGGTGGGGACGGCGGCGACGGCCGCGGCGGGCTGCGTCGCGAATGAGCTTCTCGTTTGAGTGCCTCTCCATGCTTTTCTGATTAATTCAAGAGAAATTGTAATTTCCACTCCTATCGTATAAAGTTGATCGAAAAGGCAGTCTTGCGTAAATACTACGCGGATCAGGCTACGTAAAGGGGATTAAAAAGGTGTTTCTTAACGAGCAGAATACGAACGTGGAAGGGCGGATTAAAAAAGTTGGTTGAAAAGCGATTTAATCGGCCGCGTTAAACTCAGGTTGCTTTTTCGATGGAACACTCGGGCGTGTGCGGCACTGGCTCTCGTGGAGACCATTACTGGATCTGTACGAGCTGATTCTTTGCATTGATTATAACCGACGCGAATTTGCTGAATAGAAAGAATAATAATATCCGCGAATAAAAGCGAAACAGAGCTATTTCAATATAGTTTCAGTTCTTTCTGAATGTCTGTCGAAACTAAGCACTGAGAATTTTCGATATAATATAAATATAATTAATCCTGAATGATATTATTAACGCTGTATGTGAAATGCTATAATTAATGCTTAATGCTAAATGATATAATTAATATCGGAATTATTGGTATTATTACTCTATATTCTGCATTAATGCTTTACTTCAAAAAGAAACTACTTAGCGCAGAGTAACGCAGATTAAGGACAGGATCCATTTGAAATTATCTTGCGTTTTAATCGAATCAAAGTACGAGATATATCGATCGGCGTGATGCGCGGAAAAAATCATCCATTTCCCATATTGTAGTCGAAGCGCAATGCAGCTCGCGTTTCCGGAATGCAGGGTGGCGCGCTTTTAAATATTTATCAACACCTGCCCGATTCGTTCACAGCAAGAAATCGCGATTCCGATTTTCACTCGGGGAAGTGAAATGCATGGCAAAAGCGGCTGACTCGCGTAGTGCAGTACCCTGGCGCGGGACGGGATGCACCTAGGCGAAAAGTTGGTCGGCGCAGCGAGTACGTTTAACGAATGTAATGGGTTCACCCGCTTAAACGGTACGGTCTAATCAAGAAAGTGGTCTCGCCGGCGAACTCCGCGCGGAAATCCCTCTCGTTCTCTTCGTTTCGTCCGCGGCCCCCGTTCTCCCTATCTTACCCGGCTCAAGCCGCGCTGATTGACGATGAATAAAGGAAATTATGCTGCGGTGAGCTTTTATTCGCCGCACCGGCTAAAAAGCAACGTCGTTACCGATCCACGAACGACGGTGTATACACCGTAAATCCTGTTCCAGAATCCAAATCGGGGCGGGAGCCTTAATTCCGAAAAAGGTTTCGAAATCGCGGCGGAGAGTGGATGGAGATATACGATTTGGTAACGCCGAGCGGGATTCAATTTGGCTTAATAAAAATATAGTTGGCTGGTTAGAGCAAACCGGCTCGTGTAATAACATCTCGTAATACACGACGCTTTATGCAATTTAATTATGCTAATGACCCGGGCGATAACGGAACACGGAATATGCGGAATTTAATGGGTAAACAGATTTTTGCTGGTTGTATATGTATATTGAGAGCCGTATTTGTGACACGGATATAACGTAACCGAAATTTAATACCGTGACTACAACGGCGTATTGTGAAATTTATAGTGCTGGATTTCATGCGATTCCATATTTTCGTTATGTATACGACAGCAAAACGTTTTTGGTAAAGCGTGCCATGGTCTGACCATTAAAATACACACATAATAAACGAATGTTTTCTGAAATTCTGCCGATTTTTATGCGTATCTCTTTATTAATAAAAATGGTATCGACTCTTTGCGAGATAAAAATCATTTTAATAGCTTACTGATTTTTAAATAGTATTGAGTTTGAAGCATTTTTTTAAAGTGTATAAATATGCGCCACTGCATTTCATAGCTATGCGATGATGCATCGCTGCTAAAAAGACAATTTTTTCACATACCTACGCACTTTCTTGGCGAAAGGTTCATAAAAATAAACGTTATTGCGCGCCTTTCTTTGATGGACGTATGTGTTTACGCGGTGTCCATTATGCAAAATTATACGACTCATGAAAAACGATGACGTGGATAATATTGCTTTCCGCACGCGAAGCTGAAAGCAGATATCCGGCAGCAGCCGATGTACTTTATCGAAATTACTTTGCTGTGTTTTTCATGAGCGATTCGTATACGGAGTATCTTAGACGGAGCATCTCCCTTTTTCGGACTTTACCTCTTTGAAAAGAGTTTTCTTTCGCCCAAAGATTTTATCTTTTCCTACTGCTTTTTTATTTTCAATATTAATATCTTAACTGCAGTAATCCAAATTGAATTGCTGCTACTAATAAAAGTATACTTTGTGAAATTAAAGGGAAGATAAAGCTCTGCTTCGATAGATCTATATTTTTTTAAGTTACACTCTTAAAAATTTTTTAATTTTTGATCACACTACCTGTAACCAATCGAGTGCGGTTTTATGAATTATATAAACGGGATCTTTAGGAAAATATATAAAATCAGCGAGATTATTAAAATTTTACTGCTTTACTCCCCATTAGCTGAAGGCATCAAGTTGAGAGATTGCTTCATGAAAGTCACTAACTTAATAAAGTAACCAAGGTGAAGCGCCATGAGCGATATGTGGCAACGGAAAGAAAGTATAATTATTTATTATCTCCATTTAGTGCATGCAGTTTAACTTTGCACTATTAATCTTTAATCCCCATTGAAATTGAAGTAAAATTATCAGATGTCTTTGATAAAAAAAATATGTATAATGTATAAAAATTTCTTCTTTCACAATTCACGTTTATTCATCGTTAATTTTCAGATGATGTCAATTATATCTTTTTGCTCCGTAGAAATTTTATTTCTTCTGCTTCGCTACGATGATAATTTCTCACGGAACGCGGATTTATATCGCTTATTCCAATCAATGAACACCCCGATTGGGGGAGATAAGGCAGATTAAGCTTGGAATATGAAATAACGGTGGGATTAAAAGTGCCATGAAACGTTCAGGAACTGCTCACAGGAAGGAGGGAATTATAGACAGTTTTAAATATTTATCAGGCCATAGAAGCGGCCGCGGCCGGTGAGTTCTCCCACGACAAAGAACAGCCAAATGGTAATGAGTCTATGCGTCTGAGTACCCCCTTTCGTTCGTCTTTTTGTAAATTTTAATACGAATTAATTATAACGCGAAACACTCTGTGCTGCAAATCACGATAATCTTTAGTTACTTTACATTTTAAGTGCAAGGCTATGTAATCCGTCGTTACGGTGTCATATTGTTACTCATCTTCATCAGGATCAACCATTTTATATATATAGAAATTATTTGTTAAATTAATTATTGTTATTAAATACTAGAAAAGAAGTAAATAAGCTCAATTATATTTTAGAATGACTTTTTCCTTACAATATCCAAAATATTTTATTTTTTGGAACACACAGGTTACCACAAGTTGCATTTTGATTAATTATAATGTCAAATATAAAGGAACGATATTATTCACGTTTTAAATAATAAAAAAACAATGTTCACACATGATTGTTCTACACATAAATAATGTTTCTTTCTGTAAGAGTATATATGCACATTTATACATATACGAAAAGTACATTATGGAATATATTTCAATTTGATGTTAATAAAACAATAAGTTATTGCAATTGTTAACCAGTAGATACACAATTCCTTTGTTCTGATTCCTGGGACATTGCGATGCATTCACGTCGCATCTGATGTATCCGCGTAATCGCTCCCGTTATCTTATCTCTTTCTCTCGTACAAGTGTCGGCCAATAGGGCAGATTAGATGGAGCAACGTGCTGCTCCGATATCACGCGTCGCGTAACAGCTTCCTCGACGTTGCTCGTGTACGGCACGACGAGGCGCGCGGCGCGGCGCCGCGCCGCAGCGCGCCAAGTCTCCCTTTATATATAACGCCGGCACGAAATTTACAGTGCGGAAATAGGCGCGGCTTGCAGCCGCGTGTAGTGGTGCATCGAGACGGGGATAATATCGAGCGCGTACACCTGTCTATCGGGAGCCGAATGAAAGCGCGCCGCGCCGCGCCGGCGAGAATTGCCGGGATGAAAGGGACCGGCGACGGCGTGGGGTTGTCCATTGTCCCGATTTCTGCCGGCGTCTGTGTGGTAGAGTTGTCGCGCCCGTTGCGGTACGTAATAATGTGATTATGGGATGTACCACCTTACCTCCCGCCCCGACTCTCGAGCCCGGGATCCCCGAGATTTAGGGGAGGTGAGACGCTGAGACGACAAGGTTGACGGAAATCGCGTGAATGCAGAGAACTTCGGAACCCTCCCTCGTCTTCCTCAAACCCCTAAGCTAAGGACGACGTTATTATGCCGCGAGCGGCGACATGCGTTTGACTCACCTAAGCATATCGTTGGTAATGGTTTAATTACGCGAGAATTACTTCTCTCGAGGAATGAGTGCGCGATTGTTACGTTATAGCGGATTTCGCATGGAAATAAAGGAAAGTCTCCGGCTCTATAGAGAGTGCATTTTGCAAGGTATAATACATTAAGAATGGCGCTTACAATATTATTACTTCGAAACATTATTTGCGCGCCATGCGATAATTATTATATTATAATATGTACGTATAACTATATATATATATATATAGTAAAATTCGCATATAATTGTCAGCTCACGTTCTCTATTATCTACACAATTAGTCTTTCAATTTCAATACCGCAATCGCATTGTTAGCTCATTTATTTTACATGAGGAAGAACCAAATTCTCCTCATAATGATACAAATTTAATCAAGTAAGTCATTTTTACGATCCCATTATTAGTTTGTGATTACACGCGCATCACATAAGCCGCGTTTTTCGCGAATCGATAAGAACATTTTGTTTAGAAAGGGTTAACGCGAGAGGATAACTCGATAATTCAATTAGAGCCGTGTTACGCTTATCAGTGCATTGACGCGCGCGTTTACAGATAAGTTACATCTCCTTTAGAGTTATTACGAGGCCGATATTACGCCGAGGGTCATGTGCATCAGATTCCATCCCATCCAAGTGCCTGTTTACAGTGATTAAATTATGCTCACGTTGCCGTTACACGTGCCCGCGCTAACGTGTCTACCTACAACGTGACGCGTTTCCTAGCTGTATAGGGAATGGGGAGTTGCACGAAATAATGCACGTGCGCTTCGCAACTCGCCGTCTGCCAAAACACTGCCTGCGAATATATGTTGTACATATATGTATACGGGACATACTGAAAGCACCCTTTCTAAGTCGTAAACTTTCGAGTAATGTTAGAAAGAATGATGATTAAAAAAAGGTTGAATTTCTTTTCAAGCTTCCGCTGTTGCTACTTTTGGTTTAAAAAATTCTCTCTCTTCGATTAGCTCGTAATTGATGTTTTTCCTGCTAAAGATCTCATAAAAGATTATTGTGCATTATTTCATCAACTTTATCGCAGTCAGTCTTGAATATATCTAATCGTAACCAATGTTCAGATTTTAATTTTATATAAAAATAAAAAACTTGTTTGGGATTGGAAAGAATATCTAAAAATAACTATCTTAATTCACATGTGACATGCATTATTGAATTTTCGAGAATTCATAAAAGCCGGCAATATCTTCATATTTTATCAAGGTAAAATCTATTTGAAATTAATAAATAGTTGGCGCGTTTGTTTACGTACGATGTAAATTACTAGGTTGAAATTCGCTTCGGGTAAGGGGCTGTTTGTAGCGGCGGTAACTCATTAAAAATCTCATTACCGGACGTATTTAAATCGCCAAAAATTTACCCACCGTGGAAAATACGGATAACGTTACTGCTGAGAAGAGTTAATCTCCACGCCATTCAAATGGTAGAGTTTAAATGAAAGATAAAATGTAACGTGATATGTGTATAATAAACGTATAATACGTTTATTATAACGGTCTGTTTTGAGATCGCTAGAACTTCGTGCGAGGAAACAAGTGGCGTTAATTAATTAAAAAAAAAAGATATTAACGATATTGATTTACCAACTTAATCTCTATTTATATTAACTATAATTACTTTATTTATATTAACTAATTATCCTTCAAACTATTCTTTCCTAAAAACTTACAAGTAAATTATGAATATGTTTATTTATGTATATATTTTATGTTGATTGTGATGAATACGCATGGCTCGGAATGAATAAATATACAATCCATTCAATATCCTTGCAAATAATCCAGCATGAATAACGAGTGTCATTGCATCGTTAGTTGAAAGAAATGCAATTTTTCATTTTTTCACATAATAAAGAACCAAACAAAAACTAAGAAAGTAACTAAATAAAAAAGAAAATAAGTATCAAATAAATAATAAAACATACTTCTTTCTATTCCGCATAATGCACGATTTAAAAATTAAAAAGCATGCAAAAAATGTTATATTTTTACACAGGATTGCTTTGCGCGAAACGTATCTAAACTTGATTAAATTAGTAAGTTAGTTGTCCTTCCGGGCCCAATTCGAGAAACCAGACGAAACGCACCGCGCGCGCGCGCGCGCGCGCGCGAATTCCATTCCTTTTTTTTCGCTCGCCACTTACCGCGCTGCCAAATTGGAGTACTGGCTGGATTGCTGTCTACCTCGCATTTCAGGCTGACAGACATCCCCTCGACGATCGGAATTCCAAAACCAGGTAAACGCGTTATCGCGAACGATGGAGTATCTGAAACAGGTATTAAGTGACAATTAGTGTCAATGCCACGAGGTCGATATACTCTGTGATATCACAGAGAAACACCAAAAAAAGGAAAGAAAAATCAAAGACATTAGGACCATTGTTGCACCGCAAGCAGATCGAATTAAAGTGACATAAAGTACAATTTTATTCCACCTTCTTTATTCTATCTTGAAACATAATCTCAAACTATCTTGAAAAGAAATACGACATCGTAGATATCTAAATTGCAGAAAATACAAGAGTCTTTCTATTTTCAACTTGCCCTACTTTCGCGTAATATTCATCTAAAATTCTAAATGAATTCTATAATGAAATTCAAAATAAAAACAGTCGTTTAATAAGTAATTCAGAAGGTCACAACAATTGCGAATTGCAATCTTATTTCGCGGACGATAGCAAGTCTGTGAACTCGGTACTTCGCAATTTCCGAATAAGATTTCCGCGGTAATCTTGAAATGTATTGGTCAATGTAATCTGATTTCTACGCATTCGAAAGTCATTCTTTGTACGAGAGAGATTCTACGTACGGATCTATCGGCTACTGCTGCAGATTGAATCCTACGTGCACGAAAATATCCAATTTTCGAATAAAAATAGTAGACTTTAAGAAGATAGATTACTGAGAGATGCGCACACACATACACAATTCACAATAGCGAATAGAAAAATCTTTCAATTGACTTCCATCCTTATCACTTTTGATCATTGCTTTCCAAACGTCAAAAATAAGAAATATATTATGTACATTTACTTAAAAAGAGATTAAATAAATAAATTAATATCTTAGTAAATTCAATCAAAAAATGATATAAATGATATGATATAAATATAAAAATTAAACATTTTTTGTATCGCAGGGCAACATTTTTGTCATATTGAATAACTATGCTGTCTGCTTTGAATATAAAAATAGTAATAAAACATTCTTCGGTAATATCATTGTTGTACATTCAATTTTGTTCCAAAATGTGGCCTGGATACAGATATCGTTCTTCTATGGTTGAATTAAATAACATTTCCAGATCAGTAGTGCTCTCTCCGAAATTTACTCAGCGCGTTTCAGTAATGTGAAAATACTTTTCACATTATAAATATCTGTTTAAATAGTTTGTTTGTAGGTAACCTCGTAGGATGCTTATTTTCACTATAGAAGTTCATTGTGACCTGCTTTCGCGCGGAGTTCACTTCCCGAATACAAACCAGCTTTCCGCCCCGGAGCGACATTATGCGCAGCGACATAACTTCACATCATCACCAAATAGATATAGCGCAGAGAAGCGACAAGAGAGAGAAAGAGAGAAAGAGAGAAAGAGAGAGAGAGAGAGAGAGAGAGAGAGAGAGAGAGAGAGAGAGAGAGAGAGAGAGAGAGAGAGAGAGAGTAAAAGGGAGAGTAACGAGAAACGTTGGCTAAAACGGAATGCTCGTTATAATGAAGAAGCAAATCCCGAGAAGAAGTAATTGAACGCATCAAGTACCTCTAGAAATCAAATGTAATCGTCGGAGGTGACGCGTTCCTGCCGTTACCTCTGGGAATCATCCCTTTTTCTCTTTTGCGTTCAGTACGGCCTTTCCCTTCCATGTCATTAGCGACCAACGTGGAAGCGAATTACGGAGTTCAGGCATATTCAGTTAGTGTGTATATAGGGCGACGGCCGAGAACGGCCGAGAAGAGCGGCGAGAAGGGGAGGTTTTCAAAATTGTCGCCGAACAAACGAGGTATAGATACAACGAGGTCGCGGCAAGTAATTAACGAACGGGACAATCAAGATTTTACGAGCGCCAAGGTTGTGTTCGTTAAAAGGTCACCGTACCATCATCGACACCAACGCGACGAATGGTGGAAATATCCACGCGTTCTGTTGGCGCCCCGACGAGCGGGACGTCGCTCGATGCCCATTCCGGCGCCGCTCGAGCGATTTGCCGTTACCGTTATATCACCGTTCGGCTCGTTAATATCGCGCCGCGACTAACGGGACAGCCAGCCACCGAAGTCGCGGAATAAATTGGAGATGCGTCAAATTGCACGAGAGAAGGAAGAGACGAGCCGCTGGAAAACGTGACGAGAAGGGTCGCGGGCACGAAGGGGGTGCGCAGAATATCGGAAGCGGAACGCGGAGGGAAGCAAAATAGCGCGCGGATGGGGCGTACGAGATGGAAAAACGAAAAAGTGGAGAAAGATAAAACGGAAGGCGAAGCGACGCAGGAAGAAGGAAGGAGAAAGAGAGAGAGAGAGGGGGGGGACAAGGGCGGCATGACTACCAGGATGGCTCGAAGTTATTCACTCGGCTATAATAGCGCGGTGCTGGGACAATGCAAGCTTAATGAAAGCTTCTCTCCCCGGCGCACCCCGACGACCTCACTCCCTCGTTTCGCTCGTTCCCCTTCCTCTTCCCGGTCCGTCGTAGCCGCCGGGCACGCCGCACTGTAGTCCCGGTGCAACAGCGTAAACACCAAACAAAGGGAACAATGAGACACAGAAGTGTCCCACAGACCTCGATCGCTTGATGAGAACTTTAAAGCGCGCCCGCAAACTACCGTTCATCTTTTATTCCAGGATCGACAATGTGCAACGTGGGGCGCTATAAAATCCTTTTATCAGCGATTCCGCCAAACTCTTTTACAGGAATCCATTAATATCACCGAAGCGCGCTTTTTACCGCGACTGCACTCTCTGTTCTTCATACAGCTCGTGATCTTCGAGCGTTCTCTTTTGAATTTGCAACGCAATGCTTGCTAATTTTTTGTATCTTCTATTTTTTCATTTGTATTATCCTTCATCAGCAATACCGACTGACCAAGTTGGACGGTAATAGCAAGTAATTGCCTGCTCAACACGGCGCAAATCGTACGAGTCGGACCGCGCGGATATTTAAGGCGACACGAAGTCCTCATCTCTCACATACAATGAATCTCTTCGAAAGAAATTTCTCCCGCTGTTTCAGCCGGAACGCCGGTAAACTTTATACGGGCCGTTAAGTAAACCTGTATACGATCTGCGGGAGAGAGGATTTCGTGAACGCGTGCACGTAGAAAAGGTAGAACGCACAAATATATGATGACATTATTAAACGGCTGAAATTTGTTATGTACGTAGAATCTATATTGTTCTTATGCGAAATTTAATAACGATTGACGAGGCGAATTTCAGTAAATCTTCGAAATTACACGTATGGAAGTTGAATAAACTTCGGAGGCATAAAACTCGAAATGACTGCAGGTATAATTTTATGGTAAATACGGCTTTGAACATAACTTCACGTTCGTAAAAGTAATTTTACGAATTCAACGTAACGCAGCATTGTTATTTCTATTGTTGTATTCGACATGCCATTTCTGTTTGTCGAGATTGCTTTTTTACGCGAATCAAAATAAACGACACAGCCAGCAGTGTTAATTTGCTTTAAATCAAGAGGAAACCGACATCGATCCAAAGAAGCGCGAAAAGCGTCGATCGCGAAAACGGGGATACGATGGTACTCGAATATGAGGTATAACAGCGAGAGAGAAAAAAATTAGAGAGCGATTCGCGGTCGGCCGATTGCAAATCATTAAACAACCATCATCGGTATAACTGCGTCGTTATTGAAACGACAAACCACCGAATGGCTCTCGTTGCAATGCGATAATGTTCGTTGTATATATTTGCAAAACGACGAAATGGCGGGGATGCGTGCGTAGTGCGAATACAAGCCGCAGGATAGCACCGAGAGCATACAAAAATTCGTCGGTTGCATCATGGTGTCATCTGCGCCGAACAGCTCTCTACAGTCGGTTTTATGTATAGCGCTACCCGGAAACGGGACGCGTTTGACATTCCTCCGCCTCCTCAAATAAATTGCCTCTGAGCGAAACAACCGTATAATAAATTGCATATTTTTTTAAATGCTTAATTATTAATGCTGACTCATTAATGTATCCAATTTTAGACTTTTCTCTTTACAATTTTTTAATCCATAATTTAATCATTTGGAGAGTACTATAATTGACTATTGAATTCTTATTCTTCGATTGACAGCTCGAAAGCTGATATTGTTTCTCATGGTGGTCCTACGTAGTTCGTCATAATTCATCACGATTATCCGGATGACGAAACGAGGACGACAGACAGATTTCTGTCGATCTTGCATTTCGTCTGTATCAGCCGCCGTGCTAAACCATGACCGGTATGTAGCAGATTTATGCACATCGAAACGACCGCGGTTTACGATGGCAGCCGTTAAAGTTTAAGTCCGGCTTTATTGGGTCAATAGGCAACGCGCACCACGTGCGAAAATTAAGCCCTCGTAACGTGTCGGGTACACAAAGGGCTGGCAGCCAAAGAGGCAGACATTGAATAACGCCTCGTCGCGCGGTTTTCCCATTCAACCGTGGCACGTATGCCGCGTGACTTTATTAAACATAGTCTGAAGGGAGAGATAAACGTTTCCGACAAACAATCCGGAAAGACGTAAAGGATGGAAACTGAAGATGCCATGAAAAATGCCGTCGGTGATCCTCATATCATAAAATATTAATGTATTATAAACATAGAGGCAAGATATGCAGTTACAATTGGAGATATAAAAGATTACATCAAACAGTAGTAAATGATACTCACAATACGTTAAATTTACATTAGACACAACTTATTTAAATATTCAATAAAGATCCAAATAAAGATCCAAATATTTTAGTCAATTCGTGTGCGTTACATAAATCGAAACAGGTCTGAAGTAAAGTTACTGTTCGCTGTTTCATTGCTCTGTGCAAAAGGGAATATAAGAGGCGATAAGGGAAACTTGGGCACCTGATCTTGTAAACTCCAACGACTTCGTTTCAGTGCCGAATCGTAATCTCAAGTTCACGCAGCTTCCGCGCGCCCTTAAGCTAGCAGTTATTCTCCAAGGAATTACCGCGCGAGAGCTATACCAGTCCTTGTTACCTACCTAAGCATTCTCGTGTTGCTACATAATTACCAAGTACCGTAGAGTTGCCGCCTGTTATTAAGCTGCTATTAATCTGGTTGATGCACCGTATACGACACTGCATGCCAGATTGTGCTTAGAGATAGCCAGCGCTGTGCCAGCAGATATGTCATATCCAAAAATCTCGGTGAGCCATTTGTTCGAAGAACAGAATAGAATGATTGCTTTATTGAAAATAAATCATGGGCGTAAAATTCAAGATAAACGATAACGTTAACAATTGCGAATGTAAATAATGTAAAAAGTTAACAAGATGTCGAATGTCATAGAGATAATACGGTCCTTAACCCTGACTAGCTAAGCGTGGACTAATATGTAAACGAACAACGGTACCTACTACACGCGTGCGATAAGCGCGATGCAAATTGCGGCGGGGAATAATGGAAACACTTGATCGCGTGTGTATGCACATTAGAGGGATTCGAAACAAGCGGTAGAATTTTCACTGTGGGACCTCCACGATCCCAGACATACGTTTAATGCGACGCTCGTCTGGGGCGCAACTGTTTTATCGCCGTGGGGGTTTGGAGGCAGACACGGTTGAACCGCCATAACTATATCGCGATGATATTATCGCGTACACCGGCGCACCGTGCCATTTCACAAATCTACAAGTTATTTTCGGATCAGTCGGAACCACCACGCAGCCGACATACCGGTGCAATTTCGCATGAGGCTTCGCTCGTAGCCGTGTTATTCAAGCCAGACGCGCCTACAAAACACGGACGCGTGTGAATTGAAGCTAGTCGGCTCGCGTGCACTTTTGTAATCGGGACGATATGCAACCTGTGTCTGCGAACAACGCATTCATCGGGCGGAGTCGCGATGCAAATCGGATTTTGGTTGAAACACAGTGTCGCTTAGAGTTGCATACTTTGCTTGTGAATACAATGTATTGATTGTGTTAGTGTTAGGACAGGTAAAAACAATAGGGTTAATGACAGCATGTCGATCCTGTTAAAAGGCAATGATGGTATAGAAATGATAATAAAATACGTGCTTGCGGAAAAAGTAATTAAAGAATAAAAAAATAAATGGACGTAATTCTATTGAAAAAGGACAAGTAAAAAAATATACGATTAGATAATAAATATTCGGAAATTAAGGTACGATAAAAATGTTTATTTTGTTTTTATCACATTTTAAAGAAAAGTTTTTAAAGCTAAATTAATGTTATTAGCACTAATGTACCTAATTAGATAAATAACTGAAATAAATAAAAACGTATACTGTATCAAAGTTAGTTAACTCGGAAAGAAAATAGAATCAAAGTAGGTATCTGTTTTACATGCACTTTTCGTATATTGAATATCTTGTGGTATCTTTCCACTTTGCTATGCTATTTATAAATTTGTGCAAAAAGAACAAATAATAAATATATGTAGGAGAGAAAAAGAGAGAGAGAGAGAGAGAGAGAGAAAGAAAAGAAAGCGAAAGACTGTTATTGCACACTGTCGCAAGCTCGTAGATATAATACTATCGAGAAACACCATCAACCTTCTCGAAACTCAAGGATGTCAGTTTGAAAAAGCAATATTACTCCGGGGATCCCTAATTCAGCCTAATTGCCCGCTTATGCGAATCCTTGAAATATTTATGAAGTTTTATGAGAATTTTTCATCTTGCGAGCGGTGCTCCTTTGAGGAGACCCCAGAGGGTTATGAAGACTTCAACTTCGAATAGCGATTATGTCGATATCAAAGGTATTCGCATTGCTGCTCGAGGCTACGTATGAACCAAATTTATTCGACCCGTTGTCGAACTTCGATTAAGCACTCGCAAACTACTTCCCTCTAATGCCATTCTCTCTCTCTCTCTCTCTCTTTCTCTCTCCCTCTCTCTCTCTCTCTCTCTCTCTCTCTCTCTCTCTCTCTCTCTCTCTCTCTCTCTCTCTCTCTCTCTCTCTCTCTCTCTCGAATACAGTAGTTATTAGCTTTCAGAAACTTACTTGTACCTGGACTTACTTGAAACAAGTTATGTTATATCTCGCAGAGGTAGATATATAGCGATCTCGTAGCGTTATACTACAAAATAATAAAAATATAAAAAGAAGAGAGTTGCAAAGGAAGAAATTATTTATCAGTTATTAAATTACGTCTTTGCGATAATGATTTTTGTCACGAACGGTCGATCTACATACCTACACTGTTAGCTTAAGCATTTCAGTACAGATACACGTACGTAATCGCGTAACAATGTTCTTAGTCTAACTCCTTACATCAAGTCTTGTTGTTGTAGATGTAGTAAATGTGTATCGCATACGCTATATAATTATACGTAACTAGAATCTGGTGTTACAGCGGTGTAGTCTCTATAGAATATACTCGGGAACGTGGAGGGTACATTCTCTGCGTTCCCCGGAGTATAAGATATCCTATATCCTCCATATCCTCAACAGGGAATACACCACTTTAGACGTCGACGTGAGGCGCCCACGAAGCTGTCCGAGCGGGAAGCGCCCCGTCAGTTCTTGCGATATAAGAAATAGAGCGGAAACTAGACGGCTCGGTCCACAGCAATTGAATAACCGCGCGCGCTGTTTACTGATTTCATCGGAATCTCATTTTCGTATAATAAAACTGACCAGTGCAAAGAGGGCAAGTGTCACAAGAGGTGCAACCTTTTCTTCAGAAATAATAAATAATTACGACTCCAAAGGCTGTCGTAATTATTTATCAGTAAACCAGTCGTTTCATGAAGATTATTACGGATAATATATGAATAATATCTGGTTACTACAAATTTTCTATCTTAATATCATATTTTTTTTAGAAAAAAAAAATGTAATTGATTATGCTGTCCTTTCTACAGTACCTAATTGATTCCATTCGGATTCACGACATACAACTGTAAATCAAATTAGCTATGTAGAAATTATGGCTCTCAACTTGATGAAACTAATTTGATTTTCCGTAAATATTTGAAAGCCATTATCTAAATTGATATTAAAATAATCGCAGCTCTTCCGCGATATCGCAGTGATATCGATTTTCCTGCGCTCCCTGAGACTGCGCAACACGCCCTTGCGAGCAAGTCGTCCACCGCACAATGCCACTTTTGTTTTTCTTTTTCGATTAAGAAACGTGTCCTTTAAATCGACATGCATGGACGCAATCACCGTGTCCGACTGCACATTTTCAGTAATATTACCGATAATTTAACGTCTTTAGACCGCACGCGTCGTCATTTCAACAAAAAAAAAAAAAAACTGACCGACCTCCATTTCCGCATCAAGATTTTACCACTTCATAGAATAAATCCGCGATAAAAGACCCTCTAACGACGTGGTATATGTCGTTTTAATTCACGGACGAAGGGAATGTGCCTGCTGGCGCGGCGGACGGCCGGACAGAAGGAAAATCGTCAGCCCGTCGCTTTAATGAAGTGTCGTCCACAACGACAGCCGACGTTCATTTCGCACATATGTATGTACGTAGTAGAAATCTCTCGTCCTCGACCAGCCCTGGGAATTATATACGACGGCGGTGGTCGGATGAGCGACGCGAAGGAAGGTGAGACGAGATGGTTCACCGCGGGAGTTGAAAAAGTGAGAAACGGCGACGAAAACTCGCTGTAGCTTGTGCGAAGGAAGAAAAAACGAGAAAGAGGGAGAGCAAAGGGGCAGAGTCAGAGAAACAGTCGCGCGGAGGGCTGTCCGCATGTAGACGTTAACAGTGATATTAATGCGGCCCGGCAACAGGATACACGCGAGAAAAGTCGGCTGGGATGGCACATTATACGTCACACTTCGCTGGAGATTAACTTCGACCGCGAAGAAGGGGTGGGGTTTCGGTCGTACGAAAATAAGTTCGAATTCGTATGACGAAGGAATTTCATTTGCGAAGTTGGTTTCACGCAATTGCAGCTGCGTGGGGAAACAGTCGGTGATATTAACGCAGAGATGTGCTAATCTCATGAAGATATCGAAAAAATATAATTGCGTTTGTTATAATTGGTCCAATAGCAATATGTTGGAGAATATATTTTAATTAAAGCGATCCCCTCTTTTTATTGAAATGTTTCTATTACGCCTTCAGAATACGCGAGATATTATTTTCGATACTTTATTCAATCTTCGATGTCATACACGCGAAAAAGAATATTTTATCCTAATTGTCACGCCGCGGCCGTCGCTATTTACGTAAACACATAAATTTCCATTTCTACCAGCATATTAGAATCTGAACTTATTGAGAATGTATTGGCTTCAATTTCTGTCGGTAGCTTATACGTTTGCCAAGCCGCAGTTTAGGAGCCGTCCACAAACGAGAGCACAAAATTCTTCAACAATTTCAAACTTCCGCCCGTTGAACGGAGGGGGATTCCTGCAAACTGGCGGCTAGTCGATCCCGGCACAAAAGCAGAACGTTATGGCACAGGCCCAGACGCAATTGTGCTTTAGAACCCGGGCGCGACCTGTCTCATTTTGCCGCGGAACATTTTCATGCCGCTGCCGCGCGGAACGCGTAATCCGGGACTTAGGCAGATCGCGGCATAGAGGCTCGATGTAAACTCGTTGACGTTAGTCAGCGTCGGTGTGCGGAACGCGGACATTTGGCGCTTAAACCACGACGTCGACAGTGTAAACGACGGCATCTGTAAATAATGACGACGCGAACCGACGATGTCGGTTGGGGAAACGGTTCGTCGGGGAGTAGTTTGCGTTACGGATAATTCGAATCGTGAGCTTTTCAACAGAGACGGCCGTTTATCCGGTACGCAAGCATCAGACCGATTGCGCAAAACGAGACTTTACCTTAGAGACTTTAAAGATTTTGTGGTATGAACGTTTTATCAGATTTGTCAATGAAAAATGTTTCAAAATCAGAGTTATCCTGATTGATTTTATTTGCCAAGTATTGTTTTGTCGACTCGGAATCTGATGCGGTGATTTCATTGAGCGATAAACTACAAATTTTTAATCTTTTATGTTTTTTATGCGGATTTATATTATTATCTACAAGCATACATATATATGTAATTCATTTTTTAACTGATAACATGTTTTTTAACACGTAAGAATATCTTGTTTTTTTGCAGTCTTTTATTAAATAATATATATTGTTTAGCTAGAAGCTTTTAAAAATAATGATATTGCTTATATTACAGATGTACAAATTTACATTATAATTAACTGAAAAAGAATTAAAGTCTTAATCAGAAAAAGAGCTAAGTGACAGACAGAAAACAGATGCCTGGTTTATGGACGTGCTCAATTACAGATAAAATAATGTTTCAAGAGAGACCAACCAGTAATCTCTCTAATGTCTTTCTTATCAACGCATAAAAACTCACTGCTCTAGATGTGTAAAAAGAGTCCAACTTTAATCAAATTATAGTTGCTTCTATATTAATGTGCTTCTTTATATTAAGTGATATAATACGACTTGTGTAATTTTCTTATCAGTGATGTACTTCAGGATTCTCTCTCTCTCTCTCTCTCTCTCTCTCTCTCTCTCTCTCTCTCTCTCTCTCTCTCTCTCTCTCTCTCTCGTATTATATATATAGAATCAAGAAGAGTTTACTGTTAATATTCGTCGTGAAGTAGCCATATTTTATTATGCAACTCGTGCACGAGTGTCATTCGTACTAATCTGGGAGCATCCCTTTTCCCAAGGGAGTTTTCAAAAGGTGAACGGAATAATGTATCCAATTCAGAATCACAGGTCTATTGAGAGCGTAGACGCCTGTGTCTACTTTCTGATAGAATCAACGTCGTTTCATTGAAAGCCTCGCGGCTTCTGCGAGCCCAACCCGACCGAGGGAGGGTAAATACCGCACGCGAATAATATACGCGTGACGCGAGACCTCGTGGATACACATCCGGTTGCGTGAGACAGCGTGTATATGGTAATGCCGGGGTGGCTTTACGTCAAGCGTTAACGATTCCGCGTTTCGTGATATTAATCTGAATTTCAAATTTCCACGCTGCGGCACCTTCGCTCGGTGCAGCGGTGTCGCCGGGCACGGAGATGCACAGTCAAACTTACGCACTGGACCGGAACTGGTCCCCGACCTAACGCCTGTCTCCGCCCGCGGTGACTCCGGTCTACCGTAAAAACATTATTGACCTTACCTTAACGAGATAGTTAAACTATCGCGCGCCATGCATGCACCCGAAGATTGCGAGCGAGACTCATCGGTGCGCGCCAGTTGCCGATATGCTTCCGGCGTTGCAGGTTCGTGTTTTACGAAGAATACGAGAGTCGAGTACGGTCGTCGGAGTTATATTCATTTTCGTCGGTTTCACGATCTACATTTCCGTCGTGTCGTTCGCGTCCCCTCCGGAGGGATAATAATGGTCGTAAGACGTCGAATGGCGGAACGCGTGCTTAAGCGCTGTAATTTACGACAGAGTGGCAGATTCGTCGGAATAATACAGTAGTAAATACCGTTGTAACGCCGCGAGTACTGCTGGCACGAGTGAAATTACTCGTATAATGAGCGGCGTGTATATAGCGAAGAAGCTCGGCTACTCCTCGGAGTGAAATATAAATACGCTCCGTGGAGCTGATGGAGTAGCTGGCAGGCGCGTTAAGGTTCCGGCAGAGATAGTAAAAACCAGCTCAAAAGAAAACTCTGTGAGAGCTGAACCGTGAAGACGCATAAAGATGAGCGTTAACCTGACGTCAACCGCGGTAGGCTAGTTTTAAACTCATTAGCAAGCTAATAGAGACGCGGAGAATTTCTATCTTCATAATTGTCTCTAGTTCTGCTTTTTGTGGATATATAGCACAGGTAAAATATCTCTCTCTCTTTTTTCTTTTAATATACATATAAAATATAGCCGTGTGTCTCGAATTTTTGTTCTCTACATTTCGTGCGATAAAGCATACTTCTAGTCAGAATTAGTTTATTGAGAGATATTTTACAGTAATAAATTCTTTTGAAACAATCGCTGTAGATTTAGGAGCTAAAAATTCAGTTTAACAGCTTGTCTTGGTACAAAGTCGTGCCCTAGCAATCCTGCCAATTCTAACGAACATCGTTCCGCAATGATTAGAATTTCGTTTCTCGCAACGGTTTGGAATACTAATAAACCGAGCAGCCGTTAGTGATGTCAAAGACTTTTTGCGCGAGAGCGGTTACGTGAGCTCAATAAGAATCAAGAATGTATCTTCTTGCACGAAAGGGAGAAAAGACACATGTATTCTCTACCGGAATTAGAAATGTTTTATGCATATTATTGCACGCCATGTAACTTGCGATATATACTGCGCGTTATTTCCTAGTAATATTAGGAAAGTCTGCTGTATACGTTTGAAGTTTTCCCAGCATAATTACGTGTGTGCATGTGTGTATATGTATACATAGGAAAAAATAATTTCGCTGTCGCAACAAAACCGCTAGTATTTAACATGAAAGCGAACAAATTTTCAGCGCAAGACTGTTTTATTAATAAAATGTAAAAATCTTGTTGACAGTGAACAAATTTATTCATAAAAATGCGAATTTGCTATTAAAGCGAATTTAATTTGCCGCTAAATTGAATAAAATACACGTTTCTATTACAGCAAAATTGTCGCTCTTTGAATGACGGAATAAGAATCAATTTTTTATTATGAGGAAATAATTTGCAGAATCTGTTTAGTAAATAAAATTAATGTATTTAATATTTTATACTAATGAACAATATTTGTGTGTGTGTGTGTAATATAATGTTTTCTAGATTCTAGTTCTAGCTTTTTTATATATATTTTTATAGATATTATAATAATATAGAATTTAGATCTTGAAATGTGAAGATAAACAATTTTGATTTTGTAAAGAAAAATCACGTTTTAATAATTTTATATTTTTTGAAATAAATAGTAATAATATTTAACGATTATAAATAATATTATCAAACATTATTTCAATATTATAAAAGCCTAGGATTTTCATTTTCTATATTCCGATTGGATTAATATTTAAATATTTTATTTATATATTTCTGAGTCTGCGTCAATAATTTCAAATCTGGAAATTCGTGTGAAATCTTCAAATTCGCATGTGGATGTCATGGCGTGCGTTTGACATTTTGAAGTTGCTGAAGGATGTACTATTTTGCGGATATTAGTAAAAAAAATCTCTTGCCCTTACTCCAAAACTGCGCCTATAAAAAATAATCTTACGATAAGGATAAGCATAAAAATTCTTCACGCGCGTCTACGAAAGCGCCCTAGCTTAAGAAAAAAAAAAGAGAAAAACCAATGTTTTTTCTTGCGCGAGGTACTTTATTGCGGTGTTAAGACTTCGTGACTAGGATTTTTGTAGGTAACGATGCTACTTACAAAACTTGCACGGCTCAGTTCTATTAATGTGAAGTGAGGATGATTTCCCTCTGAGGCTGAAGGAATCGCGGGACGGGTTTATAACCAGGGTAGCAGGCGATATTACTTCATATTAAGCAAAGCTTACGGCCCATAAGCCAGTCTTCGCTAAATTGACGGAGCTCATTAGCACGGTTACCTCTTCTCGAGCGTCTTGTTCCAACACCGCCGAGGCGAATCATTTTCCCGCACACGCTTGTATACACGTGGGTGTGCGCGACCACTTTTCTTCTTTCTTTTCCTTCCCTTTTTTTTCCAAGACCCATCCTCTCGAGATCGTCCATAGCCATGGACGAAAAAGCGGAAGCTCAGCTCTGGCAAAGCTGATGAGCTTAAGTTTGTCGGTTTACAAAGAGAAAAGTTGGAGAGTCCGACGCCGCGCTAGATAGCCGATGTTACATTGAACCAGGTAAAGGTATGCAAATGATTATTAAGCCACGATGCTCAAACAGCTGCCAGCGCTCAGAGATGATGCCAATTATCTTTTACACTCATCGCAGAGTCACAGCGATCCTTTGGTATGAACGTATAATCATAACGGATATTTTCATCTGGTTTTTTAATACGCTTGTTGAAACTTTATATTCAAACTGCATTTAAAGACAGGTAAATATTATATGATTTCATATACATTTTTTGGCGTTTTCCTGAAAGCTGATTAAAAACAGCTTTCAGGAAAACAGTTTCTTCTTTTAAAACTCATCTATTTCTTTATTTGTAATATTTTAACGTATACATACAATAATGTCTATGTTTCAACTTCAAACTCAAATATATTAATTACAGGTAGATATGTATAAGCCATTTAGGTAACTGGTAAAAGATTAAAAACAGCATATGTGAGGAATATGTCATAACGTGAGAAATGAGAGTTCACTAAAAAACAAATCGTCTACTCTGCGTTTTAATCGAAAACGAAGATATACATACTTTACAATACGGAGAACTTGCTGACGAACAGGAATTCGAGTGCCTTTGCGATGCAGACCGGTTATAAGAAGGGTAACTGTGAAAGATAGCAGGATGCAAATGAGCACGCTGTAGTACTTGAAGAAGTTTACATACAACTTCGCGTACATTCCTACAAAGTTCCTCTTTCATGAGGTAGCTTCTTTCTCGCCGCGCGATTTTAGAGTTTCATTCGGCAAGAACTTCAACGGATATATGAATTCCCTGCTCGTCGTAAACAGCGCAAAACAGCGTGAGGATCACGGTCGGATTTCATAAAAATCACATCAGCCGTAAGATTGAAGACGTGTACAAGTTCGAATGAGATGAGGAGTTGGCGAAGAGATAAGGAGGATTTCGCGGATTATTAAGTCACGACATTGGAGAGGCTGCTTGCATCGCGATGAGAGAGAGCTAGAGAGAGAGGGGGGGGAGGGGAGAAAGAGACACGGTTAATTATATTTTATGCATTCCACGTTGAGATGGCATCTTTGACTTTCTGGCGAGCAGCGAAGAATTTTCCTACGCACTACTTTTCTATTGGACGGCCTGCAGCGGAAAGCTTTAAATTATCGAATTCCGATAACGTAATGCCCGGTGAACGAGAGAGGCGGCCTCCTAAGACCCGATGTAAATTTAAAGCGGCAGGACGTTGTTTTATCCTCGATTTTGAAGAAATTGAAAACAAGGATGAAGATCGTAGAAACGCGATGCCGATAAGACGCGAAGGCATGTATAGTAGCAAAAAGTACATATCGTCCCTCGCGTCGGTGGGAGGACGGAGAAAGAAGACGGCAACAAAGATGGGGGTACGAGAGCAAAAGATGTTTATGTAACCCAATTTTCCGACCGATTGGCGCCGGGTGGCCAATTTCCGCCCTTCCTCGCGCTCCTCCTCGTTATACTTACTTTATCTCTTTATGTAAGCCAGCAGCAAATGCTTCGCAGGGACGGCGTACAAGTCCTTGTTCACCTCGCGCCACAATCGCGACTTTATCTCGCTTTAAAATATCGCCTTCTCATTTTCTCATTACGATAGTGAACAGACACGAGGGCACTAAATCGTTGGTCGTAAATCTTTTCCTCGATGGGAAACATCAGCAAGGCGAGGAAGAAGAAATGCGCGAATGCGCAAATGAGACGCGAAAAAGCGTACATCGCGAAATTTTACATTGATATTAGTATGCATTGTTCAACGTGTGCAAGAGATCATCTTTGCCGTTACTTTATCGTGTCTATTTTACGCAGTTCATGTAAAATAAAAATTTATTTTTTAGAGAAGTACACATACATTTTCGGATCACGGGGATCAACGAAAGAGAAATCACCGTCCCTTCCACCGGCGCACTTAACCAAAGTAATGCAGTCAGCTGCCACTTCGGCTTCCCCTTTCCTGGACAAGTCAACTTCCGCCAGCGAGCGATCTTCCTGATCCTTGATTATCGACGAAGAGGATATCGTAGTCGGCATCTTAGGATTAAATGGAAAGGAAGATTGGCCATGGGATTCGACAGATGAAATGAATTTTCAATGGAAGCTGAGATCGAGGATCTAGAGGCGAAGGAGCAAGAGGCCATGCGAGAGGGAGAGGAACAGAAAGAGAGAGATAGAGAAGGAGAATTAGCTCCTGTCTTACGGTGCTAGTAGTCTCAGTCCCTTACTCTTTCTTCTTGCCGTGTCGTTCGACTTTCTCTCTCGTGTCTCTCATTGCTATTGTTCGTACAAGTTTCAGCAACTACTGGTATTTTCCGCGAAACTTGGGACGAGCGAAAGACAAGACCGATACGAGTAGGAGTAGAAGTCGGTAAGAGAATCAAGGGGGCGAACGAGAATCACACTCCTTCACGGCGTAATGGGTCTTGGCCTCTTTTGGCCGGGAGACAACTCTCGCTAATCCCCCTTTAGTCGGGGTAATGTAACTTTGCGTTCTATCCGAGAATATCTTATGGCCGTGCAACGTCGCGAGAACTATCCAAGCCACCTTAGTTCCCCCCCCCCCGCTCTTAACATCTCCACCTGACCCTAAGCTAAGACAGGAAATTGCAGTCGCTCGTGTTGGTGGAGTAGTCTGTAACTTCTAAGAAGAAATCGCAGCGCAAACTCGAGAATCGGATAATGATTCGGTACGAGAAAACAGCGATCCTTTCGTAATACAGCTTTGCTCCAGTTTCTATCTTAAAAGGGAGCAAAGTTTGAAAATACATAATAAACTAATTTTTTATGATTTTTCACATAAAGCGATATGGCCCTCATCGTCGCGATTCTAATTCAACTGTCTATATTGGAGTCTAGATAACTATATGATACAATCTTAAATAACACAATAATTTATTGTTGAATATAACACATAATGAAATATTAATTATTTAAAATTGCGTTTTTATCAGTTATTTCTTCTACTTCAATATTTTTTGAATAATATATACGATGTATTATATGCTTCATGTTAATGCGTATACAAATTTAAATGTGCAATGCTTTAATTGAATTATATTTATACGCTAATTTAAATTATTAAATTATTAAATTATATAATTATTAATTAAAATTTGTCACAGATTCATTTATTCACATCCGTCGCATCTATTATAACGCTAATCTCTGGAAAAGCAACTGTACCTATAAAATCACAATTTCGCGTGGATAGCGGCGCGTTCAAGTCGAAGATCGAACTTCGATTCTATTCAGGAAGTTAAAAAAGAATGCCACAATGAACTACGCCCGACTGAATCCTTTCTTGGCTTAATGATTGATGAGATTTCTTTCTGTGCTATTCCGACGTCCCCTGATAACAATGATTTCCTAAGATATAAATGAAGTTGCTGCTGCTGAGGCAAGTGAAATACAATAGATAAAGTATCCGAAGCTATTGTTCTAGACTTTTGCAATTTTACAGATGCTTCTTTGTCATCCAGAATAACTTTGCTATTTTAAATCGTCTAACGTAATATCATAAATTTCTCTTACGCCAACTATATATACTAAGTTTTATTTAAATAATGTAGATATATACATTTTTGTAGAATTTTATATAATATGCTCACATAGAAGAGAGATAGAGATTTTATCTTCCGTCGAACCAGGTGCATCTATCGAATCGGATATTGAAGTCCATTTTCAAAAGCATCGCGTAGGTATAACATGCAATCTGATTCATTTTAAACGCACCACTTGACTCTTGTTCCATAAAAAGATAAACGTTATACATTTTGAAAACTAGATATTATAATATAAAATATAATATAATAATGAACTTAAAATTATCCAATTTGAGGTAATCTATGGCAATTATGAACTAATTTCGTGCGATTAAATCTATGTTATGATATTATCGTACTCGCAAATTTATGTATTTTAATGTAAATACATAGCTTAATTGATTAAACTGCACAGAAGCAAAGTACATCAATGAGAAAATTATAGTATTCTTGTAATAAATAAAATTGTTTTTTTGTCTCGCTACACAAATTGACATTAATGTTCTTCCATTAGCGACGTTCGTCGTTTTCGAACAAAAAAATGTAAAAAGAAAAGGAGAAAAATATTAATATCCGACATACATTGCTCTAATCTGATCTATCCTTCGTCATGTGCTCTTCGCTGTCTGAAACCTTATTGCCTGAGGTTCCAAAGGACATCTCCTAACTAATTCCTCATGATCGAGCGCGAAAGCCGCCCGAAGGAGGATCTTCCCGTGAGATTCTCGACGCAGTAGGGGTCGACCCTTTAACAGGATAGCGGAAGACATCTTCGCGGTCCGCCCTAGAAACTCCAACTCCTACCTCCTCCGCCATTCGCGGAGCGAGCCTTGTAAATCAATTACAAGTCCCACCACGCAGGTACCTCGGAGAAATGGCACGTACTAAACCCTACCAAGTTTTGGGCGCTGACGTGATCGGGAAACTCATGGCGCGCGCGCGCGGAATCTACCTCTGCGAAATGGAGAGAAACCATCAGCACAGGTACTCGTCGCCGATAATAGAAACTGCGCCACACTTCGTCTTCCGGCCCGCCTCTCTTTGCCCGATGAATTCGGACAGGTCACGTTCGCGGCTCGCTCCATATCGGCGATAGTCGGTGAAAGCCGATCATTAGGAACGGTAACGCGGCTTATTCCGTAATCTGACGATGACCGAACCCGGTAGACGGTATCTCAATAAACCGTTACGAATGTATTTGTCGAGTAATTAACCGAACGATTTACAGAAATAAACAGGACAGAACGTCAATAGCTCGAGATTATTTCTCAAGTCATTCCAAAATTTTTCTCATTCTATAGTCGTATTCGTATGACGGAAATTACACGTTTGATTGAAATATCACTCAAAATATGAGATACGCTTTAAACGTAATCGTGATGATATTAGCTCCCATCAGTCTACATCGAGTGGTCTCAATCGATCGTTCATCAAGAATTTATCGATACTGCACGTCTCAGTGGCAAATAACTTCCGGCAAGCGACATTTATGCGCCCGTAACCCGCGGTTTCTTCGATGAAAGCGGGTCGTTAACGGCTCTAACTCATTCCGGCTACTCATTCCGTAATCCATCGTTGAACAGCGGTCGTGGTACGCTGCCCACGCCCGCTGTGCGAAAGATGGACGACAACATAGAGGAAATTGTCGGTGTAGAAGACATTATTGACGTTAACCGCTAATTTCATACACTTGCTCCGCTTTCATCTATATTATCAAGGAAAACTTTCAATCGTTTGTCCGCTATTCAGACATACAAGAATTCAAAACGTAACTCGGCACTTTGCGTAATGTTTTTATACGTTTAGCTTTTATGTTTCTAGTATATAAAACATATTAAAAATGAAAAAAATAATTCGAGTATACGTGTGCGCCTCGTAGACGAAACGTAGCGACATAATCGAAATCCGATCGTTTTGGGTAGGAATGCCTGAATTTCCATGCCTAAATTAACATGCCTAAATTGCCAATTTACCTAACAAATTTATGATCTTACAATGCCATGATTATTTACAATTGATTGCGTGAAATACTTCAAGTAAGTGCACGCTATTATCTTCGCTAAATGCCTTGAATCGATATCGACGCATCTTAATTACCAGATTTCAGTCATGTAAACACGCGCGCCCACATTGGGCGAACGCTCGTTAACATGGAAACAGACTGTTAGCATCACTAACGGCTTTTGCTTTGTAAACTAACAGTAGTCCATAGCGGTTTCGGCGGTTTGTAATCCAGCTAGTGGAAAATTAGTTGATTGCCAATTTTGGCATATGCACTAATACGCGGTAACCATCGTAAGAATCCAAATTGGTTTACTTAACTATTGCCATTTCGTTTACACTTCCTATTTTGAGGGAGAGATTTCAGATTAAATATATAAATTTTTTTTTCTAGATATCTTTTACCTAATAAACTTATTAAAAAAATATTACGGCGTAATTACATAACAAAAAATTAACCTACTAGTTAATTAATCTACTCTCTCATAATCTTATCCCTTTCAAAAATCAAATAATTTTTTGGAGCCTCGATGGCATTGCAATTCGCAATCGTTATCATAATTTTCTGACATGTAAATTACGATGTAAAATTAGCAGTAATTTTTTACGCAGTATGCATAAACATATCTTAATGTTTATCAACATATAGAGACAGAATGGAAGACCGAGTACATAAAAACCCGAACGTAAAAATACCTGTTATTCTTCGCTCTATTATCCCCAGGCCATTGTTAAGCCAAATCGGTCAGATCTCCGTGGAAAATAGTCTTTAATGGCTATAGCAATAGTAATTCGGACTCGCTATCTTCGCCGATCGCTTCAACCTTTAACGTTTCGCTTCGCGATTCAAACCATCCTACGCCGACGGAATGACTGCATGGGATTCACCTGAGGGGTATCTAAACTAAGCAACTTCGTACATTGCGGCGCGAATTTTCATTGCAAATCAGACAGATAAAGTTCACATATCGGGCTAGCTTCGAGAAACAATCGTAGGATCTTCTCGAGTTGATCGTGCCATTATAAATTACGGCACTGATCGGTTTCGATGATTCACATCGTACCGTTTAAACGGACGGTTAACTGTATCTCATTACTTGGATCGATCGCCGGTTGTGCAATAACTAGATATTCAGTTATGCCAGCTAATCAGCCATCTAATCATTTAGAACGTGTAACGATCTTGTACCCTACAAAGTTTACATAACGACCCTTAATACACACTGATTTACCTCGTATCATAAAGAAATCATACCCTTCATTAAGAGGAGATCCTAAGAGTTTCATGTATTATTGAGCTCAAATCTCAGGGAAGCAAATTATATGGTCAACGATAACATGTTACAGTTTTCATAGAAATAAAATTAAATTAGAAAAAGATCTCTAAATGATATGTCCTTCGATTAGAAAAGATACTATTAATAATAATATGCTTAAATATTAATAAATGTTAAAATATTTTTTAAATGTACAATACGTTTTCGTGAATAGTACTGTAACAGAATGAGCATCTTTAAAAAGAAAAAAAAACATCGCTTTATATCGTAAAAGAAAATGGGTATGAATCCATCGTTACGTCGCTTTCGCATAAAACTCCGCGCGCGTGAATTACGCACACGTACGTGACTCACAAACATCTTTACGTGAGCACGTAGGTGTTCACGAGAGAGTCCATATAAATGAATCGTGAAGCACGAGCTGCTGGATCTAAATATGATTGATTGAGAGTATCTACAAGCACGATATGGATGGAGCAAGTTGAGGGAACCCTGGTTCGGGTAAGCAGCTGACGACAGCTAAAGGGAAAAACGAGAAGGGGAAAAAGGGGGAGAAACTTAAAAAGATCGAGGGCGACATTGACGCGCCGGGCGCTGCCGTTGCAGGAGGAATGGTAGATTTGCCAATGAATACGCAAACGCTGCGCCATTGTTATAAGCACTTTATCTAGACGCGGTCGATAGAGATGCTATCGTTCGTTAAAGAAACTTCTCCGCTATATATCCAACATACAAAACATGCCGTTCTAATGAAGCTGGAATTTCGTTCACTGACTTATAAACAATAGATCACGTTCGGTAAAATAACATATCACGTGAGAGTGTGATATCAAAAAGATAAAGTGAATAAAAATCAAATAATGTAATTACTAACAAGATAGATATAAAAAAACTTCAAAATTAAATTACATTGTTTTACAATAAATGTCATATTGGTTACAGAAATATACAATTAATTTTAAATTACATTATTTTTTTCCATTCATATCGTCAAATTGACTCAAATAAATCTGCAATCTTTTTTATATTTGAGGTATATTACACATATTTCAAATAAATTTGTAAAATATTTGGAACAGCTCATCTCTCTCTTGCGTGTACGAACGAAGCTTATAGTAGGTGCGAAATAGGCGCAGGGCAGACCAGTAAAAACTCGTAGAGTTTATTAGGGGTTCGGGGAGAACGTGGAGAGAAATAACTTCTTCGTTACCTGCATACTTCGTAATGTTAAAAGGGAAGATGATCCTCCGTAAAGTTCCGCCTTCGAAACTAAATTGCTGCACGCGCAGCGAGGAGAAGTCTGAGAAAAACCCGCTTTGGCCGCATCGCATTTTCACATCGTGGTAAAGAAATACTATGAGAGAGAGAGAGAGAAAAAGACAGAGAGGGAAGAAGGAGGGATAGAGCAGCAGAAAGAGAGAAAAAATTCTCTAATTTGCTGCACTTCGCGTCTGCTGTAACATTACGGTAATCGGGGTATAAGAGATGGAACGTGTGGAAAGTGTTTTCCGCGCTCACATCTGATTCAGCCATTAAAAAAGTACGACCACCTTTCTATTCCCATCCTTCCTTATACCGTCGTATGGATTCGATATGAATACACATAAACGTGTACGTATCCAAGTGTACATATCCATTACACGCGAGTGAATGCTCGAATATATTTATAGACGTTCCCGGGAACGTTAACCGCGGAACCAACCGCTTTAACAGTAAATAAATAACTGAAAGGAATTGAGTTTGAAAACGAGGTGAAGCTCCTGCCTTGAAGTGAGATATATAACCCCGAAATGTATCAATTTAGCACGTTCATGCAGGAAGGTATAATTAATGCAGCAATGATATATCGCGCATCTCGACCTGTCACAGAAGGATTTAAGCTCTTCAATCAGAATTACGGTACGAATAATTGATGACAGTATATAAATTTACACTTTTCGAGAAAGAACACGCTGAAACAGGCTAAAGCTCGTACAAATAGCTTTAATCGTCTTTCGATTGAAAGACGATTAAATCAACAAGATAATTCCTTTTGTCCGTTAATACGGTCTGATCTCATCCTAGCAATATGAAAATGTGACGTTGTTTGCTAACGCACGTTTCATATACGCGAATAATTCCCTCATGAAAATCGCTGAGAAAAGAGAACGTGCACGAAAGCGGGAGCTCGTCAATATCGTCCCTTTTGAAAAAGAGTAGTATCGGCGTCATTTACGCCAAGGCTTTTCGCGTCCTCTCGCCGTAAGGGGAACGTAATTATAGGTGTCCCTTTCATGCGTCCGGAGGACGGGCGGATTCAGCGTGTTCAACTAATCCCGGCTGATCCCCCCATAGCTTCGATTCTGGCCCACGGCTCTTTCGATCTCGCGCACGACGAGTTTTATTAAACACGTGTCTCCGTCCGATCCAATCGCGTCATTTTCACGGGCCACGTATCATCCCGTGGAAATGACGGACATGTGGTGTGCTCGGTAGAAAGCCCCTTGGGGCTCGTTTGTTAATAAGATTCCGCCAACCGTGACCGCAATCGAATTTTTGGCCTACTGGTTTGCCGGCAGACCGACTCCGGTCGTGGATCAACCGAAAAGACTTTCTGCGCGAAATTGCCGTCATACGTGATCGTAATGAATAATTGCCCGGGATATCAAGTTGCGAGGACATTTGTAATTTTGCCGACAGATGCAATCAACAGTTTGATGAATAAAGATTACATATTGATACTAAAATCTGCAATGTACATACTTTAAAGAAATTTCGTCCAACATAGTAAATACATATATTTTAATATTAAAGTTAAAGGTACTTATAAGTTGTTTAGAAATAACTATATAAATAATTATTTATAAAAAAAAACAATTTGTATAAATAACAATAAATGGAAGTGATCATTTATCAGATTCTGTGATTTTTAAGTGCAACTGTAGAAAATGTAACTTTATTTAAAAATTGTTTATGCAACGAATTTAAATAATATTATATTTAATAACAGATGTGATGGTCGAATAAAGCAGTCCGACGAGAAAATTATTTAGTACGTCACGTCCGTACCATTTATTTCCCTTTTTTTTATCGACATATACAAAACATTCACTGTCGAATTGCGTATTGTCGACGAGCTAACTTGTACACTCTTGGAAAAAAAAAAATAATATCGCGCGAGTAAAATTTGGTACGACAGCGCTACAAAACGCATCGCGGAATTGAATTTTTGCGACACGCTCTGCGAAGTACGGCCGTGCAAAAAGTGCTTGTGAAAAAAAAAAACAAGAGCCGTTAAGTGACAGCAGCTGCGCATTAGAAAATGTCCATCGGTATTAATATATCGTCGAAAACGCGCGATCGCGCGACATTCTAAATTGACCGTGACTGCAATTCGCGTTCAATTCTAATTGTCATCGAGTGCGATGCAAATTTTTCAGATCAAAGACTTCAGCCATATCATTTCCTAATTTAATCTCTCTGGATGCAAACAGATCATCGTGTTTGGGATCCGCTGAAACGGATGAAGTTGCGCCGCGTGTCCCAGTAATAATCGTGTTTGAGATTCATTACCGCGTCTGGATGCCTCTACAATTACGCCATCCAGCCCAATGGATGGCGAATTACACACGAAATGAATTAGTCAGAAATACAGTCACCCGGCATTACGGGCAAAACATGCAGTAATAATAATTCGTAACAACCTGTCAAATCAATGGAGCGCCATTCGTGCTCGTGCAAATTGCAAATGATATCGGCGAGCTAAATGTCATATAAAATATTGATGACCCTTGTAACCGTCCCGTAATCATATCCATTCGTAGCTCACCTAATACGCGTTTAAGCATACGCAATGGGATTGTATTTTATCTCGTAAATCGTGTTACGTAAACGCTAATCATGACGTATACTATATCATATCGTACCGCGCGCACGTCGCACAACAAATACGAGTTTTGCGGACGCGCGACAGTCCATATAGCTTCGAATACGTAATTGATGCGTTTTCATGGGCCTGAATGACCGATAACAGAGCGATGAGACATGCGTCGCACATTGTAAAACAAGGACGGTTCCAGTTGTTTGCACGCGAGTTGCAAGGAATAATTAAAAATCTACGCGACAGGTAACAGCTTTATGTTCGCGTATAACGAAATATGTATATTTATGTGCATGTGCACGTGTGTGTATCTATGATCGGATATTGAAAGCAGTCACGCATAGGTGTGTGTCCCATGTCAGGTACCCATGGGCGTCCACATTCACACATGCAGTTACCTGTCCAAAGGTGAACTAAATAACCCGGGAACACGGTCAGCGAAATCAACAACCTGTTGATATTTGGGGTATTTAAGAAGCACCGTACGAGAGAGCCGCCGGCTATATGACATTAGTTTTTCATTAAATTATCCCGATTGATCGGTATATCCGAATCACCGATATCGTCGCGTAACGAATCTTTCCTGCCAAAACCGATAACAGCGAGCGCAGCTCGGAATTCCATAACGATACACGTCGCGATATACACGGATTTAATAAAAAAAAAAAAGTTATCGGGAATTGGAATTTCAAGTAAAACATTTTCTCGCTGTTTGTCGTTAGTAAATATTGTTGACAGGTGCGATGAAACAATTGTTGCGTGCTGGAAACTGCCATAGCTTTCAACATTCAATTTCATGATTTATTTATTCGTAGTTTTTTTTTAATATAGAAAAGAGAAAAGAGAGAGGGAGAGATTTTTAATAAAACGGATTTTATGAAAGGGAAGCAAGTTCGCAAAAGTAAATTTGATCAGACAGCAATAAAATTAATAAAATGCGATATCATATTTTACAGACGATAACTATACGATCTGATCAAAGTATATTATAAAAGCTAAAACTAAGCTAAGCTAAATTACTTTTAATTTTTGCTTATGCTAATTAATTCATATGAAAGAATATTTTAATTAAAACACGTGTGGTAAATGTCAGAAAACTGCGAGTTTATATCGCACAAATCCCTTGTTAATATAATCTAGAAAAATTGAAATTTCCACATATCACGTGGAAGGGTTTATAATACCCTTTTCAGAGCAAAAATTAAGTTAGCGTACGTTCTGAAACTTATATACAATTGTAATTCTTACGAGTACATTACGTCATTCTTACGAGACTGCGTTTCATGATCAGAATGCATATTGATCTTCGTTCGCTTGTCGTCTTCGGCGACGGCTAGTTCCCAAGTATTTTGCATCTTATTAACCGAAGTACCATGCCAATATCGTGAACTTTCGCGTGGACTTGAACGAATGTTGGTCCTTCTCTGAACGTTACGCGCGTCAAATACGCCGCGTCTGAGAGTGATCAAAAAAGTTTCGAAACTCGAACGCGATAAGCATGATGATCACGTTATTTGCATATTTTCTGCACGGTAGAGAAAACAAGCCACGACCAGAAAAATTCAAGCAATCATCTCTACATATTTTAGATAAGTACAGTAAATAGCTGTAAGCCAGACAAAACGCTTTCAAAGTTATGTTAAAATTTGCAATACCAAATCATAAAAATAGGCAAATCGTTAAAATATCATGTCGAAATTCATTATTCCTTTTATTATTCAATATTCCTGTTATTATTCAATATTTGTAAAACCGTATTTTTACTAAATTTAATAGCTTTGCCACAAAATATCGAATCTTTTTTCTTTCATGATAAATAAGAACCTGTAAATATATCCAATAATTCTAAACGTAATATGTGCGTAAAAGAATGTGTTGCCTGTCAATAGAGTATTAAATTATTTGATACATTGACCCGACAAATCTGCGGCAATTACTTCTTCAAAGCTGAAATCGGATTACGAATGGCGACTGTGCAAACAGCGCTTTGTCATATAACTTATGTAGGATACTATTGCATTTGTGTGCTCTTTCAGAGCGATTAAATTCTCATTGTAACTAACGAGGACGACTCAGTAGTGTTTCTGTACGACAACAGCGGCACAGATTCCTGAAGTGCCAATTAGTACTTTAGTATTTCAAGTGCAAATACGTACAAGTGTTATTATTTGTTATCATAACTGACGACTTAATACAGAGCTTTGCGAGACTATATCTCTATGAGAATAGTGTTTTCTTTTTACAAATCTTTACGCTGCGTAGAAACAGCAAAGATGTATCTGAACATATAAAACAGCCTTCTATTACATTACATAATATCTACAAATTCAAATTAAATAAATTATTTCGATAATACCGATAAAAATAAAATAGCTATTGGTCTTACACTGCATTGATTTAAATATCTGGACTTTTGAGACAACGAATAATTTAATCAATTTTTATAATTTGTATCATAAAAGCCCAAGAGGGTCGAAGTTGGAAGTTTCGGCGATATCTGCTGAGAATTAAGGTGAATAAAGTTGGACGATACTTTGTCAATTACCGCATAGAAGAACAATAAGCTTTTTTCCAAACTTCTACATAATTCACAGCGCGAATCTTCGATTTAACGAAGCGAGCACGCGCGCCGCGAGTAGATCGATTAGAATGTACATCGAGATGAAGCTCGTCTTGCTCGCTCGTGTATCCAACCGTGGTTACAATTTTACGGCTACGCTCGCTACATATTCATAGCGCGCTGTCAGGCCGGGAAGAGACCCGTACCGGAAGTTGCCGCCGCGCGTATTCGGGTCAGTTGCAAATAACGAATGTCGCCAAAAATCAGCGTGATTTATGGCGAATCCGATCGCGTTTTCCGGCCGTCGCCGGCAAGTACAAATCGAATACTCCGGCCGGGAGAGTCGAACTTATGTAAAATAGCTGCGGCCGCGCGCGACTCGACTCGTGGGGGAAGGGGGCGACAAACGCGCGCCACGATGATTAATCGCGTTGTCGGTCGCGGTACGATTTAAAAGTAAAATCATTTATTCGATATGGGACGGAGGCAAGGGGCCCGGCGATGACAACCGGTAATAGCTTGCATTACGCGTAATGACAAACGACGATGCGCCGCGACGATATGGAAAGTGGGTCACCACGTGGGTTCCCCTTTCACCCCGGCGTCATAAAGGCGTCCCAGGACAGCCTTGGCGCCTTTGGCGACCGTCCTACCGGAAAATTTGCTCGCTCAGATGCCGACAAATGTACCTCCTCTGTCCTGTCTCCGGCACGACAGCCGGAGTACGTAAATACGGTTGAAATAAATTCGCGACAAAAAGTAAGGGAGAAAGACGGAGGAAGGACGTACGGCTGATCCGTACGATATCACTATCGCCCGTAAGGCACCCGCATCCTGTCTTCGCTCTAAGACGTTGAGCATGCAAGCTGTTCGCCTAGAAAATTTGCATCCTCGAGACGTTTCAGCCCGACTGCTCGCGCCCGTATCGTCTTTGAAATTAGGTATCCGCACCGCCACAAATCCGACGACGAACGCGAAGATTTTCACAAATCAAGTTGGAGAAAAATTGCGATGAATATTAAAGGAGTATTCTGGTTTGAAAGGTATTTTTCAGGAATTTTTTGCAGAGAAACGAAAGAAGCGAATAACGTTAAACATTGCATGTTCTTTTAGCCTTATTTTAAAAATATATTTTTATTAAATTTATAAAATAAGGCTAAAAGAACAAAGATTAGCGTTATTCGCTTCTTTCGTTTCCCTGCAAAAAATTTCTGAAAAATACCTTTTTTACAACCTTTCAAACCAAAATACTCCCTTAAATAAAATAATTGAAAATCGTCTGCTATTTTTATTTTATTTTATACCGTGTTCTCCGAAAGATCTAATGCTCTACGATAAATATAAAATAAACTGTAGTTATCATTTGTTAAATATCATTTCCAAGACAAGCATTAAAGTTCATTAATTGTAAGAGAAGGCAACATTAATCACGTGGTCGATCGGCGGTGTCCTTGAAAGTCCCCGACGGAAAACTCACGTGTCTCGGTATATCTCGTCGCCTTTTTCCCCAGCGGTTAAACGACTCGCAGCGAACTTTCTCCTTCGCGGAGTAAGTTTTCGTTCAGCCTCAGGCCGCCGGACGACGTGGCACTCGGACAGGCGCGAAAGAATTAAAAGAGCGAAATAATGTCGGTGTACAATGAGCTCCCCTTACACCCACCACAAAGAAAAACTGTCCGCGACGGCGGAATTCAAGGCGGTCTCCGTATAATCTAGAGTAGGGTTTCCCAAACTGTGGTTCGCGCGACAGGACGCCTAAATGCAGATATTCGTAAAGCTATTGAAATTAAAATAACGTTTCCCTATGAGACTGCAGCTTAGTCATAATGCAACATCCAAAAACTATATTATTAATTATTCAAAATCGATATTTTCAAATTTTCTGTGTACGATATATTTCTTCTAACTTCAAACCAGATATTTGAAAAAAAAATTACTTCTAATTTACTTTTAATTTGGGAAACTCTGATCGAGAGCGAGAGTCGCGAATACGTGCTACTCTATAACTCGCAGGAGCGAAAACGAGATGCCCGAGAAGTTCTCCAATTGAAGAAGAGGAGAAGGCGGAGGAAACCAGTTTCGGGTGATATATCTTCGCGGTCTCGCCTCGACGAGCCTCCCCTAAACGCCCGAAGAGGCGACGCGCGGTAAAAAGAGCGCCGGGGGTGGCGCGAGCGCGCGCTCGCACGCTTCTACCAGTTTTTGTCCGCGCGCTGCGGAACTCCCGTTAATCCCTCGGAGTTTGGCTCGAAACCGGCTGGAGGAGCTTCTTTCGGCGACTTGGACCACTCCCTAAAGCAGGGGTAGCGAAGGGCGAGTCGGGGGAGACTTTCCGAGACCGCGAGAGTGGCGAAAGAGGCGCAACGACGCAAAATAAACTACCTCCACGTCGCATAATACACGGCGTCACCCCTGGAGTCACTCGCTTTTCCAACTCTCCCCAACGCCGTCACCGCAACCCCTTTCTACCGCAGCTCTTGCAACACGGTCGTCGCACCTCAAATACAACGCGGGAGCCGCTTCTTCCCGGTTCGCAGGCTCGCTTAAAACAAGTCGCGAGTACCGTCGGATTCAGACTTAATTAAGTTTATATTTTAGTTTCGATGGGCGGGCGGCTCGTCTGCCGCCCTCGACGCGACACACGCGTTACTTGTTGTACTCATTTCCGACACGATGGTGCAACTAGGTTTAATATCGCGGAAATCCCACCGGCTCGTGCCCGTCGATCCCTGAGCAAAAACGAATTACTTCGCGCTCGCTCTATCTCAAAACGCAATTTAAGCTCATGCATATGTATGATAACTGCTGATTATTTTCTGTTGTTTTTGTACCGGTTTGTTGTGAGTTTTCGGAGAAGTCTAATTACACAGATATTTTAAACCAAAAGATTGAAAAAAAAATCTCTTCAAAGAAGTAAACAGATGTAGACAGACAAAACTTTGTTATTCGGTTGACTTTGGTCAACTTAATTGTGGTAGAAATAACACTTGAAGTGTCCTTACTTAAGAAACTCAATAAAAATTAAAAATTAACAAAAATGACTTTAATATTTTATTAAAGAAAAGAATCGCTCTTTTAAATTTATTTAAAAAGTTTTTTAAAAATAAATAAAATATGAATTCCGTTCATCGCATTAGAACGCGATTATCTCGAACGTAATAGCTAATGCAATTTCGTATCGTCAATACTCACATTGGACGTCGAGCAGGATGCTGGCGTTCATCGGTATCATCAGCGTAATGTGGCGGGCGACACAAACGATGGTGGCGTTGTGATGTCCCCTCAAGACCTTTAGGTGAGCCCCGCTGTGCCTGCCGGATGTTGAGGGCAACACGGTGAGGTTGTCTGGCGGTTGTTCCGGGCCGTCTAAAGTGGCTTGAGACAAGGTCATGCCCCACGCCAAGATGGGCGGTGGGTTTCCACCCTCGGCTGCGCATTCGAGAGTAAGCTCCGAGCCTTCCTTCACCGGCACAAACTGGTTTCCGGGATCCAGCCGGCGGCCATCTATCAGCAGATACGTCCCACGAGGTGCCTCTGTAACAAGGAACCATGCGGTAACCGCTTCAATTAGTGGCCTCGTAACGTTGAAAAATCTGGTCGGACGCGAGCGGTTATTGCGCCACGCAAAGGAAATGATTTTATATAGTATTTAAAAATCTCTGATATACAATACAACGCGTTTAATACGTCGATCGCCATGATTACTGATGGCCGATGCTTTCAAAAAATTTCAAGGCACTTGTAAAAAAGTAAATATTATTTTCATCGCGCTCTGTGCTGCGAGAAATAACTGTCAGCGCCGGAATCGTGTTTTGACAACTCACAAATGACAGGTTATCGTAATTAATTTTGGTTATCTTGATACGTGATGTCAAATAATTGTGAAGATTAAATTTCATACACGTTATTAAAAATATATAGTGGTCGAGAATAAATAGCGCACGCGAAGCGCGCGCTTTGTAGTATTCTAATAATATAAAATTTTGAATAGCTATAATCCTATAATAGATAATAACGTATAAAGCATACAATTCGTACTATTCGTGAGCTTAGTCTTATTTAATGTTACACGATATTTTATTATTCTTCATGATAATGAAAATTCTATTGTGGCGTACACGGTAACCCATACAAAAATTGCTGGGGAGATAACATATTAGTGAATGACGTAACCACATATGCGAGGTGCGGGTCCTACTTAAAAACATAAACTATTCACAGAAAAGAAAAACATTTTTACTTGCATTTATTCAAAGTAAGATAACTATGCACTACAAAATTCTCCTGCATTTTATAATCGAGCAATTTTGTTGTTATTTCCTCGGACGCGGCTATCATAAAGTATATATTACCAGCGTGTAGTATGAGATGCAGCGTTAACGTCTCAGGCGAGCAATTTAGAGGCGAGTGCAATGCCGCATTTAATCAGATTTACCAAACGCGCGAGCGAAATAGTTTTTAGTCTCAGACGTGCTATCGTTGCCAGTGGACGACGTAAATTAAAGTCGTCCGTACGGTGGACTTTTTACGTGAACACACCGCGACGCAGCGAGGGGCAGAAAGCACAACATATGAGAGCCGCAATTTACAGAGCGGCATTGCACGCTGCGAGAAACCGGCTAGTTTTACGACAACGCCGAGTACGAGAGCGTAACTTCCTAGTACGACTCCTTTTCTCATTTTGCGACGTTGGTTTAATCGCTCGCGCGAATCGCGAGTCCCTTGGGAGATTAGCCCGGATACGTCCCCTCGAAGCTCTCTTTAATTTTCGCCAACTTTCAATTGGCCAGGTTGGGCTAACAACTGATTAAGCCCCTGGTCGGCAACTCGGAGTCGGCTTTAAAAACAAAAAAAAAAGAGGAGTAGCTCCCCGTTCTACCCGGCCGCGCTTTTCGCTTCGCGAGAGAAGTAATCCGACCGTTTGTCTACGTCGAATCTCCTAGGAAACCCGCGAGATGCTTTAATGTACTTGAAACTCGGGTTTTTATCCCGTTTTTCTCCCCTTCCTTTTTTCGCTCTGGCCCCCCGACTCTTAATGCGCCCGGAACTTATGCGTAATTAAAATCTAACGATGCAAATCGTCCGGTATCCGGGGTATTCTCGTGAGAGGCGTAAACACTCTAAAAAGTAGACGTCGGTAAATTCGGTTATAACTTAACGTTTCCCGTCCGCGCTCCGTTCATTTGGGACTCGTATTTGCTTCGATTTTTTACAAGCTCTCCCGTAGAACCGCAAATTGCCGGTTTACCTTCCATTAAGATATCGGTAGTAAATTGTAAGACCTGCAGGGAGAGAGAAAACACCGAGAAGCTATTTAACGCTATTTAAATTTACGTGGAAAATTGCGAACTTGAACAATGCTTCGAGGAAAGTTGTGTACAGCAATTTATACAAATTCAAGTTAAATTACAAGAGTAACGTGGTGAGTAATTCTTATTCGACGGTGGAGACGGAAAAAGAATGAGGCAAACTGCAGCGGATTGCTTTACGGCGCGAGAATCGAAAATTCGTAAAAGTCAGGTCTGTCTTATATAAACTGCGCGCGGTGCGCGGTGCCAATCTCTCCCAGTTCCAAGTTGACTTCTCTGCCATTCTCCCGCCGCGCTTCGATAAGATCTAGTCACGTTCATTAAATTTTCTCGTACTGTCGGCCTTGCCAAGACGGATGGTAGGGACGTTCTCGAAATAGGTCGCTGAATAAGAGGAAACGTGCAAAGCTTTCTAAAGACAGAAATTGTAATTGTATCTCCAGTATGATTTAATGTAATAAAATATAGCGCGGGCAGCACCTGCAGCACCGAGTAAAACGGCGCAGGCATGACGGAAAATTTAATAATATCATGAGATTTAATAATAGCCGAGGCTGTGTTCTTTTTCAATTTGTTAACTAAATATATAAAATTAATAATATCCACATTGAGAGAGATGCATCGTATATCTTTTATATACTTTATTTAATTTTATAATACTTTATATTCGGCTTTTTTTACATTTGTGACATGCAGCCAGTAAATACAAGAAATTTCTTCATTTGGGCTTACGTGGTATATTAACAGTCTAATAACAACAAGTCAGAAACGTCGAGCAAACAACAATAAAAATTGAATGGATTCAATACTTGTTAATCCTACTAATATTATCGAAAGCTTAGCAAGTCCATCACAGTGTAAGAGCGTCTTTTATTGATGTATTATGTATATATATATATATATATACAGAGAGAGAGATATATATATATATATATATATATATCTGTAATCTAATAAAAATTAATAAATTACATTTTTATTTATTTGTCGTACTTTATTATTTGACCTGCCAATATATTAATCTGTCCAATATCAATTGCTTTTTAGTAAATTTAGGTAAAATTAATTGCGAATACGGAAAATCATAACAGAAAATGTACACGATTTATGAATAATTTTATAATTAGCAATTTTAGCATTGGAAAGTATAACATAATCACAATTATTCTGGATAAGCATAATTGTTCTTACAATATCGGAAGTTTTCTTAAGAGATAAGATTTTTTTCATTTTCACTAAAATTTTTTGTCTATTATTACGCATATTATTTAAAAAATATTTTTTATTAATATAGCAACGAATGCTTTAAGTCTCGTTAGAGCTTGTACGATTTTGGAAAAATTCTTCATGTAACAACGAGAAGAATGTGTCAAGTCCATATTATCCAGATAGTAATATGAAGTCCCGAAAACGTATCAAGAATCTCAGAAAATCCGGAGGTACTTTGCATACACTTTTCGCCTCAATCTTCGCTCTAAAAATCGCGGAGCCGGCTCCTTGGAAAGATTCCAGAACCATGTAACGCGATCGCGAATCGAAAAGAGAAAAAGGTTTGGAGGGAAGAAAGGTCCTCGCGCCGTTCTGTGAATACGGTTATATGTTCCCCTACGAACGTATGTTGCTCCATGAGCGTTGAAAGATTGTAAAATCGAATCTATACCAAAAATATGAAATTCTCTCCGTAACATGAAGTACGGCTTTCCGTTCCTCGCGCATAAATTTGTGTTTTAATACGTGTGATATTATAGATATCTTAATTATCATATTAACGTGAGAAGATTTAATGTGGCCGTTCTGAAATGTGAAATACATTGTTAAATACGAATTTATTATCTTTGTCAAAACGAGAAAAATAAATTGCGTTTATATACCATTGCACACACATTTTCGTGATGTAATACAACTGTACTTCGGACAGAATTATTTTTCTCTTATAAATGCTATTGATCTTTTAGCAATAAAACCACGATTTTGTATCGTAAAAGAATTCATAAAAATGATATTTATATCTGTCTAGAAAATAGATTAAATAAGTACAATTCAAGATTTTGGTAAAATAGCGTACAACAACGTTATTATATTTATAGCCGTGTTTGTGTGTATCGCGTAAGTTAGTAGTTAAGTTTGTTAGCTATGTTTTACTTATTGCCATGATAAAGATTAAAGGTTTAGATTCGAGCGGTAACGGGCAAAATATCGCGCAAGTGGGTATTAGCATGGACAGAGATATTTTTGCTCACTCGAAACGAGGTGAAAAAGGTTTAATCCTTTCCCAACACATTCAGAGATTGGACATATGCACCATTTAAAATAGAAAAATCAGGAAACAAAAGCTTAAGCCGCATTTGACCCAACAACATTCGTGTCAATCCGAATCACGTAATTAAATCGTTTTATAACGGTAATAAAACGACAACGGTAATAAAATGTATCGCATCGCGTGGATCGTTAGTGATATTTCCTCCGAATATTACAGGAGATATTTATATGATCGTACATTGTATCCTGAAAGAGAATTTTCATCATAATATAAAAAGAGAGAGCTTTTATAAGATCCATTCAAGTGTTCGAGAGCCACTGCGAGCCGGATTCTAAACGACTCTTGATTTAAGATACAAATTTTGCAATTTAGATGCATTGGGATATCTAAGTTGCAAATTTACGTTTAAGAATGGAATATGACCTTTGAAAATTTTCTGGTTAACACGACGTGCTTTAAATTTCAAGAAATGATCATGTGATCCACGATCTTGGAGAGCTTCCAAAAATCCACGTTCGCACATTGGCCGTCACATCAAAAGGGTCGTCTGAATAGGGTCTCGGGAAAGAAATTTTCCTTGAGTCGTCGGGGGGTTACGTCCAACGCCACGGTGGATTTAGGAAACGTACGAGTCGCATTGGAACTCATACCAACGTTCCGAGAGTGCTCCGGACGTGCATGGGCGGAGAGGGACGGAGGGGTCCACAGCAGGTGTTAATACGAAAACATAACGCCAGAAACATTCCCAAGACGTAGATGGAAACGCATTCGCGGCACATGGCGCCGTATATGCTCCCGAGGAGGATCCCAGTTGGCCTGTAGTTCGTAAAATTTCATAATATTTCGCGAGCGCGTCCTTCGTCCTGCTTTGAGATCAGAAAGAAAGTCAAGTGTAAGGAAAACAAATGAACTGCTCGGTATATGAAACAATACTGTGTTTGTCGTTTACGGACGTATCATACGTACATAACAGTTGTATAATAATCCTACAAAGTGTTATTCGCAGTAAAATTATTTGCGTTATTTTTTTTTTAGCAGCAAGTAGATGAATGAGACACGTTACATTTTTACAAAATTTAAGTTCTTCTGATTTAGTTACAGATATATTTGTATTGCGCACGTAACATTATTATATTATGCATAGGTATAGCATTAGATAATAGTATTATGGCTATCAATTGAACATTATAATTGATGAACTTTAATTATTATTACCAAAACGCACCTACATCCATTTAAACCTTTAATTAGGGAACAACCACAACTCGTAGAAAACATTAATAATACGATAATTAAATTATAATAACCTATAACTTCGCGATTATGTGCGTACGTATAATTATTAAAAACAACAAAAAATACAGCTCAAAGCAACTTGGATAAAGTATTATTCTCCTTTTTTAAAACAAGGGAAACTTGATACTTCTATACTTTCTTTGCGTAACGCAAAGTAATAATAAATCATAGAATAGCAAGGTAAAGGGGAAATTATTTAGCGTAGTATATTAAAGTATTCGGTGTACAAATATTTATTATATGCGAGCGCTGAAGATTGAAAAATATTTTGAAGTTGTATCGGGGTGTAGGAGGAGGAGAGTTGCGAACGCAAATTCTCTCGAAATTTGATTTAATTACTGGAGGGACGATGCGCTCTTTAAAGAAAATAACTTGGAGATTAAGGAAGAAAGACTTCACTTTCTGGTAATGAAGGAATCAACGCGGGACAAGGGAGTTCTTAAATGCGTGTTGCAATACTGGCGGATGCCGAGACGGAAAGTATGTCTGTCTCGAGACGCCACCTCTCTCCGGTATCCAAGAAACTCGAAGGAAACGTTAAATATTCAGAGCAAGTCTCGGTAATTTCGCCTTCGCGAGAAGAGTGGAATGTTTTTGAAAGTCGTTTAAACGCCGCAGCGTTTACGCCTTAACGACCCGTCTTCTTTCTCAAATACTTTTCCAATGCAATAACGTACAATAACGGACAATTATTAAACGCGATATTTTGTTTCGCTCGTATTCTCGAGGCTCACATGAATAACAAAGCACCTCGTCTTCATTATTAATCGTTTACACATAAACTCAATTAACATTTTAATTTCTCCTGTTGCTGATAAGAAAACGGAAGCAAGTTTAAAATACATGAAAATTGTGGGATATCAAACTGCATTGATTTCATAATCATTCCTTCAGTTTTATCATAAACGCAGTCGTATCATTAAAGTCTATTAAATTCAAGCAGATTGAAATTATGGTAAAATTACGTCGGCTATATAATGCATCGCGATGTGTAATAAATTTCTCTCTTGAGAGGGCAAATACAAATGAAGTAAATCAATGCATGCAATCCAATCAAGCGCGGGAGATTGTTCTCGATAATCGATATGTCTAACCCTTATCTCTGTTAACAGATAAGTATCCGGATTACTGGGAACTGTCAATAAGGCGAAGAGTCATTGACATGCCTCGAGTACCTGTCGGGAATCGTAAAACTTTGCGCTTAGCTTTTATTTAGGGGAAGTGAAATCGCACTTTCCGTTGTCGTTATCAAGTTATGACTGACGAAACGAGCGTAATATAGCACGTTCTCACGACTAACCGTCCTCCAACCTTACACATTCAGAGTAAGAACCTCGATATTTTGCAGCGTAGCGTAATTTCGAGCAATTCGTTTTAAGAATATTTTATATTTGAAAATAAGATCAATATCTCCGATACTGCTATATGCTTTTATCGTTTTTCCCTTCCGGAAAAAAAGTCAGTATAGTCATAGAAGCGAAGCTTAATATGTACAGTTTCCTATAAAGTAATCTTTTAGTGTTCAGAATTTTTATTTAATTTTATCGAAAACAAATCGTCTATTTCGTTATATCGAAGAAAAAGATTAGTTAGAGTAACTAAAACCATAAGAATGTCAGTTCCTATAAGAATGTCAGTTGATATTTAATTTAATTAGACATATAAGTCGAAGAATATAATCATATTTCATACAATCCCGCACGCGATGTGTAATAAGAAACGGCCGATAAATACGTAAGACTTCCCGCCGGAGAAAAACTTCTCGTAGAATCAAGCTCGCACGCATCACTGCGTTCAATCGACTTTACCGTTCACGTGATTCTCTTCGTTGGCGCTGTATTTGATGCGGAAAGATTAGCTCCTTCCTTCGCTTGCTCACTTTTTGCGGATCGTAGGAGAATCCCGGACCATAAGCTATCCTCGTACCTTTCGGTGCGCGTGTTCGACGTTTCCCATTTGATGAACTCACGCCGTCGAAAACATTTAGGACCCGCCATTAATCTGTGCTGACGGTACACTTTCGGTATATTACGCCGTCAACCCTTTCTGGCGTGGAAAGGTGTAGACGGTAAACGATCGCTCGTTATTAACCATCGACGGCTTGTTTAAGAGACTAAGATTCAACGATCAAAAATCGTAGCAGAATGAAATCAATAATGCTTAATAACATTCATCTAATAATATCCGTAATATATCTAATAAAAATCATATATATATATATATATATATATATAGAGAGAGAGAGAGAGAGAGAGAGAGAGAGATTTCCGGAATTATATAACTTACAAGATTAATAAAATTGAAAAATGTATGACATACTTTTTTTGTTTGTAATAATGAATATATTTCAGCTTTCCTAAATAAAATACCAAATATTAAATTTGGCTTTTTAAATATTTCTATTTCCATTTCATGCATCATACACTTGCATGTATTCATCGTATATTTACTGAAATACGAAATATAAAATTATAACTTACATTGACTATATTTAGCGTGAATGTCCTCTTATTCGGTTAAATTACTTTTTTTGATTTAAAAAAGCTATAGATAACAATATTACTGAAGTAATATCGTTTGTTACTCTTATAAAATAATTCTATTTAATTTAATATATACCATTAATAAAAATGTAAATTTTCTTTTGTATTGTTTATATCCATAAAGTGTATCAAATTAATTTTATTTTAAAATATATATAATATATACTCTCTAAATCTGAATCAGTGAATAGTACTGCTGAATCAGTGATTATTCAATTATTCAGATTTAGAGAGTATAATACCAATACAAATTTTATATGCATATTATCAGGAAATGTTATGATATTCATTATTAATTGAATTAATTTTGTAATTGGTTCGTTCGTGATTTTTTACCGTATTTATAAGAAAGATGTAAAACGTAATGGAGATTGTTAGTGACTCCCACGATCGTAAGTTAAATCTCGTAGCAGTGCGTGCTTAGAAGTCGTTGCACGCGAGTGAAGTACGTTTGCATACGAATGCTTGATGTTTGACGCGGTGATACGCGCCGCCAAAAAGAATAATCCGCTGCGTTTTGCCGTGCGCAACAAATGCGCAACAGGTGCACATACTCAAACAGTGAATACTCGAAGGAAAACGAGTTCTCGTGGAACAGACGTCCTACTTTTTGTCTACATTAATCGGAACGTGTCATGTATCCGATTGTGCTCTCGGAACGCTAAGCTCTTACGTCTTCGCGTATGAAAAATTCAATGATGAATCTTGGCGAGCATCACTGATACATCTTTCTCTGGCGAAAGCCCGGCAATCTGTCATTATAATCTGATTTATTTTTATCCTAACTCTTTGTACAATATGAGATTTCTAGTTCAACGCGAGACGAGTCATACAAGAATTCTAATTTGATCAAACCTACGTGTTTGCTACGCGTTATCGACAAAATCATGAAGCATAACGCGAGAAATGGAAAAAGGTCTGAATCATATTGATGCAGACTAATCATTTGTGACGTTCATGATTCTTTTCGCTGAGTTTGACATTTCGCAATTCCAAAGTTATCGGATTAAGACAATTTACAATAAGTTAAACCGAACTGACGCTGATTAACTCGGAAATGTGTCGATGAACGATTCCATTACGATATCACAATTGCTAGCAATCTGTTTACATAATCGATAGATAGATGATATCGTGTATTGGAAGCGATACATGAGAGAGCGGGGAGGGAGCGAGGGAGGGAAAGAGAGGGAAGGAGATAGAAAGACAGAGAGAGAGAGTTGCATGTTTCATAGCGATGGAAATATGTAAATAAGACCAGATTCATTCGCAACAAGTTTAGTCAGAATTTGAATTATTTACGTCTACTGCAGGATTTAATTTCGCTTCCTCTTAGCGCATGCAGCTGAGACGTCAATTATTACAATTCAATTATCACAGCCGTGAGATTTCTAGATCAAATCACAAATTTATTTTCGATTCCCGAATCTACCTACGATCTATTTATTTTTCTATTCGTCGTTTTTTTCAAAATTCATGTCTCGAGCAAGTTTCGTTGCTGATGCGATATTCACGGATCTCGTTGGTTCGTCAGCTGCCATTTCCATGCACGTCCTTTCCGTGTATCCGTCGCATCGTCGTCGAGATATATCTCCTCTCTTGGAGAATTCACCGATCGTCGAACGCGACACCGACGAAAATCACCGAGAAGTAACGACGCTCCGCACAATGGCGAGTGGTACGTCCAAACTCCGATTTCGTCACGCGTCGCGATAACGCCCGCGTGTGTAATTGGAACCCCTAAGTGCCACTCAGACTTATCGCAATAATTTCCAAGGCAAATTCGCCATATTTCACTTTACCGTTCTACGGTCTTTGAACATCCCCTCGGCCCGAGACGGCCTGAAATTCCTCCTACAACGGCTGGCTTCCGACCGTGAGCTATGAAACGCAAAGCCCTACCGTTATTGGACTACTTAGTCACCCTTTTCCTGTCTCTCGCCCGCGGCCATGAACGTCCGACTTTCGCAAATGGCGGCGTGAATGGGGAACGTGGAAAAAAATTATTCCGCCCTTGAAACGCCAATTAACTTTTATACGATCCGCTAATTGATATAAAGCTAATGGAAGCGCAGGTACAAAAAAGGGCCGTCTAATGTTTCATTACGAACATGGGAAAACCCGCGAGCGATCGGACGTGGTTGTAGGCAAAACTGGTACGGCATCTGCACTCCTTTGATATGGAAAACGGCCGCTTGCAAATTCTTTGAACGGCCAAAACAGTTTATGCGAAACTGGCGAGTACATTGTATTTCCTCGCAACGGGTCCTATAAAATTCATATTTTTGTTTGAAGATCAGTTTAAGGATCAGAGACGAATATATAAAGCGATTTAGAATTGTCACTCTTGTATAATGCCTGTAATAAATACGAATACATAAATTCACTGAAGAAAATAAAAAAAATATTAAAATTTTATTCTATTCATTACATCATTAACATAAATGGTGATTAAGAAATTATTCGTTTATATGTATCCGAAAGTGTAAAGAATGACCAATTTGCAAAGTGATGGAAACAGAAATAAACAAACCGACTTAATTGTGAGTAAAAAAAGAAGAAATTTTTTTGTAATAATAAATCTAGAATAAATATTAAGTGAGTGAGCTGCATTTTATATCATTCAAACTTGGTTCAATTTTTCGGAAAAAGATATTACGATCGAAAGGTCATCCAAACTTCTCCAACTAGCTGCGCAAAAGTTAAGAGTTGAAATCTTGCTCTTGTTTCCTACTAATTGCGCATTAATATACCGCGATAAAATCCCTGTTAATTACAGCCCATTTAATGAGATCGGCGGTCACACCAGTTATTTCCCTTGCGCACAGCTCGTATTATTTTTTCACAATGCGGTTGATGATTGGAACGTGTCTGGTGTGACCCTCGCCTCGTCTGGTAGACTCGTCGAGATTTTACCACGGACGCCACAAATTACAGTGAACCGACGTGAGGGGTGGTCTGACATCCAGCCCGACAGTCTCGAATTTTTCAAGGGGTCTATCCAGCACGTTGGCTGAATGGGATAGGGAATGATTCTTTTAAAATGCAAATACCCCCGGCGGGGAAAGCATACGAAAGAAATGTTGCTTCTTATAAAGCAGAGATTGCCGGCTATATCGGCTCGAGGCTAACTTCGTCGCTTTAACGCGCGCACGATAAAAGTCCAACGCAGAGTTCTCTATTATACCCCGGGAAAATGTTCGTCGTGCCTGACTTAAAACAAGTACTAAATTACCTTTTGCCCCGACGTGGATTACTTTGCGAGAATACTTCCCGCCAAGTATATCGAAGAATCGTGAATAAATTCCGAGCTTATGTATCGACGTATAAGTTCCCCGACAGTCTCTTGACTATGAAACATTGCCATATACATGTTTAAAATTTTAAGGATAAACGTTATTTAAATAAAACTCATTTAATGAAGATGACTGAGAAAAGAAAGATGGAAAATGCATAGAGTGAATGTAAATAAACACTGTAAATATAACACTATTGCAATATAATAAATATTTGTGAGTATCAAAATTTATATAAAATAAAATATATATATCAAATAAATCGTTTTTATTATACATAAAAAACTATTTTCTGCATTAAATAGAAATTACAGCATGTTAAAGTTCTCAATATTATTGTCTAAAGAAAAAATTCAATTTCAATAAGACTCTACTATAATTGCAAATGTGTAATGATAAAGATATATCAGAGATCACATTTTGTAATACTTCGCGAAACGCAGCACGCGTTAATCAAAATTACGCAACTAACAGACGACTTTCCACTACCTTACACCGCTGTATTTCATGGGGACATCTCGCACGCATATTTCGAGATGGGCAAAAGAAATTTCGCGAAGTTACTGAATAAATGCAGACATCCGCTCGCCTATCGGCCCGTTATTTAAAGCGACTTATTCGCTCGCATCCGATTCGGCGACGAAAAAGCCGTATTCGAATGGCACCACGCCATCCCAATCAACGTTCGTCGACGAAGAGGCCTAGCTTCGCTATCGTTGACACGTTCGCGGCCGACGCGCTTTTATCTTGTCGCGCTAGTTTCGCACACATTTCCTCAGAGGAAATCTCGGATTCTCTCGATAGATCGTGAATGGATGAGAATGGGAGAAGAGAGGTGACGAGGAGAAGAGGAGGAGCGTGCCCGAGGGAACGGAACGGCACGGCGCTGCGCTGCGCTGCGAAATTTCGCCCGCCGGCGGTCGACAGGCAGGCAGACACGGGCGATGGATGAGATGCTAACGAGACGCGAAACGATCGACTACTCCCGCCAGGACAGGAGCCGCCAAGTCGGGCGTGAAATGATTTTCCTTTACCAGTCCGGGTTACTACGTCGCCTTCGCGCGACGCCCATCGAGATACGCGAAGCGCATTTATTCCCCCGGCATTAAGGTACGCGGGACCGAAAAGTCAAGAGAGATCCGGAAGTAATCTTCCTCGAGCGATAATGACGTTAGAGTTTTAATTCTGGCAGTAATTAGCATGTTATACAAAGATAGGGCGATTCAATATACACAGCATTACACGAAAAAAAAGGTGACTCGACATAAGAATATATAATATAGTAAAATATAGTCAAATAAATCTTTCTTTTCATTTTCTTAATGTTTTGTTATGTTCATAATATATTAAAAACTGTAGGAATTAATCTGACGTTAAAGATGCTATCAGAATGCGCGTGGTATTAAAAAATGTACCGATGCACATGAATACGGCAAACAGTTATTCATCACAGTAAAGTATTTCCGTGGGGAACAGGATGCTAACGAGACGCGAAACGATCTATCCTTAGTAAGACGGAAAGCAGCGAGACAAGTGGAGCGTGAAATGATTTTCCTTTACTACTGAGGCTCCAGTGGCAATCACACTCTGCCTTTGCCTGTAACTCGAGATACACGAGACTCTATCCTCGGTATTAAGGGAAAATTGAAAGTGGTTTTATCCCACCTGTTTTATCTTATTCATGCAGCGCGTCGGATACGGAAAAATATACTTTGCGTGTCGATCCAACTGGAAAGTTAATAAAGATCTTGCCTCTGAGTATCTAGACTCTTATTGCAGAAAAGCAAGACTACCTCTCGCTGTCAATAACGATTGCGTGAATGAGCACGTTCTTTGTTACGAGTTTCCACTTGTGCATTGATAAAGTAACAGAATGAACGATTGTTTCTTATAACGAGAAAAATCAACGATCTTATCTCTCTTATCGCAATCACTTTTGATTTCAGCTTTTCTGTTTTACGATTGTTCGACATAGTAATATTAAAAGTCACTTGAAATTATCTGAATAATTGAACATGCATCTCCCTCTCTCTCTCTCTCTCTCTCTCTCTCTCTCTCTCTCGCTCTTACAAACGAATATTGCGATGGGAAGTAAGTTTCCTCCTGAGAGTAAGACGATGATGGTCCCTACATCCGGAAATGCTTCTTGTAGGCTTTGATCAGCAATGCTTTGCACGCGGTTAATCCACTAATCTCTCACGTACTCGCAATAAAACGAAGAGGGTGCGAGGTGTGTGTGACTAGGAGAGATGTTACGAGAGATGGTAAGAAGAGCCGACAAGGGAAGAGAGCGTGAAGACGAAGCGTAGAGATGGGCGAAAGGACGAAATCTCCTAACGACTGACGTTATATACTTCGGAGAGATCGCTCGTTACCTCGGCTGGGTGGTGTCAATTTTTCAGTGCTTTATACGCATCCCCCTATCCCTGGCGCCGCCCTATATTTATCATCCATCGCGTTCCATCCATCGCTCGCCGCTGGCAAATCTCTTTGAGAGCGATCTTATTGATGGGGTGCGAGTTCTACGACGCTGAGAAAAATCGACAATTGGCTGCGCGATAGTGGGAGAAAGACGCGGGTGTTTGGGAATGGAAGGATGTGTGATTTATGTCATAATTTCTGCGGATCGTGCACACGTATATACACAAACGCGTACGTGTATAAACTTAGACTCGTGACAGATGTTTCGAAAAAGAAAGAGAGAGTAACATCTCTCCAAAAATTCTATATTTCACACAACCAATAGCTTCTTTAGGGCGTCAGAAAAATATAAATGGCTGCGCGTATATATTAGCTGCAGGAAAGTTATATTAGATTCTGAAAAAATAAATTATTTACACAATAAAATTAATTGCATTAAATTATTTTATTGTTACGAAATGTCAAAAAAAGTAAAAACCATGTTCAACCGAGATCACGACAGGTATGCTTTACAATTTACATTTTTATAAAAAAAAAAAGATAAAATATATAACAAAAATTCCCTCTGATATGAAATAGTATGAGTTATTTGATTATTAGGTGATGCTTTATAAAGTAAACAATATACAGGGTATCCCAAGTTTTTCCGGACAAACTTTAGTAGAATATTCTATGAGTAGAAATAAGAAGAAAATGTTTTATAAACATAAGTCTCTCAAAATGCTTTATTAGAAAGTTATAGCATGTGGCAAATGCTATTTATAGTTAAATAAAATTAATTTTTCATCAATCTGTATAGAAAAGAAGCGAGAAGACGTCATGAAATCTTTATTAAATATCAATCAGATGTCATATTATACTCAGCCATAAATAATCGAAATTATGTTGGATCCAAAAAAATATCTCACATCTTGATACGACAGTAAAAATGTTCAGAATAGCTACTAATACGAGGTATGTCTATACGAGCTACTAATACGAGACAGTAATAAGACTTGAATTTTTTTCTCAAGAACTAACAACGTTATAAAACCAAGACTGCATCAACCTACACTTCTGCTCTACCCTTCAGTACAAGTTTCAACTTGATAACGTCGACTAACGTCAACACGTACGATTCTACAAACATTTGTGTAACTGTATGTTTTGGGGACGCGTCCCGAAAATGGAATACAAGAATATCGAGCAGCGTTACATGATCAAATTCTGTGTCAAACTTAAAAACAACGCGACGGAAACATTTAACAAGTTAAAACAGAGATCAAGTTCTAACCCGGACACAGATTTTTAGATAGTACAAGACAGTTTTGAGTGGCCGTGGGACTGTGGAAGGTAAATCCCGTTCTGGACGACCAAGCACTGCACGAATTGAGAAAATGTGACAAAGGGAGCATTATCAGATCTGATCGACGTTTGACGGTGAGAATGATTGGTAATTAATTAAATTTAAACCACCAGACTGTTTATAATATTCTGACTGAGGACTTGGGCATGCAAAAAATGTGTACATTTTTTGTGAACAAATCTTTAGCCATAACGGATATTCTTGTGAAACCACAGCCCCCTTACTCCCTTGATTTGTGAGTCCATATGATTATTTTCGGTTCCCAAAAATCATATCTTAACTCCGTGGTCACCATTTTGGAACTGTTGACAACATTCAAAAGGTCGTGACGGACCAACTGAAGGCTGTGTGTCAGCTGAAGACTTTCAGCACTATTTCCAGAAGTGGAAACAACGTTTCCGTCGGTGTGTGGCTTTCCAAGGGAATTATTTTGAAGGAGATAAAGTTAATTTATAATTAAGTTTATAAATAAGTTTATAATAAATATTTTTACAGAATGAGTCTCATTACTTTTTCTAGACAGATTTCGTGCATTATATCAACTTTCCATTAATATCGAACAGCATTTGAATAATTTAACATTTCCGTTTCTACATAATTTATCTTATAAATACGATTATTTTAGAACGGTTTATTTTCGGAAAAGAGATGTTTTTCAATTGTATCTCTCGAGATAAAATAGTAATTATGAAATTGCAATAACTTGAGCACTATTTTTGAGTGTCGGCATGACAAGACAATTCTGTTAATTCGAATTGTAATAATTAAATAGCAATGCGCTATTTCTGTCAATTTTTCGAATCGAAACGAAACGAAACTAGCGTTACGTTCATTCTGTATTTTATTCACACGTTGCACGTGTATTGAGGATTTCACGCCAAACTCCCACAACGGAAATACGTCGATGGGATTCCGCTGCTCTCCACTAGTACACAATGCATCAGTTTTCTCATCTATTCGCGAAAATTCCTATGTGAGAGAGACGCATTTCCAATGCTGTAATATATTATCTAACTAACGACTTTTCCAAATTTTTATGAAACTCATTATTCATATTTTCGTATACAGGATAATTTATCTCGCGTACACATACTACGTTATTTTATGTATTTGTAATTATATTTAATTAGAAAATAGATATTACGCAGTAAAGTACATATCAATTATTAGTTAAAGAATTATAAAGCGTAGATTTTAAGAGAAGGTAGAGGAGATCAGTGTACACATATAAAAGTTATAAGATACAAAGTATCTGAGGGAAAGAATGACAAACAGGCAATACGCGAAAACCAATTTGTTTGCGAATTAATATATTAATATACACGTGTATCAAACAAATTTTCAGATGAAGTGCAGCCGTAAAATTGTTTTTACTTTCATATCCACTTCGATTTTTCGCTTAACTGAAGATGTGATACTGCTCGAGCAACGTGGTAATAAACGGAAATCAGATCCGTGGGGACCGATTGAATAGATACTCAATACCAGAGGTAGCTTTGGATCTATGTCGCTCGAATTGGTTTCTCGACTTTTCAATACGCTATCATCTGTATGGGCACCCTTTTTAAGCTCCACGCGTGCTCCGGTTCTACGGAGGAGAAAGCTTTAAAGAGCATTACTCATATATGCGCCATCTTTCAAATACTGATAATATTAATGCGATGGGTAAAATTGAACGAAATCTTATTGTTACGAACAATATGATTATAAGAAACTGTCGTTGTTGAAATTGTCTGAATATGAAATACGATTGAGTATCGTTAAAATCGGAATAAAAGTATCTATTTGTATTTCGTCAAAGTACTTTGATGCTTTGATGAAATGTTTCCCAATACGAAGAAACAAACTCTTTCAATAAAATTTATCGCATAAAAAAGCTCGATTGGAAGATGCTTTTGGATAACGAGACTTTATACGGTTTAATTTATAAGCTATTTCACATCAGTAATAAAATCTCATAATATTCGTTCTTCATTTCAAATTTTTATTGCACATTTTGCTTTTGTCTGTGTTTAAAATTTTATACATGGCTTATTTATCGAGTGATAGAAATATACAATATAATATGTACATACATCAATATAAATCTAATTGTTTTGGAATTTCAAAATAGAAAGAATATATATTATGAACATATTACCTAATATGAGATTCTATTTTAGATAAAACTACATCAGAACGAATTTTCAACATAAAAATAGCCTCATAAACTTAAATAAATGCGCGAAAAAAGACACTGGCGAACATTATATTGAATCCGTCGTATAAAACCGACATCACCACTGAGCCCCGTTATCAACTTATAAAGTATAAACCTCACATATAGGAATGAGTCGCATAAGCACGGGCGATGAGTACCACAAAAGCGCTGGGATTTTCTTGCTTCTTAAAATTAAACACCAGGAAACAGCGGAGATATAATTTGATGGCGCTTCTTTTTCCTTTAACCTTCAAGCGAAAAATATTTACTATACCTCGAACACGAGAATGTACAAAAAGTATATTTTTTATCTTTTTGGAAGCAAGTATGCTGAGAATGAATAACGTTTCAAATAATGCTTCCTGTCGTTATGCAACCTTAAAAATGTACAAGAAGTTCTATAAAAACTTGAGTACACACAATTTCAGTTGTTCTCATCTTCATCCTCTTTTCAACGAAATCTCCAAATATCGACAAAGAAACATTTTCATTAAAAGTAAGAAAAAAAAAGAAAAAATTCGTAGTACGAAAAAGTTTATCACAAAGTTTTATCTAATTGTAAATAATTATTTTATCTAATAATGTAAATTAAATTTAAAAATAAAGAAACAAATAAATGTAAGCTATTTTATGAATTACATTTAAATGTCATTTTAAAATCTTTCGTAGTTTACCTAATTATTATGCTCATTTAGAATTATACTTTTAAAAATTTAACATTCAATTCGCAAGATTTGTCATTTGATTTATGAGAAAAGGAGAATGCAGGCTGGAGAATGTAGATTAACTTGGCCGCGTTACCATCACACATCGTGAAACAAATATGCACGGTCGAGAGATCACGAATGGGATTGCGGTCTTGCTTCATCATTAAATCCTATCGAACACCAGAGATTGTTCCGCAGCTGTTTGCGCGGCAACTGAACAAGCAGCCGAACGACCAGTCCTAGCCAACTAATTATCGCGTTCCTAGCAGGCCAGAAAACAGAACAATGGCATGTGTATTGCGGTGCAAGCCCGTTCCCAGAATCACCATGAGAGCGGACGCACAATGCGCGAGCGATTAATTAAGTTGCCGGATGAAGCGAGTCAACGAAGCCAGTATAAACCATTTATTTCCAAGAAGGTGCAGTAAACCGGGCTCAAAAGATCAAGACGCATTATCCTACGTCTTGATAAATCTTGTTATCGACTTCGGCAGACTTACAGCGTCACGAAATATTAAGTGTAACGATTGTATCGAACTTCAGTGTATCGGATTTCAGTATAATCTAATAGAGAAGAAACAAGATTATTTGAGCGCACCAACACTTTTTACTGTAATACATAAGAATATGCAATAAGTGCACATGTAGTTATGACGATAACTACAATACAATATGCATTATAATGCTGAAATAAATTGTAAAAGCGAAATTAGAAAAAGTTTACAAAACTTGATTATACCACAGTTAAAGTTGAATCGCGAAAACGACAGATAAACGATTAACGTCCATTTTTATCAATACGGATTAACTTTAATCTCTAAGGTTCTTAGAACTAGAAAAAGATAAAAAGTAAGTTAAACCGAGATCAAAGTTAATCTATACTGATAAAAATGGACATGAATCGTTGATTTTACATATTCAATGGTGGCAAATCAACGGAGAATATAAAAATAATATGATTCGACACAGAGATCTAACTGCGCGCTGGCAGGAAAAGCGCTTGCTCAACAAGCGTTTCCGCGACAGAGGCGCTTTTCATTGCAGATCGTTAATCGCGTCGCGCTCGTGGCAACTAGCGCGTTGCACGGGCCAAAGTGCACTTTCTTTAACACCGGAAACAGTGGCCGTCGCATATCGCTGACCGACGCTAAATGCACACGGACGATAACGTCGTAAAGCCAGGAGAGCTTTCGGTTCGACTGACAGCCCTTCGAGTGCACCGCCGCTCGGAAGCTCGGGGTTATTGACTTACCACTCCACTTCAATACGGACTACCGACACATCCACGTCACGCACACACTCGAATATGTTCGATGAGATAGTGAGAGAGAGAGAGAGAGAGAGAGAGAGAGAGAGAGAGAGGGGAGGGGGCGGAAGAGCGAGAGAAGAGAGAGATAGAGAGAAAAAAGAAAAATAAAAAAAGCAAAAAAAAAGAAGAACGAAAAGGCAGCTTTTAAGATAGCTTTCTTTAATTCTCGTCTATGTATATGTATATGTATACATACTTGTATACTTTAAAGTCGTTCAATCGTCAGTATGATTATTCGATATTCGATATTTAATCGGTTTTCAAACGATCTCACAAAACAATACAGCGAGAGACAGATGTATCATAAGAACACGAAAAATGTAATGATTTCAAAGACACATTTTTTGCATTAAAAGGCAATTATAATGTAATTGCATTCCTATTCGTAGACGATTAATAATTAATTTCTGTTTTAATTCTGTCGAATAAGCTAATGAAAAAAGCCGATATTGCGTATCATATATTGAAATCCCGCATTACGCGCTGGGCCATTACATATAAAATGCACGGAGAAATTAGCATAGTATTTAATTCGGCATTAATTGCATTTGAAATTCAAACTTTGGAACGTTGTCGTTGAAAATGTGATATGTCACGAGAGAGCTAGAACGCCAAATCAGTGGCTAACTTAATTACACGATTAACACGACTGCTCTTTTGCACTACATAAATCACAAGACACACAGCGCTGGTCTTCGGATACATTATCTACCTATATACACGTATCGCGACGTGATTGTATACCAGTCTTTCGAGATAAATGGGCAATTACCTGGTGCATAATGCGTATGCAATTTACACCGATCAATCTGCTACTCGCAAGAACACCAGCGCGAGATAAATGGACAACAGTGCATTTACATATAGTTTCAACGCCTCGTAAATCTTGATTGTCAAAGTCAGTAAAAAAAAAAAGATTCGTTCGTCGCATGTAGACACATGATACAGTGATCAATAAGCCAATAATTAATATTGTTACTAAAATGTTATTTCATTAATTATTATTTACGTCCATTTTTTTTATTAATACGTAATAACTGTATGTCCTAATTGAAATAACGTTGCAGCAGAGTTTTATTAATTATGAAATACACACACACACACACACACACACACACACACACACATACACACAACGAGTTGTAGATAACATGAGCTGTACCAATTTAAATAAAATTTATGTAATTGGCGAGCCACCACTCTTTTGAAATGGTTTCGAAATAATGTGCCATTACGGGTGGAGTAAAAATTCGCGTTTCGCTGGAGATACATCAGAAAGCAAGGTGAACGTTACATCACGATGCGGCGACAGCTCGGGGATGCCCCATTGACTGTTCCATTAATTACGAGGCAACCTTCAGCTACTCAATGGGTAGTTAGTGGCCAATACTCGGCTCGCGTCAATAATCACTGGGCAATGTAGTATGGCGCTGGGCTTTGATGCGCTAATTTACTCCACCTGCGCTAATGCCCCGGTACCCACTGTCCCCTTGTTCTATCGGTCTGGAACAATGATTGTCTAAGTGTGCGTACGAGTCGCACATCGCGCACTGGCTCGTACGGACTCGTACGTACGAGAGAGAGCATATTAACGTTGCACTTGAGTGTAAAGGCGTTGAGCCTGTATGGAGAGTTACGAGAGCACGTAACTCGACATAGCGAATTATTCGCGAATAGCATTTGCATCAAATTTTGCGAATCCTACTTGCAGATCGCGCTAAATTCACTTTATTAAAACGCGAACTCGAAGCGTTATATAATGGAAGCAATTACTGGTTATTATTAAAATATTTACCGCGATGTATTACACAACTTAACTTCCACATAATAACGGTGGTCTTATGATGAATATAATTACAAATCTTAAACGATTAATTATAAAACAATTAATTACAAAATATGTAAATATTATACTGTGACATGCGAGGAAAATAATGTAGAATAAAAGAGATATTTACATATAATTATAGTATATTACATATTGACGAATAAATTATACTTATGAAAACAAATAAATTATTAATATAATAACATAAATAATATATTATCAAATTTGTTCACTTCACATATCATGCAGAAGCGAATATTAATAAAGACAGTTTTATATTCACAAATTCAAATATTTTCTTATGACAAGCAACATTTTGCTCGTATCATTCAAAACCGATTGAGATAGCAACAATTAGAATATAACAATCAGGATGACATATTTGCCGCGACTCCACTTTATCACACGATGAAGTGGAAGCACAACAGAATCATAAAAGAGCTTTTGACTGATGCATTTTCCGAACGCATTGCCGTTACTTCTAATCAATCATAAATAACATGTAATAAATCACAAACAGTGATGATGGATTTAATGAGAGTACTTTAACAGCACGCAACGTTAGTAAACTCAATTATTTTCGCGCGCACGCGTGCTACAGGGCATTACTGATTTTATTTAACAGCTTTGAGTACCTTCACGTTCGACAATTACATTTAAATTACCGAAAATTAATTAATCGTTCCAGCCTGCTGACAAAGTCACGAATAAATCGCGTCAACGCGCACATTCGCGACCGATTGTTGAGTGAATGACAAAAAGACCGCGTGACAGTTCTCGTTTATGCGTGCGACGTACAAAGTGACAGCGTGCAATCGCTGCATGGCAGTCAATTTGACGTTTCTTTTTTCAATCGCGAAGAGACAATCCCCCACGTCTGAAACTTGTACGCGGAGCTGCACGCGGCCGGTGTGTTTTACACGCGTACGCCTTGCTATTATGACCTCTGTACCGTTACGAACGTCGTGTAAACGTCCTCCGTCCTATTCACGACACGCGGGTTTGCGCTCAGGCAGCGCGGCGTTTCCGCTCTTTTGAACGATGACAACGATAGAGACAATGAGCAACGCCGGTCTCTTTGGCAAACTCTTCCTTTTGTCGCATGGCAGTAAAGTGCACGCCAAAAAAAGAAAGGGGGAAAGAGACGAATGAGTCAACCGTGCACTTTCGACTTTCGAATGCTATCGCGCACGCGAGAAAATAATGAGCATGATAATTGCCCTCCTAAAAATGACAAATAATAAGTTGTCACAGGAGCATAGAAATAAATTTAATTTAAATATTCAGGTCGTTCTAGGTGTCTTATTTTTTAATTATTTTTGCATTCGTGTATTTTTAAAAATATGCAATAAATTTTTTTCAACTAAGCCATTAAAATAGTAATAATTCTTTTAAATATAAAATGAGTTAAAATACAGCAATTTTTTATATACTAAGCCATATAATGTTGATAATAAATTAATAAAGTTGTATGTACAAAATAAAGTAATTAATCTTCCTAGAATAGCAATGACATACATATGAATTGTGTGCACTGTGCACGTGCGTAGAATGGCAAGAATTTCCGAATAAACTTTACTGTTTCATCGATGCTTAAGGACATAATTTTTTAAGGAAAGAATCGTAAAACATTGTGACAAGGATCTCAATTTCCTCGAATCGCATCGAGGTCGAACATGCTCGAGGCAGCAACGGTATCGATATGTACATGAATCAAAAAGCGCCGCGATGTCGAGCGCAATCGAAAGACGATACGAGAGAGTGGAATGCCACGAATTTCGTTGACGTAGCTCTATATGTATATCGATGGAGTTCCGCCATTGGCCGGCAACAGTAGAGAGACACGCGTATAGTCAGCCAAAAGGGGAGTAGTTCGATATTGGTCAGACAGTGGAATGCCCTCTGTTCGCGCCAGACCAACAAGATTTCTCTGTACCTTATACCGATCTTGTCAGCTTTATAGAGTGGTAGCTCGCAGGAAAAGCGAAAGATAAAAGGCAAAAAAGTAAGTGAGTGAGTGAGAGAGAGAGAGAGAGAGAGAGAGAGAGAGAGAGAGAGAGAGAAGCAGCGAAAGATTACGAGGGTAGGGAGACACGATGGAGAGTTAAATGAAAAATCGAAAAGATCGAGTGATAACGATTGCAAGTGCCGGTAAACTGCTAAATGTGGACGTCAGATCTTTCCACAACACGCGCAAACAGGAAAGGATGGCAGTAAATTGAATTCCCTTTAAGAGAGGAAAAGAGAAAAATACGAAGAAAGCAATGAAGAAAAGAGGAAGTGGGAGATACAGAAAAATCTATATTTATTACTGGTGTGCGGGCAAACTTTGATGCAAAAATAGATAAAAATACATAAACAAAATTTGTTACGTAATATATATGTATATATACATATATATATATAAAAGAAATAGAGAAGAGAGAATATAAGAACCGTATACAAAGAAGGCTAACAAGAGATCGAAAGGAATAAAATACGAAAAATAACTAGCATTGAAGTAGAAAATGGTATGGCAAATGCATGAAAGAAACGTTCGTTATATTCGTAATCCGAATCTCGATTTAATATGAAAACGCAGTAGGAGGGAAGAGGGTACGAAAGACGTTTCGAAGAGGCGCAGGGAAGATTGCACGAGTGTATGTGTGTGGATGGTTTGAAGATGAATCTTGAGGAAGCCACAGTCTGTGTGCCGAATGTCCGGGTTAAGGACGAGCGCCTTAACATCCCTGTCTATTTGTCGAGTAAAATACGAGGAACCTGACAACCGCGCGCATAAAACGTGCATTATTCTCAACTTTTTCTCGCTCGCGGATTTCGGCGTCGAGCACCCAGGTAACGTTAGGCAAATCTATCCCTATCAGCCGCAGACGGACGTTACCCGTGTGTCCCCTCCTTCGTGCGCTTTGCCTGAGGGATAAAACGGCTGAATTTCCAATGATCGGTGAAAAGTAGAGGTGATGATTTCGCGGGACGTGCCTTATGATGTTATCGCTAAAGAAAAACTTGTTCGCGTTTTATCTCCTTTCAGATGCATTTCCCCGAACCGACCCAGGGTCGTTTTCGAAATAAAAGATGCGCAACGATATTGAGATCACTTGTGAAGTACTATTAAAAATAGGTTTAAAACTTCGTATTGATATAATCTTTTTAACATGCACAATAAAGAAAATCTATTAAAATCAGCTTTCCATTAATCTGCTTCTATAATTCTTCTAAATAACCTTTTATAACTTATTTCTGTTAACATTACATCCACTAATTATTATTATTTGCGTATGTATTTTATTTCAGCATTTCACATTTGTTGGTTCACTGTAATCCCTTTTATCGTCACGCATTTTGATTAACGCTCTTCGTCGATCTGATGCTCTGCATTTTAAATTAACAGTAATAAATTGCAAAATTATAATGACTCTGTCAACATGCATTTGACAATATTAATCGCATAGAAATGTGCCGTTTTAAACTGATAAATAAAGTATGCCATGTATTTATAATTGAATATTGCGAGCACGAAAATATCGGGAAATAATTTCTATGTTGCAAATTGAGTTTGTATATTTTCTCATTTTCATAGCTTTATGTTGCAGCTATAAGCAACATGCGTTACATAGCTAAAGCTAAGTTCGATAACCGGAGAAACATGATAATCATCAACATGTACCACGTACATTATGGAATTATTGTCAAAAGGTGTCACATCGGCCCGACGTTGCGACCACCATTAAATTTATCGTAAATTGACCCAAATTTTCTGATAATCGATAGAGCTCCTAAAAGCCGAAACAATATCCGACACGATAATCTTAATATTATTAGAATAAAATAAGCATAAAATTAACATACTGTTGATTATTAATTTATATATTGTTATTTATTACATATATCTGTTATTTAGTTTTTTAGTACACTTTTATTTATCTTTTTATTTATTTTGTTAGTTAGTACTTTTCTCCAAATTATAAAATCATAATTATGTTATTAATTTTTCACAAATTGATTGAAACTATGATATATAAGACAAATAATTTTAAAATTAAATAATTAAAGCATTTTTTGTTAGATCAAATCTAATGTGTTTATTGCGACACTCGTAGATGTTAGCGTATACAACTACGGCGGTATATCTCTCATCTTGCGATGGAGTGTATGGCAAGTATATAATGTACAAAACAAAGTATGAAAGAAATACAAGCTATTGCATTTCAATGAAAGCTTACTGTGCTCGCATTGGCGTGCTGGACGCGCGCTTCCGGGTTGGAACACCCAGAGTTGATTTGTTTTTCTCGATTTCGCCAGGGTAGACGTTAAGTGTACTCAACGTCTTATCGTGCGCCGCGCGGATTTCGATGCCATATTTCATGCGGCAGGCAACTTTTAGCGCTCTTCTTTCATATTTACCCGACCGGTTTGCGAAAGGCACAATAGAGAAGATATAAATCCGGAGATTTATGAAGTCGATGGAGTTCATTGAGATACGCGAAATAAGTCGGAGTGCCGGGAAGTGAAAGAAAGTAATTGGTCACGTTTTCAGAATTTATTTCGAAGTAGTCCAAATCCATTTCCCGATATTGCGTGAGCGTTTATTTATAAGCCAGTTATATATGCATGAATTAAACTTCTCGAGATATATACTAACACGCAAGATAATGTTTACAGTTGTTAGTTAACGTCAAGTAGATTTCATTTATCAAAAGGTTTATCGAACTTCTGCATATCTTTCTCATTTTCATTATTCTCATCGTATTTATATTTATAGATCGCAAGAAATTAGTGCCAAAAAACCGTTCTCGTATATTTAAATAGTTTGAAAATGCTTCATAAAAAAGTATTAAAATTACAAAAAGTTTTCTATAACGTAGATAATATCTCGGTCTACGTTAACATTTAAAAGTGCCGTGCTAAGCGGAGTCGCGAGGAACACTGCCGTCAGTAAAAACCGTTGTCAGTGCAAAGCGCTCGCGCGCGAGAACCGAAAAATAAACATCACCGTGAACCAGGAATAATCAGGCGGTGCACAGAGAAGAACGCACAAAAATGCATGCGAAGAGAGTGTACAACCACACGCGCGTCGCGTCGCGTCGCGTCGCGTCCCGAGCGAACGTACCGTGCCACGGTAGATAAAAGCTCGCTGTGGTCTTCGTTCTGTTTGGCGGTTGAATATTAAAAACAGGAACGGAGAGAGCGAGGCCACGAAGCAAGCTTTTATTCCGTCGGAGGATCGTGAGCTTTCGAAAAGCGTCACGCGCGCGTTAACCGGTGCCGCGATTGCTTCGCGTAAACGTGGACGCCTCGCCGCGGAGACAAGTGCAGCCGGTAGAACGAATGACGCGTCCGTCTAGCGAAGGAAAAAGAAAAAAAAAAGGAAGGTAAAATGTTTTAGGACGAACTTTTAGGCCGAATGCATATTCATGTCGTAGTGATGCGACCGCCGCGCCCGCGCCGGGTCCAAGTGGTGCGAATTAATATGCATAAATTCTGCCATTACCAGCGGTTCAGGCAGCTTGAAACGTCTCTTCCTCCGATTTCTGGAGGTCCGACCTACTTGCCAGAAATTCTTAAGAACGGCAACACTTTTACGATACCTATATTACTTGAATCTGGGTGCAATAAGGGTAAGAAATGCCGAGAAGTTTCTTGTTGCAGTAAGTCACTTAATATATTGTATAATAATTTTTAATTAATCAAATTTTAATCAGTACTACAAGTTCTACTTGTAGTCAGTATCTAGTCAGTACTACAACTAAGATAGATAAATCAAATACTGCTAAGAGAGACCATGACAAAGTATAAACATCAAAAAGGAAGAAATCTTTTTTTAGAAAAATTGGATATTTCAAGAAAAATATTTAGAAATTGACGTATTGTCGAGCGATAAAAACTCTATTTATATGCTTTTTATCCTTTTATGAGAATAAAATTTTACTATTTTTAGAATTGAAATAATAAATGTCTTTGATTATTATTTGAATGCGATGATAGTTTTAAGGAAAGGATTATGTGGAATGTAAAAATGAAAAATGTTGGGAACAGTAAAAGTTTGCCTTCTCGATTATACGCTGCGGAAAAATTGTTCTCTCGTATGTTATCGCTCCTAAATGTATCCAGCACATTCCTAAAAAACTTTATCAGTCGGAATTTTGCGAGAATTTAATCATTCGCGCGAAATTGAAAGGCTTTATGCAAGATAGAATCACGTTTTGAAAAAAATTCGCATACATCTCACTTTTTCAAAGTCATAAAAATGCGTTATATTCAAAAAATTCGCCACTTTTTTGTAAAGCCGAGGTAAAAAATTTTCATGTTACATTATTTAATAAAGGAACATTATTTCGATTTATAAATCAAATCAGCACAATCGTTTCAGTTAATTGTTAGACGTCAAAAATATTCGAGTAATATCGATCGCACAAATTATAAATTAATATATCAATATCGTATATATATAGAAAGTCATGCGGATAAATAATTGTATATTTCAAACCGTTTTACATGTAAATTTTGTATGACTCCATCAAATATTTCACATATGCGTTACCTGAGATATTTTCTTTCAATCGTACAACACAATTCATAATTAAAATGGAGTATTTGTTTATTGAATGTATTTATTTCTTAAATTATTTATTAAATTATTTATGCAATAGTGAAGTGGTCAGTGATCATAATAATCATATTTTATACACAATGCTGATTGAAACATAGATAAATAAGTGCAGTACGAAGAAAAAACGGCATTCAATTTTTCAAGATATTTGTCATAAAGGGCTCAACTTTTGGTGTTAATTCGACTTCAAAAGATTAAACATCAGGAAGGAGATTGCAAGACACTCACCGAGCACGACCAGTTTCACCGGTTTGCCGAAAAGGATCTTCCCCCGGTCGTCCTCCAGCGTGCAGCTCCACACACCGTCGTCCTCTAATCTAACGTTATCTATGTGCAATTGCGCGGTTGTCGAGTCGCCGATGTACCGGTGCCCGGTTCCGCTCATCTCCGTTCTCGTGTCTATCGTGATCATATCCACCGGACTACCCTCGTGCAGCCACGTCGCCGGTCGTATTCTGTAACTTCTGACAAGGAGCGCGGCGTCCGCATTATTAGTTCACCTAACAAACTTCGTTACGCCCGATCTTCGGGCGACGAAGGGACTTCAGCCGTACTCGCGTTACTATCACAGAGAGCGACTTTGTTTCAGTAAAGGGAATAATTTGACCGTGACGTATTCAACGCGAAAGTTATCGTTGCTATAAAATGAACCGGATATTAATATATGCGTTAATATAATGAGGGAATATTATTATACAGACATGTGCGGAGAAAAGATATGACGACTTACTTTAGTTAGACAAAAGAAGAAAATGGAGATTATCGATTACATATCATGTTACGCGTTTATTTGAAATTTAAACACGATACTTCCTCACTCAGACGCGGACATATATTTAAAATACTTCAAATATACTTCATGCTCTCGACAATTTTAACTAAAATGTTATTTCAACAATTCATAATCGACTGGCAGATCGACTGAAAGCGGGAACGCGTGTTACCTTGCTCCTGGCAGCAATAATCTCGAGTAATTTCCTTCCAGTTCGCAGGGTAAGATGACTTTACTGTGAGGCTTCACTACGAGCTCCAGCGGCGGATTGGACGACGTGTCGGCCATGTCTGAGGATAGAGCAATGTTGGTCGTGGTGGAAGAACTGGTAGACCATGACTCCTCCTCGGGGGCCAAAAGGGCCGCGGGTTGTACCACTTCATCAGGTAAAGGTATCAACGTCGAGCCAGACGTCGTGCTCGTCGTGCTGGTGGTAGTTCGCCTGGCACGCCGACTACCCTCCTGCCTGCCTCGTAGCGCAAAAACCCCAGCCTCGTTCACGGAGCCTGCAACAACGACGCGGTATAATGGCGTCAGTCTCTCTGACGTGGTCACCGTTAAAGAAAGTTACCGTGATTTCATTTTTCGTTAGTTTTCCCTCGCGCTTTTTATAGCCCGTCGCCTTATCGCGCTTTTGTTATTATCGGTATTCTCGGCGTGTCTCGGTTTTTAAGTATTTCTGGATAAACCGTCGCGTGACCTCCCGGCAAGAAATCACTGCTTCAACCACGAGTTCAACTATTATCGGTATTTACCACGTACTGCTGTAACGGCTGTAACTGTTTTACACCCGGCCACGATTGATTAACTGGACGGACAGGGAGATTAATTAGGATATAATGTACTTGTACGCCGGGTTATGTAATTAAATAGTTCCTGTAATTACGTAAAACCCTCGATCGATAGAGTTTACGCTTTTTTTGCAATATGGATGTTCTTCGAAAATTGAATCCTGAGACAAGAAGCGCAGATACGCGTTTAAATAAACGCAATGTATTATTTTGCGCATTGTTGCATAAACACTCACAAGCAAGCTCGAAGAGAGAGCGACGCGCTGCCCGAATTCAAAGGGCGAATAAATTATCTAGCCGTTTGTTACGGCGAAACAACAGAACAGGATTAGTCGTCCGCCTTCATCACGCTTCTACGCCTCACCGGAAAGTAAATATTCTGAAGACTGAGACTTGATCGAGTTAGCGCGGTCCTGAAATTTGATAAAGCCGCGACAAGAACGTCGTTGCGAAGGGCACTTTCTATCCGGCGCGGCGCGGCGAGCAGGCGCCGCCGTCGTTCCGCACGCTTGGCCGCCCTCGCCTAAAACTGCCTGCCTATCGAGCTTGGTCGACCGAGACTTCAACGGGGAAAACTAATTATGGTTCCGATGAGCCGCAAATAGCTACAACTACCTAACCTAACGCAACTAAGAGCTCTCTTCCCGGGACCCGCCTTCTCATCCTGCAGCCGCGAGTCCCGCAATCCCTCTGTAGCGAGCCAGTAGTTGAGGGCGACCGACAGCCCAACTTGTTTGCATGCCACGAGGCAATTCTACGGTGGCTCTTTCATTAACGTTCTCTCTTACCTAACGGCTAAAGCACACACTCCATTCTTTTGAGCCTCTGTTAGAGCTACTGTTAGCCTCTACACTTCTTTAGACGAGTTTCTGTTGTGTTCTTTCGTGCAGTTTAACAAGTATCCTTACAATATCATAGAGAGATTTAATTTTTCCCGAGCTAAATATATGCATAAGTATTGTTTTTCAAAAATAAAGCACGCTGAAAGCGATAGCAACGAGAAATAAAAATGTGTATTATTGTATGCAATATATTAAATAAATGCGCGATTAATTACAGCTTTAAATTTATTTCTTCATATTATCTGTGGTAAAGATATTGTAGATAATTAAATGATTCCTACTTAGTGCTAGCAATTCTGTTTAATTAATGTGCAACGTAAATATGCAAGTTAAGAGAAAAGTATTAGTATGGAGAAGAACCAAATATATCCTCCGTAAGTAATAGGATACTGATTCTATCTTTACTAGCCGTATAAAGCCCTCGCAAAGCTGCAGATTCCGCAGAAGACGAGCTGACAACCGAAGTTCTTCTTATTTCTCGAGAACTATTAAACTGGAATACGAAGAGGCGAAACTTTACAATGAAAAAACGCGAAAGCGTTTATAGCATATTTTATTTCCGTTGCGATTAAATGATCATTGATTTGTTATCATAGTAAATGTAATTTCACGAGAAAACGTTCATTGCTAAACATTGGAATGTAAGAAGACTCGAACGCTAACTGCATTTTAATAATCGCAATCTAGCAATGACAAATTATTTCCAAAGCTTATTTTCATATATATCACATTTACAAAGCAAGTTTAGTTCAAAATATTATTTATCATAATAATGTTGTTCGACTTACGACCATAGTAAATTTAATGTAATAATATTTGAATGTCTTTTTCTTAATAAATATAATACTCCGCAATACTACAATTATATCAATTGCTAGTTCTCTCATACACTCTGCTTAATATGAAGATAAATGAATTTTTCAGAGAATTTATATAAAATCCGATTGTAAACGTACGATGAACGTTCCTCGTGCAAAAATTTAACGATTCAGGGGTGGGAGTGACGCCTCGACAATTGAAATCAAATGTTTATCATTTCCGAGGACAAGCACGAAAACGTTCGATTCGATTTTAGCTTTAGTTGCACTGGACGCAAAAGAAAATATATCGTCCTACAGTCACGTAGCGACATCCATGGTGCTGGCCAATAGCGAGTGGCCTCTGTTCATCAACGTTCCCAATAGTATACCCCGCTAGTTATACACTGCTATCGAGTGGATGTTGTTCGACGTTGATGCATGCATTATTCAAGCGGTGTATCCATTCATTATTCATGTCATGATCAATAGATGTCAACAGACCGCGATCTGTATCTGAGCACGTCGCTATGGCAGAAAGTGAAAGTGGAGGCCAAGCGAAATATACGTTGACACCGCCAGGCCCTCTCAAAGGAAAACGTTGCGAGTAGGACGATGCAACGATCTTACGGCGTGTATATTTAGTCGAGAACACGACCTAGGCGATAAAGCTTTGATTAGAGAGTAGAATTGACGCGCTATAGGAAACTTGTTAGCGCAATTATATCGTTCAACACAAAATTGCCGACACAAAATTTCAAAATAGATACCTACTCCATGTTAATTTATAAGCAAAATAAGCCATCAAATCTTACCAACCGGAGGTTTCTTTTTCATACATGTCACGGTCAATGTCTCCTCATCCGCATCTGCCAGAATTAATAATCACCAACGATGAGGGGGTTGAGCGGAATTCACGCGATTTGCGCTTTCCTGCGTGCAATGTAACAATTGTTGATACATTCGCGATTAACAACAATGCGAGACAATAAAGCGGTTAAAAGGATTTGTCACCTCGTGTCACCGGATAAACTCCTTCTCCGCTATGCGCGGGGCTTCTCTCGCGTCGCCACGAGATGGTTAGGTTAGGTTACCACATCCGTGCTGTCAACGTACCGCCGGCGCCGCTATTCCGGCTATTCTCTCGTCGCGCATCGCGCATCAAAGGTGAAATACACGAATCCGCCATGGGAATTTCGATAATTTGGAAAGAGGAGCAGGTAAACTTCAACAGGCAACGCCTCGAATCCCCGAAGCACTAGATTTGTCGAACGTTCCGGATGGAGCGGATGGAGGCGAGACGAGACCGCGAGAGGCAAGCTCTGCAACTTCGTGCCGCGAAATACTACGCGCCGCATGAGCCAAGTTTCGCGAAGGACGCGAAGTAACGCCCGCCTCTCTCTTTGGCTGTTATCTACTTTATGTTATCACACCACTAATCTTACTCTCTCTCTCTCTCTCTCTCTTTCTCTTTCTCTCTCGGCTGGGCTCGGTCGCGCGACCGGAATTCTAGATGATTTTTCTCTCGAGGAATACTTTAAGCGCGAATACTCTCTCGAGCGCCGCGCCGTTACGATCTTATCAAGGATGCATAGAAGTTTTTAGCTTACGAATTTTCTATTATATTCGTACGATAAAACGAGTGTAAAACGGTATATTACATACACAGAATGATTCTAGTAACTGGGCTAGATTATAGCTCTTTTCTAAGTCACGATAGAAAAAAATGGCAAAAGAAAATCTTTTACTGTATTTTGATTTATTATTTTTATGTTTTTTCAAATACTTAACGCATCAATCCATTTGAGCTGTTGTAATTCGTTCTTTCAAATTATTTCCTGAAATAAACTTTCCACAAATATACATTATCCTTTATAAATATCCGTAAGAAAAATTCCTTTCGATTGTCTTATTCTAATACTTTTTTCATGGAATAATGAGAAGAATCAATTTACGATAAAAAAATATATTCCATTTCAAAAGAAGTTGTAGTTGCATTTTGCTAGTGCATCGGCGCATTATTAATCACACAATGATAGATGATACTATATTTTTCCCTACCATTTTTTTCTCTCTTGACTTAGAAAAGAGTTATATACAATATATACGTATATATACATAAATATATATATATTTATATATATAGAGATGTATAAAACTCAGTTCAGTTATTAGATTCACCCCTGTATACATATATACATATATATTTTTTAAAAATACAATATACGTATACGTAATATGATAGTCGCAATTCGATATTCAATTTATAATATTCGATTCTTCAACAATTTTTGTTGTGAAAGGTATAACTGAGAAATGATTGATCACAAATTAATCCAACGGATACTCGCGCAATGTTGTAATTAGGTCAACAGGGAATCCTCTATCACGCGTTTCGCTACGATATTGGAATGGAAGCGGAACGAAAATTAATCCGAACATGATCAAAGCGCGTAATCGGAGCTCGCAGCTCTGCAGCGACGAATAAAATATACGAAGCGTATTTGTGAGCGAGAAAGAAAGAGGAGTACGGGATTCATGATATTTTATTACCGCATCGTCTTTCGCTACGTCGTGGTAATGCACACGTCACACTCTATGTTTGTCCGATTATAGCCACCTGTCTTGCGTTGCCCGGGGATAGCCGGTCCCAGAACGTATCAACGAAACCCGTGTCTCATCCCGCCGCATTCAGATCCAAGGAACGAGCGTCGGAGCGCCAAGGACGTCCGTCGTTCACTGATGAAAAGTTTCGAGGGTCTTCAGAGGTTTTCGCATGTCGCCGCGGACACGAAGGGCAGTCGTATCACATACAGAGGAGATCGTCGCGAATGGTAGAAATGGGAATGGGTTTTACGTACGTCTACGCTCCGTTGGTAGACGGCGTATAGACGCTAAGATGACCTTGCTGTGTATACAAAGTGGCAAAGATCACAGGCCGTATCCCTGGAACACGTAGAGACGCGAGCGGGAGAGAAATAGAGCAAGCAAACGCGCGAGGCAAACGGGAGGAGATTCGGTATTGCCGGGTGTATATCGCCAAGGGAATCTATCTTTCGCGTGGAATTCGCAGCACGATCATCTCTGACGGTAACGCGGGGAGTGATTCTCGATATCGAGGCTCGCGCGCTTCTGCCCCACCGCTTATCTCCGCTCAGCTCCGTATCTCTCCCTGCCTTCGATTCTCGCCGACCCCTCCTCACCCTTTATCCCCATTCACGGTGTCATCGGCTAAGCTCTCGTAATACTCTCTCGGCGTGGTGGCAGTTACAGGCTGATTGTCCTTCCGATCCGCGTGTACTAATTCCGATGGCCGCAATGCCCGCCTCAATTTGGATTGACAAGACCAACTTTTGGATGAACGTTAGGTAAGTCTCTTAAACACACCAGCTACAATTAACCAGTATTTGAAGAAGAAGTAAGTAATCTTACACGGACATAGTCGCTGATCACGTAACATCCTCTCAATCTGATTATGAGAATCGATATCTCTTTAGTACGAGAATCGACTCTTTTTTATACTCTTTATTCATTTTACTTGTATGTGAGAACAATTTTTTAATTAATATAAACTAGAAAAAATTCAGAAACCCCAAACTTATGTGCCATTAAATGCTACTATCTTATTAGCCCCGTTACAAAACTGCACGCAGTTGCAATAATTTGCGATAAGACTCGAGTCATTTATCAGTTTTTGTTCTAAGCCGCAGTACTATCGACCATCGTACGAAAAAAAGGAGAAGAGCTTCGTTAAAGCGAATCCAGCAAAGAGCGAGCGTCGACTAAGCGAGAAAAACAAGAGGCAACTCTTCTTGCACGTAAAGGACCGCCTCTCACGTGTTGAGCCAGGTGCAGGTAACTAGAAATCGTTACGATCGATACGACGATAACGGTAACCATCGGCGACCGTAAACATTCCCGGGGCACTTGGGAATCCATTTGTTTTTAAGCACCGTCGATATGTTATAAACTGCGCGCTCTCTCCTCTCTCTTATTGCTGTTGCCTTAAAACTCCATGCCGCGTCGCGCAGCGCCGCGCACCCTCGGCGACTTTTGTTTTTATATTATCCCGTAGCGACTAATGCAATTCCGTTCATTCGCGATCGCAAACAGCGCGCGAACGTAATTGCATTGTTGCTAGTTAAGCCCTTCATATCCCGCAGGGTAAATAACCGTCGCGTTTCGAGAAGCGATAATGCTGAAGATGTCGCGTGGTCTTACGAAAGTCGATACAGGACCTTCCTTGAAGCTCGGCAAAACTGCATCGGCCATCCGGCGTCAAAAGCGAGGAAATTCATGCAAACGACTCACAGCCACAGAAATTACTTCTCGGTAACGAAATCGGCGCAATCTTTTATTTATGGTACGTTTTACAATTATAACGACTATACACGACTAAAGCAGTTCAAATTATTCGCATAATTTAAGTTATATAAATTATACAATTTAAGTTATATAACTCGCGATCTTTAGTATATAAAACTTATATGATGAGAACGAACGCTTTCTGAAATACGTAAAAAAAATTCTGTCCTAAAAAGAGAGAGAGTGAGAGAGAAAAACAGAGAGAGAGAGAGAGAGAGAGAGAATTCTTTTTTAAACTTGCAAAAAGAAAAAAAACATGGACGCCGAGTGCAATTCTATTTTTTTTGTACGAGAAGTAACACATTGTTTGCAGCGCTCCTTGCATTTCCGTGTTTTCCCTGCCGTGTCCGTGTTTGCTTCCTCAGTAAATATCCCGCATTTTCTCTGTTGAGCGCAGATGTCAGGCGTGCATAAACCTCATAAAAATCTGAAATTATAAAGTCGAGGCCGGCATCTCCCGTTGATATCTGCCTTATGATATCTGCCTGCTGTGTTGCAGGCAGAGCGACCGCAGTCGCACATATCCAAAAAGAAGAAATCCTGCAGTAGTATTTATTTTACACGGAAGCAGCGAGGAAAAGGAATTTACGTCTTATGGTCACCGACGACTTGCGTGCACCAAATAATTTTAATCTTTCTCAAGCGACAGTTTTCTGACATTACTTTGAGCAGCTCGTAACACACATCTCGTTTTAATCAAAATTTAAATTCTAATTTAACCTACGGAATAAAATATGTTACTTTGTTAAATTCTGCACGGATGACGTATTTCGTGAGAACGAGTTTGTGTGAGAAAGCACCGTAGTATATGTGATAAAACTAATTATCCATCAAATCACTACCGAAAATAATCGATTATTCTCGATAATACGAGCATCTTGGGCAAACGGATTTATCTGTCGATCGCACAGGAATATATAATCGATAAGCTACTTGCGCGATAAAGCTCTTCCGCAGGATGAGCTCTTGCGCGATTATTCGCCGCTGCGACGCTCAAGTCCTGCCCGATATGGCTAAATTAGCGACTATCGCGCAGATAGTCGTCGGCGCGCACGACCGCCGATCGGGCTCCATTAACGGGCACAGCTGTCCGTCTACGTAACGGATCCGTCGGGATTCTAATCTGACCGCAGGGCATGCCTTCTAATATAGATAGAGACTGATTAATTCCGCGGTAACGCGTCGGCCACGCGCGTTCCACGAGCCGCGTGCGATCCCGATGATTACGAGAGCGTAACGTTGTTACACACAAGGACTCACAATCAATCCGGTAACGCGATCTGTGGCACGAACACGGACGCGGACTATGTAAAGTAAATTGTAGGATACTCACGTCCGGACATCGCTCGCTTGTCCGACCGTAAAAAATGTCGGGAGAAGGACCACGTCGTCAGATCCTCTCGTATGATCGAGTGGATCTACGGCGAACATCGGGCAGAGGAGGGTTTCGCACTGATTGGACGGCTTCCGCTGGTAAACATTGCTGCCGATAGCGTGACTATTCCTCCGACAGCAATATGGATATTATTCCAAGGAATCGATAGTGTCGAAGTACGAACGTATTCGTATTCAGAAGCAGACAGCCCTTTCGGACCGCTCGAGATGTGCGAGTGTACAGTAAATAATCGAGACGTGCGTTGATGTTTAATAGAAAATAATGTGAGTTAGTAAAAATAAAAACGCGATTAATTTTCGCGCATAAATATTTCGAATTAATTTAAGGTTAAAAATACATTTTTTCACAAACTACCATAAAGAGTTTCAACAAAATAATCGAGAAGAAATTTGTCAAGATTTCATCAAGTATTTAATAATCTTAGTGTTTCCGATTTGGATGAAAAAGATTCTGCAAGAGTATCGTGGACAATTATAAGATAAAACGATAATTATTATACGTATTATATGAATGATACGTAACGATAAAAATATACAACTACGCAATATGTTATATACAAGCGTGATACATAGCGCGCATATCCCCTGCAATCAGAGAGCAATAAACAATCGCTGTTGAAAGCGCTAAGACTATTATACGCCGAGCCTTTAACGACGGATATATCTTTCGAGTGTCAAGCTGGAGCCATCAGGAAAGGTCCATTCTGGCGGCGGGCCACGTTATAGATCCAGAAGAAATCTCCGTAGTGAGCAAATCGCTTGGAACGCGCGCGCGTATAGGCCCGGTGTTCGAGAGATACCAAGTGATTGATTCACTTGCCAAGCAAAGCTTACGGTTTCCGCGAGTTTTCTGAAGCCCGGCCAAGAGAGCGGCGACGCGAACTTTCGCGTCGAATGCGCGCGTAAGTCCGAGCAGTGCCAGATCGGAAGTCAATCCCCCGCGGTGTCCAAAGCTTTCCGAGAAAAGGGAGGAAGCGAATACAATATTCGCGCTCGCGTTTGCGAGCTGGCTAGCTAGCTAGCTAGCTAGCCGCCCCACGAACACTTCCACTTAATTGTTATCGTTACGTTCGATCGTTTTGCATAATCGGTGCGCGGGTTTCCGACCACCCATGCCAAGTGCGGGAATGCGATTTAGCGAACTGAGGAAGGTACAATTGCCGAGCGGACGCAAGCTTCTCGTCATAAATTACGGCCGCGAAAGGGAGAGACTCCGGGATCGATCCTGCTGGCTGCGCGATTTTTGAACTTCAGATTATTGAATGATAAAGCGGAGCTACAAAATGGTGGAACCGAAATGTCAATATGCTGCTCCAATTTCTTTCCAAAACTCCTTGTAACAATATTGAGAATATCTTGGTGAGTTTCAAGATATATATATACGTTGAAACTATTAAATACATGTTGAGCGTGCTTTTTTAAAATTTTGATCCAAATTGTAATCTGAGAAAATATATCGGCTTAAATTTAGCTTCAGGAAATACAGCTGCAATTGATAAATGTGACTTAAAGGAGCACGGATTTCGGCGACGTGTTCCTTTTGTTCTACTCTAGGGTAGTGCATGTGTAACTAATAGATTCCCTTTCCGATACGACCCTTCTGGGATCTGATACACGTAAGAAAGGCATGCCAACCTCTCGCTTGGTCAGCACCAGCCATCGGAAGCCATTTTATTTATTTACGAGCGGTAGCGGATACTTTCAGGTCTAGTTGCAAGTTTCCGATAGCAGTGAAAGATTAATTAAAGCGCAAGCCACCGTGTAATGGGAGAGCATTGCTTTCCACTTAAGATTACATCGCGGGCACGCTTCTGGCTGCAGTTTACCCGTACCGGGCGGAAATTTCGCCAGCTGGTGTTTAATAACGGACACTCTCTCTGGCTGTTACCGTCAATTGCGGCGCATAAATAAGCGCCGCGCTTAATTTCGCCGCTATCGGTTAGACGGTCGTCGGGATGCGAAGAAAGCGTCTTCGTTAATCGCAATTTCGCGAGCGGACGAACTCGGGGCTTAAGATCAACGCCGAGCGTCATTATTCTCTCTTTCACGAAAGCCCGTTGATCTCCGGGGTAGAAAGGGGAAGGGCGAGAGGGGAAAGAGGAACTTGTCGTGTGTCTGCGCGATCCCGCTAAATCACCGGTGCCACGAGTGACTGACGTTATTAATGAGGTACTGATGGTGGCCTGCGCGGGGACCGTGTTTCGTATTCCCGTTCGAGCGCTCATCGTCCGTCGTTTAGTGGTAATTGTTATCGCACCGACACTCGATTTTCCATGTGACACGAAAATCGATATCTGCGTTATTTGCCAAACTAGATCAGTATATAATAAGACGGAAATAAATAACTAAAGAGTTGGCAAAAAGTCGACATTTTCTAACTAAAGCATTTATATATATTACTTTTTATGTATTTTGGTTTATATATTATTTCGCGTTTTCTAGCGAGTAGAATTTGTTATTTTACGTTCTTCAATATGGTATTCTATTTATTTGCGGAGTAATTAGTCGTCAATTATTAAACGATCGCGCGCCCTAAAATCCGACAACTTGACGACAGGGCAGAACATGTTTGTTGACCCGTTTAAAAAAAATTCGCAATTGGCTTTTCCGACGTCGTTGAATGGTGGACATAAAGACATTTCTCTCCTCGCGGGCGGGGAGATTTTCCCTGAAAACGTTTCACGAATTTACGGATATCTAGCCGGACCTTAAGGAAATGCAGAGGGTACATAAAACGACGCGTTTCTCTCCCAACAGAGATACTTTTATCGCTTACACATTTAGCGTCGCAGAGGGAATTGCACCGGCGGTGAACGACTCGCCGCGTCGCGGCGAAGAAAAAGCGAGGAGTAGCGCCCGCGTTAAGGACGGAAGGGAAGTAAAAGGATGGGCGTCGGGCGTAACGCGGATGGGTAATACGGCCGCGCACGTCGTAAACTGGCGAAATAAAAAATTTTCTATATCCACCCGTAGTTAATAGAATTGCCGTTGCGGTAGGTTTCGCTCGCGAAACATACAATATGCGGCGTCGATCAACACTTTTAAGAATACTCGCTAAGGTCAATGCTCGCCGTTAATTCGTTATGCAATACAGAAGAAATTACATAGTTTTTTGCTGCATGCTGATATATTTGCGAGAACGTTATTGCTCCGTTATCGCTTAAACCACCTTTTAACGATGTCTATAAATGATGAGACTAAGAATATTTGTTGAAGTCTAAGATTAGGATCGGCGCGAAAATAGCCGACGCTTACAATTAGTTCAAATCAATACTTAATATTATCCGAAAATATTGAAAGATACTGAGTCCTTATAGAGCCGAAAATAATGCACATCAAATTTAGCATGACATTTTAATAATGGATGGCGGACTGTTTACTGTATGACGTTTTTGGATCTATGTTACTAAAGTTTTTCATAGCTGTGTTAATCGCAAAGGGAAACATCAACGCGGTGTACTTCGTCCAAATATTTTGCAAAGAATGTAGATACTCTTCTGAAACCTTGTCTACGCTACGAGTATAATTTTTTGAGATTATCGAAAACAAACTAGAAATGCGTTATTATCATGGGTTTTGCTTTTGATTTTTTCGTATAACAGATAAATTGAAGCTTTCTACTCACTTGAATTTCTATTAAAATGATCTTTGATTCCAGCAAACAGATGTATAAAATGTAAAAATATAAAATTTTTAAACACAAAAGCTTATGTATCTATTTGAATTGCATTGAATTTTGACAACATTTCTTTACAGTTCCGGAAAATGTTAAGACTGATGGTCAGAATCGAATATTTGACTTTACTATATTGCCATTAGAGAGAGAATTTCTAGTATAAATAATACATTACGCCAGCGGTCGCCGGAAGTTACAACGCGCGCGTCAGTTACCCGTGCAAACGCGGGCAACTGTTCCTGCGCTCGAAAACGTCGATAGAGCGATGCACACGGAAATGAGGCCTCCACCGCGAACGAGGCATTTCTGACGGTGTCTTCCGCTTCTCTGACATTGTGCTGCGCCGCAGCATTCGACGTTGAGCCTCGCAATACGGAACACTTTGCGGAACGTCTAAACAAGTCGTGAACGACGAGGTTTCCGGCGTGCGTTTATAAAGTTCGGCCGATGAGAGCGCGATGTCAAGGGACGGGGGGGGGGACTATTAATAGATATCCCGTCGTCGTCCTCGGAGGGGGAGGGGGAGGGAAACTTCTGTCGTGTCTTTCCGGATGAGGGGATTCGAGGAGTTCGAATCGCAAATTGGAGAGCAGTATCACCATCACCACCTTTACGTTGCCCGTTGTTCGAGTCCGTTGCGCAAACCCCGTGGGCGAGATCTTCGTCGCAGATCCTACGAGACGAAAGCGCCAGGAAATAACGAGGCGAAGTCGCGAGAACACGTTGTTACGGGTGTAATGGAACCAAGCCAAGTCCCGTCCGATAGTTACTCCTCGAAGAAAAGCTTGTCCCCGATGAAACGGACGATATAGCTGCCCCGAGTAGGGGCGACACCAGCTGAACTGTGCAGGGTTCTCTCGTCGCGCTTTTCCGTATAAGAAACGGCATCATTTACCGATATGCGGCATTCGAAGTATATCTAAAAACTTTCTACACTTATTTTCAGTTATATACATATATTTAAAAAAATTAAGAAACAAAAATCGTTATATTCGTTAATAATTTCTTTTATACTCTTCTATGAGTGGTTGAATAATAGAAAGAATGCTAGTAATCTTTTAATGTTTAAAATCTCTGAAAATATCACACAATAACAAGTTGATATGATATCGTATATTTCAAGTAACGTATACAAAAGCATATCTTTCATTAATTATTCAAGTTAACTTGTTTTTTTAGCTTTTCTTATAGATCATGCAATGTTTTAATATGTTGATAGATGTCGATAAAACTTACTTTAAAATACCGTTGCAGGTAATTTGTTCTTCCTGAATTCACAAATCGTTGTAAAAACGCAATGACATTCCGCATTGGAGTTTCTTGGAAACATTTCGAATGCAAACTTAAAGAAGTTATCAGCGACCGAAAGATCGAAGGAAGAGTCAAGTAGAGAAGAAAAAACAGAAGAGGAAGAGATCCAAGGAGGAATCACGATTTCGCATAAGAACTATGCATTGTGATTTTAGAAGCAAGAGCCAATCTCATCTAATTAGGAGGTTCTTTTAGAAGTTTAAAAAAATATGATGGCTTAACATATAGGCCATAGGGAAATTTAAACTATAATATGTCCATTATATAAACTATAATATGAAGTTTAAATGCTTTATTTATACGAGCAATTTCCTTGAAGGTGCTTTAGCTGCAATACTTACGTTATTTTACGGTATAACGCTTAAACACGTTTTGCTTGCGACACACACTTGTGGATAACGCTATTAAGCGAGTTATTAAAAAGCTGAATATGATATCAAAGTTAAAGCGGTGTTAACCAGCAGTTTGCTGGCGCCGTGACATAAGGCTCTTCGTTACTGAAGTAAAATTCATTTACGGCACGACTTTAGTTAACGTGTGAAAGGTGTCAAAAATGTGTAGTCCGCGCTCTCGGCTTATATTCTTCAGTTAAATTTGCTGCTATACCGAATGCAAATTCAAAGTTGCAAATTTCAATGTAAATGAAAGTTATCTCCGAACTGCCTGAAATAACAACGAAGTTTCAATAAAAGTGCTATAAAGGAAGATAAAGATTGGAGGAAATACCGTGCCATTGCACAGAAGAAAAACGGATGTGCAAACGAAATCTTTTCAGACGACGTTCTTACATTTCGTATTCTTTCTATGCTCTTCTATGCTGATTCAAATACCTTGAAATCTACATAGTCGTAGCACAATGTCCATCAAATATAGTCTGCACGACTCAATCCACTTCATATTTATTATGCGTATATTAACATTGTTGACAAAATTTTTTATAATGCTAATATGTTGTTTAAAATTTTGTTAAATAATGCAGAAAATTATATCGTAAAGTTATGTCACAACGGAGGACAATTTTTGTTGTTATTTGCGACTGTTAAAGATAGAAATTCGCGTGTTAAAGATATAAATCAGTTTAGCGATTTTCGTTTAGATAACTTTAGCGTATTTTTATAAGGATAACTATTTACAATGCAAATTCGCAAAGATTACCTTCAATAAGTTAGTTGAAAGTAGATTAACTGATAACAAAAGGAGAATACGATAATGTAAGAAGAAATGGAGGTATGAGCAAAGATCGGATTAGCGATTGCAATCAATTAGAGGAAGAAAATCGATGAATGCCGCGAACTTTCTTGCAGATATTATTGGCCAAGAGTTTTTACAATTAACCCGTCTCCGGAACTTCAATTGATTGGATAAAAATAAAGAAACGACATATATACATCGTAAGATATATACATAATAAAATAAAGTCGGAAGCCAACTTTCTCAAATTCTTTAAGCACGCATCGCTGACTTCCGCTTTCGAGAGCCTTACTTTTCTTTGCTTTTCACGGTACGAAGAATTGTTATAATAAGAAAATGGTGCTTTTCAGTAGAATAAAAGCAAGGAAAAATAAAATCATAGATTGCATGTTAATTCGACACTGAAGGAATAATGCTATGCTTCACATCATTATAATTAGCTTCGACACAGAATGTATTTTCTTTTCTTTTAGTTAATGATTATTTTGTATTCGTCATTGTAGGGACCAATTTGCAACTTTTTTGTATTAAATAAAAATAAATATAAAATAGTGGTTATATCAATGCTTATTTCTTTTTAAAGTTTAGAATAAAATCGCATACGATATACAAATTTCTTCCATATTTCGGTAATGATTGTCATTCGACGCAATACAAATTCGGAATATGTTACAAAAAATTGTTCGATCAAAGTATATCTTGCAGAAAAATGAAGATCTGTTTTTCATCAACTCGACCTCAGCTTTCGCTTTGATAACTTTCCTCTCTCATTTAACGTACTGTTGGAAAAATGAAAAGTTTTCTGCGAGAAAAGGCGAGAAAAGAAGTTTTAAAAGCGCCTTTCGGCTACGACCTATAAAATCGTCATTCACACGACGTCGGTCTAGACCCGAGAGAACCGTCGAAAAGCAATGAGAGCGCGCGAGTCGCGCGACCTTTTTTTCTCTCGACGACGGCCGACACCCCTTATTCGCGGCTCTCGCGGTGACTAAAGATCGCATTCCCGTGTCCCTGCGGAGCCGCTTATAAGTTCCTCCCGCGACGTCGCGCATCGTAAATAAATACCGGCGAAGTAGGTCACCGCGCAGAAAGGTCGGCGACGACGTGTGCCGGCGAATTACAAATCTGCTCCCGACGAGCGCGAATGCGGTTAAACTCCGTGGAAAGTATATCGCGCGCGCGGGGGACCGACAGAAGTTTCACGGTAAAGCGAGCCGTTCCTTCCAACCCCCATCGCTTTTCCGGCCGCCGACCGCATCATCTCCCTGTGGTTCACGGCCTTTCCTTCTTCGCCCCGCGGCGTCGACGCCGACGCCGACGCCGACACCGACACCGTTTGCCTTGTCGCTCCATCTCCCTCTCGCAACGTGGTCCTATTGTTCGTGCAATTTTCACGCTTCAAAGGCGACGGATCCTTCATGTGACGACCGTTCGCCAAGTTCGACAAACTTCAGTAGCTTCTGTCTAAATGGCACCGTGCCGATGCTACCGCAGCCGGTACGTCACGACTGAACGATAATCTACAAGTCCGATGAAAAAACATCAAACCACAAACGTTTATAGTATAATTTTAATTTATCACAAGTATTGTTTACAAATTTTTCATAATTTATCTTAGAATGTACGTATGTGTATATACAAAACTTAAATTTCCTTTCAAAACATTACTTAAGAGAAAATTTTATGGTAATTCAGGGTATACAGGTAAATTGCGTTTATCTTTATATTATCAGAAGGCAATAATAAATTTTACTTAACTTCCAATTACATATAACAAGTCCTATTATATCAGATTCGTTATATGCTCGAAAAATATAGCACACAACGTATATTTTATATGTCTCGCACAAGCAGCTCATCAATGCGGAACCCTTTTCTTTAGGCAAACTCAGTTCGCGAGGATAAAGAGGGTCGCAGGATAGGAGAAAAACCGTTTAAAAAAGTTTGGGGCTCAATAGCTTTCATCTGGCTGGATTGAACGCATCTTTCGCCATATAAACGCGGACCCGACCATTTTCCCATTCGAGAATAGAGCAACCGCGTGGCGCGTTAGTTTTCCGACGCGGCACAGTTTCACCTTTCCCTTTCTTTGCAAATAATCCCGGATTCCGCCGGGCACACCTTGCCTATTTTGAGCGCTGACAAAGAGGTGATGGTAAAGCCTGAACATAATGTAATAGATCCGGTAGAATATAGAGATATAATCCTTTCCCTTTTTTCCCGTCAGCGGTATCTCGTATAATGATCCGGGTCTGCAGCGAACGCCTTGAAAGACAGTGAAGAATCACTAGTACCAGGTACTAGTTCGGCACATACACGGGGATCAATACTCGTGTAAATATTCTGAAACGCGGCACTTTTCGAGTTTGACGAAAAATGGCTCATTCATTCCGTAAGCGTTTCACGCGATATTTACACGTGAGGAAAGATATATATATTACATGAGATATATTAAGCTAATCCCAAGATGTCTTAAATTAAGAATAGCGATTTGAAGTCTGTAATACATTGGTACACATTGTTCGTAAGAAACAAAAGATTGTACATACTGATATCGGCAAAATCAATCTAAAATGATATATTTTGGCAGTGCTTAACTGCGCTCTACGTTGACGTTTCCTAGATTTTAGTATTGCGTTTGTCAATTTTATACTGACATATGTACATCGACATTGATTTATTTGAAATACGTCATATTCGCGTGCAAGTCATTCTATTTTTCGAATGACGTTACATAAAATGTGCTTTTACATGTGAATCAGTCATCGTGTGAACAATGGTCACCGCGGATAGCTTTTAACGCTGTATAAGAATATCCGGGCACGTCGAGTGCTCTTTTTCCATCTCCCTGGTGGGCGATATTTGAAAAATACGATCACAGATCATTAAGCATGCCGCAACACGTGGGGATACGTGTGTGCATAGGCTGCGCGCCACCAAAGATTTATGCGATCGCGCAGAGATTGATTTATATGCTGTCGAAAGGGCTCAGCCGCACGCGAGCAAATAAACGCCCTGACGCGATGTCGACGGCGGAATGGCGGAAACGAAAATAACATCCGCGATTAACGACGTAATAGACTTTGCAGATCGCTGCATTTCCACCTGAAATCATTCGCCGCCGGGGTTTATAATGCGCGTGTGCGCGCACGCACATACATCGTTAGACGTTATTTATTGGCCGTTCGCATAAAACGCGCGGCTGAGAAGGAGAGAAAAAATAACCGAGCGCGGTAAATACTCGGGGATCAGGGCGAGATTTGGTTAACAAATATCGCTGTATAATGCCTATAATATATTTATACCGCGCGGATTATCGGCGCGCTGTCCGATTACTATTCATAGCGACGAATATATTTTAACCGGCACGCGTACGGGAGAGCAGAACGGATGATACACCGCGTAGAGACGCTGCATCAAAATCCAATTGAACGAGACGAATAGAAAATAACGAGGATGAAAAGAGGAGGGGCGGAAAAAAAAGCCGAGCATAAATGAGCGCTGGGGGAGCTTTCCGCCTATGCCCTTCGTTTAACGCGGACGCGTCATTTAAATCGCGCAAAATCAGCTGTTTGAAGCGCGCATGAATATTTCATCGGCAATTTCTACTTCGCGGCGAGGAAAAACAGGATTTTCTGGGGCGTGATTAATCAGGGCCCCGGGTTCCCGATAACGGTAATGCCGCGGTGATTTACCGTTCGGGGGGAATTATAGAAAACGATATCGCGGATGTGGCCGGCGCGCGGAGGGCGGCGCGCGGAGGGCGGCGCGCGGCGCGGCGGCAGAGCGGGTGCACTCTCTTCAGAAATTATGGGTATTGAAAAATGTATCGGTGACGCGGTGCTACGGTGACGTTCAGCCCTCGGTCTCGTTTCGCCCGACGATTCCCATCGATCGCGCTTAATTTCTTATTTCGTAACGACGTAACGATTAATGCGCGCGGATTTATCGCTCTCCGTGCAATTTCGCGACGTAATTTCTTCATATACGCGCGATCGCTCGTTACCATTTCCTCCACTCTTTCGCTGCGCGTTCCGGCACGTCCGCATCGCCGCGGAATTACGATCGCTGTCGGGGTGCGATTTGGATCGAAAATGGCATATCGAAACGACGCGACGGCATGATAAATAGAATCGGGATTGGTTTGAGTAAAATCTTTGATTTCCACTCCGGTTATATCCGGACCCGTGCGTCCGAATCATCGGGTAAAATTGCGCCCGGCGCTGTAATTTTCCGCACGTATATCTGCATAACTCTCAAAAGTTCTGCCCATATTTTCAATATAATGCCAAAATGTGTCAATGAGTTTCTCCGCGCTGGTACAATTATCTTGACGTTGCCATTATTTCATCGCTACGAATGGAATTCGCTCCATTTTCAATCCTGCGTTCCTATCAAATTCCTCTCCTCGCTTTTGTCGAATTTCTACATTCATTACGATCGCGATGCTTTAGCGCTAGCGTTTAATATTTTCAATTTCTTTTATGTAAAAACTGCTCGCCCCTACAAATATACGGATAACAAAAGTAATATAAAAAATACATATAATGTCAACAATGACGAGAGATATGAGGAATAATATGCTCTGCATTATTCCTCATTCAAAAAGCTCAAATGCAGCATCTAAATCGAAGAAAGGAAGCGCAGCCGAGAGGAAAAAAAAACGTAAATTACAACATCGAACATCATGAATATTCGTTCGTTGATAAGGTAACGAAGTAATTAACGCATGCAAATTTATTAAGGAAAATGGCGAAGCGCAATTTCAGCCCCGCGCGGACGCATCTGCGATTTTTCCGTGCCCACCGGTTACCGCGACCGTACCCGCTCTCACGCTCGGTATCAAATAAAATGAATGACACGGAACACGGAGTGCCACGGGAACGCGAACGATATTTAGCGTTTTCCGATACTCGTGGCTCGATTCACCCGTCGGACCCGACAGCGCACAGCGGCGCGCGGCGCTGTTATTACTACGCGCGAACGTCGCGTCGGTGCAGCGTGCGTAGCTTTTGTTTCTCCTTTGAAAATTATTTCGATTTTTGTTGGTCGCGGAGAGAAACGGGAGGGGGAGGGGGGATTGCACGGGGTCACCTCGCTCTTCCTCTTGCCCGGCGAAGTTTATTATTGTTGGCGTAAATGAGCGTACGTTTTCTCATTCGAGGTGCACGCTCGTATATCTCGCTTAACGCGCGCAACAGCAATTTGCTTATGTAAATTTGATACGGCCGTTATCAATTCACAAAGAAAATAATGTTTCTGCCGTGGTTTCCAAAGCAAGAGATCTTTTGCTTCTTTTGAGTAATGGCTAAATTGCTACAGATAAATAGAGTTTTGAAGATCGGTGCAGTGTATGTGTGATAATTGTACGTGAAAGATAGAAAAGTTGTCTGTAATTATTAATCTTACAGAATATATGATCTTCATTGCATAAACATCAATAATATTACAGTAAATATCGTAGTAATTTTCTTACAATTAATTATTTTCATATAAAAATGAAAAATACCGTATTTTCGACTCATACATGGCCTGAATTATATCCTGTAACTTTATTATCTCTCTTCCGATCAGAATATACTTATCTATATGTCTTAATTAACTTATTTTAAAATTAATTAAATTTGATGGTTATCAAAGCAAAGATTTATAAGATATTCGCACCAACACACAATGAACATATATTCTCGCTTTATTTGCGCTTAATTAACGAGAATGCGCAACTGGCTCCATCGAACGGGATGCGGTATCTTGGCATACGCTCACCATTTTAAGGGTGTGTTCTGCAACGGGCGTATTGTTATTCCTAGCAGGCGCTATCAAGCGAGATATACGAATGTCACACCCGTTACACTATTTTTGGAATGTCGCAAAGGCACCGGCGCGCGGCGTCGGTTACGTGCTCGGTAAACAGCGGAGGGGGACGGGGGCGATGCTGTGCGCGACTCGAAAACTCGTTCTTCGAGCCACTCCCGTGCGTACTCTTAGCTCCCCGAGCTTTCTTCGGTCTTCCAGCAACTTAGCGAGCGCCTTGCTCGCGTACGTGACAAAGGTAACAAGAGGCAAATCGCTTTGTCAACGCATCTAGCACCTAAAGCGCCATAAGTCGCGCGACGTGACGCTATGCGATTCGATCCGACTCCGTCCTGCACCGATAACTTTACTTAAAGAAAGAAAGTAAACCCCTGCACTGAAACGCGCTTCGGCCATTCGTTCAGGGTGAACGCTTCTCGGACTTCTATAGGATTCATTATCAATATTCTGATACTAACGATAACATCGAGCATTTGACACGAAGATATGTTGGGGGAACCAAATGATTGAAATGACAATTTAAACCAGGCCTGAACAACGATCATCCACATTAAATTTATTTTACGTACTAAAGCTACATATTTAAACGTTACAAACAATAAAGAGAACATTCGGGATTGGAGGTGCTGGCGACGAAAGATTTAACGCAGTAAAAATTTCCTACGTCCAGATAACAGCCCTTTCAAACGAATCCCAGCGAGAAACATCACCTGTATGAATCGAAATATCGGGCGGACGCAGACTACCTGCAGGCGAGGCAGCCAATGCGATAAAGAGCGCACCCGTTCTGTTGACAGAAAATTCAATGGCTCATATTCTCACTTCGCATTCGGCAATGAACGAAGCCCTTTGTAACAGAGCCTTTGTTTACAGTCATGTTCGCATTTACGATTCCGACACTATCGATGTAGAATCAACCGACTGCATTAACGATTGAAGCTCGCAGCCGTATGCGATGTAACGTGCTTTGCTAGATGGGCGCGCTATATTTTTCGCGCGCCGTAATAGCAAAAATTATTCACAGATTATTCACTTATACCATTCGCAGTGCGCATTTGCATTCAATATCGCATCATGTCGCATTCAATATCGAGATAAATGGAAAATATTCAGAGTGTTCGACAAATTCCTCTTGCAAAATAAATGAAACGTGTAAAAAAAAATAAAAAAATAAAAAGAGGGATGTGCGAAAAAAAGGGCTTAAAAGAGGCTTCGAAATTATTGTACTAATCGCGCGTCAGAAAGTTCGGGAATTGAGCTGTTCGCGGGAATTTAAAACTCGCACGCCCAGAGTAACGTGCATACAGTAAATCGGCCACGAACGAAAATTGACGGCCGTCACGCGCCGCAATCGTAGTCGCGTGTTAAATTGCGGGTAACGGTGACGAGAAATGGCGCCGCACTCATGTGCAACGTCGGGTGTCCCTTTATCCGCGGGATCGATTTCAGGAAGAGCGTGTGTGTCCCGCGCGCGAGTATATAATACAAATCACGGTATAATATCGAGAGCACACATATTACGGACCTCCGAGCGAACGAGTGTGCATATTTCGTACCTTCCTTACTTTTCTGTTTTTCCTGCATTATTTTTAAAATATTCTGAACTGCGTCTCTTGAAGATAGTATACTAAGTTCTAAAGTAAAAAGCTGACAGTTGTGTTTAATTTAGTTATTTTCGAAATATAAATAAAGATTAAAATATACATTCTAATAAAGTGAACTTAAAGACTTGAGGAAGACGTAAAAATTGACGTGAATAATGTGTGTAAATTGATTTCAACTAAACCTTATTTTAATATCACATTTAAAAAATTATTTACTGATTATTAAAAAATACTTGATATTAAAATACTGTAACGAATAATTTTCTCATTCATCATTTTATTGGAAATGAAACTTATATAAAATATATAACGCATAATCATGATATACTGCAATAAATCTGGAATATCACTCTTTTAAATGGCAGAAGATAATGACACAAACATAAATTATCATCCGTTACGTCATTCAGTTTTTATGTTCCCATCGATTCTTGATCATTTGACGTACATAGAACCGGCAAGTCATCCATCGTGGTGCGACTAATGACGAAGATATGGTAAGTTGACTGTAAAATTAGAATAAACGATGTGCAGTCGAGTCATAATAGATACGGCGCAATGTAATGTATCACAGCAATTTTATCGGAAACCGATAATTGAACGGCCATCTGTAGACGACTTCGAAAACCGATACTCGCGCATGCACGAGACAACTTTCTCCTCGGCGAGGGATGCGCTAACCGGTCATGGCTGCAATAAGCGAAAATAGTAATTGCATTCTTCGGCTGCGATAAAGTTGGCCTCGGTCAAGGATATAACGCGACCTCGCTATATATTTCTGTGATAGCGCCGCGCACGAATCGCCGAGGAATTCGCTTATCACGTTGCACCACCGCGGAAGTGTTCTCCGAAAATAAATGTCACACGAGAGTCGATTCTGTTGCACGCAGAGCTTCTTTCGCGACGCATATAAGCCACCGGGATGCGTGAAACGTAGAAAAGAACGAAAAGAATATGCAACGAAATTTTCGCAAATTGTATCGCGAATGAATCTTGCCGTCCGACGTGCGCATTTCGCAGAGATATAAATGCTAATGAGAAATATTGAATAAAAATGCCGATAAAAAAATATGAAACTAATAATTTATTATAATTATTATTCAATAATTTTTTGTGTATGTCGTTAGTAACGCGATAAGTGCGTGAAGCATAAATGATTTATTTTATATTAATTACAAAATTTTATAATCAATACTGCAGAATCCAATTAATTTCAACAAATGTGTTCGCTTCGATTACTTATTATGAAGCATTTTGGAGGTATTTGTACAAATTTTGTTTGTGGAACACTAATAAACCAAAAAATATATGTATAGACATCCACCAGTTATTATTATTTAGTATATATATGTATATATCATAAATCGCGCATTTCTCTCAATTACAGATTCTTTGAATCGATTTTAGAATTAATTTCTTTACAAAGAAAAGTTCATTATACAGATTTAATTCTTGATTTAATTAAACATTTAAAGATAGCGATAAATTTTAACAAATTGAATTTCGTCAGAACGTGCAGAGTCGAAAATTTGAATTACTTTTAATTACTAGTCGACGCTACTTTTGTTGTACTTTCATTAATATTAAAATATATTGACATGTCCTCCAACATATTCCAACATAATTATCGAAATATACTTATAATGTAACATGTTGAAAAGTTGCGATCGAATGATGGCCTCCGATAAAATTTTTGGTAAAGAAACTATATCAAATTCGTCAATGAATTTGCTATCCAAAGGAACTGTTGACAGTTGACACACCTAGCGTATCACGATATCCGGTACAGCTTCCTAATCAGTCACGGGTCACGGGCACGTGCGCACGTTGCAAAAGCGCGTATCGACGCGCAGCGGCGATAAATCGCGCATTTTGCACACGTTACAACTGTGACCGACAGCCGGGGCGTTTTCCCGCAGCCAGGAGAAGATCGATTCGCGAGAACGGTGAACACGCCGTTGCGTTGCGCGGACGAGGTCGGCCGCAACGGATGTGCATTAGTTCGCGTCTGCTTTCGTTTGGTCTCGCCAATCTCGCCATCCGGCACCGAATCCGCATCGGCGTTGCTTTCGTTTCCCGTCAACGAGCGTTGAAAGGTGAGACTCTCCGCGGCCCCGACTCCGGGGCGCCTAATCTTATTTGCACTTTTCTGAGGCTTCCCGACTTCCCCGTTTCCCGGACTACCGGCGACCATCTACCGTACCGTACCGCTGTCTCGGAAATTCCGTTGTTGTGTCTGGCCTCATCGTCGCGAGTGCATTGTGTTGCGAAATGGACGACAGCAGACGTTAGCAACTCGAATTCGCACACCCGCGCTTTTTTTCTCATAGCGCGTTTATTTAAATGCGTGCACGTGTGGCACACGTGCACGATGTGATGCGTGTATCGTAATAAAAGACACCGAGGTTTCGTGAAGCATGTAAGTTCACTTACATAATAAAAAAAAAGACACATAAAGAGCAGATACATAAAAAAAAAAATGACAACTTCTTTCCTGAATAAAGACATCACTTTCGTCTTATATACTTACTCCTTCGGATATTGACTGAAGTCTAATCTGTATTCGACATTAGCGTCTAAATAAACGAACTATCGTCATAAGAAGGGATGATGAAGTATCTTCACATAAATGTTCTGGTTATTCTGTAGAAAGCTATAGCTATCGTATTCTCGCGTGCATTCGCTAGTAGGATTGGTTCGCTAACCATCATCCGGAAGATCCTGCTCGATGAAACCGAACGAACATCCGTCTTTAGCGATTAAGTTACAATAAGCTGCTTACACACACATACGATTTACATCGCTGCCCTCCAGATTCTATATTAGACGTTCCTGTTTTATAATCCGCGAGCGAAAGAGTGGTTCGGTGGTCCAACCTCGTATCGAGGGACTATTCAACGACGAAACTCGGAAGTTAAAATCAAAGTCCAATTTGATTATCTTTGCATTAGCCGCAAGTAAGTGCGGCGGATAGGCCGGCAAGGGGTTCGCCATCGCGAAAAAATTCCAAAAGCTTTTAGTGGCCATCAAATTATTTTGCTCGGGAATTATTCAGCGGCGGGATATATCTTCGAGAGTAATTGGGCGAGCGCGACGATGTCGCTGTATCGCGCGCGCACAAGCAAAGAGAGGAAGATCCAAGAACTGCTACAAGTATTCCGTAATTCGTTTCCGCCGTAATAAACGACTTGGCGGAGTCGGCGAAGTTTACGCCCGGGCGAGTAGCTTGGAGAATTTACGCGGATAACTTTTATGAGCTCAAATAATTACGTTCCCGCTGTTATATGACGTGTACGTGTAAGCGGCGCGGGCGCCGCGCGCCCCTCGACGCTTAAAGACAGCCGACTTACTCTCTGTCCCCGGGAACGGGCGAGGAACTTATTGACACAGATAACATTCCGCGGCGCGAAAATGTCTCTTTGCGCGTGACCATTAAAACAGATGCTTCCGCGCTGTATAGCTGCCATTACTTTCCGAGATATCGCGATTCAAGTGGCTTGTCGTACCGTGTGTCCAAATAAAGTATTCGGATAATATGCGTGAAAAGTTTTAATATTCGAGACCCGCCGCGAGATAAAAAAATGTTTTCTTTTATACGTGTATCGCAGCTGGGTAGACAAAGCGCCGTAAGAATTAGGCGAGATATTCTTCAAGTCGTTCCGTCGCGGTGGAAAATTATGTAATTACGCATAGGGGCATTCTTGCGAAAGAATGGAAAGTGGGACAGTAGCTCGTCAAAATTATAGCGTGCAATCGCGTGCGGACGGAGAAAAGGTTGTTAAAGCGAATGAAAAGACGCTAGCGAAGTAACGAGAGTGGGAGAAGAAGAGGGAAAACACGCCTGATGCGGAAGAGGGAGGAAAGCGGAAAGCAATGAGGAAAAGATAAGGGCAGACAGAGGCTGACGCCCGAGGCAGAGCGGCAGAATTTAATAACAATTTCTCAAATGAAAATTACCCGCTTTCAAGCGTTGCACCGCGCAAAGCCATGTTGACGACTCACTCTCCGTTACTCTCCATCCGGTCTCCTTTTCTCTCTTTCACATAATAAAATTCTCCCTGCGCTTTTCCCTCTCTCTCTCTCTCTCTCTCTCTCTCTCTCTCTCTCTCTCTCTCTCTCTCTCTCACTTTTTATACTACGTCCTACTTCCCTCTCCTCGCAGCGCGGCCTGCATTTTATTTAATATTAGCCCGGTTACCCGGTTAAATTGTCGAGCGGAGACCCAGCCCCGAATTTACATCTTAATCGGACCCTATTACGGTAACGTCGTTGCAACATTCACCCGCCTCAACCTGGCTGCATCGCGTCGCGTTTAGACTAACTGCACGCCGAAACAGACATCCTGCGCCAGGCCCTCTGCGAATGCAAATGCAAAATTTCGGTACAGCCGAATGATACGTATGGCGCGAGGCTTACGGGCCCCCATCGCGCCTCTGTACCGGATAATCGAACTGATTCACCCACACGCGAGCACGCCCACCTGATTGACTCCCATTGTCGTCCCTCGCGCGTTCATCGTTTCCGCCACGAAACTCCCGTCGCTTTCCTCAAAGTTTCGCTGTCTTGTCGGCGCTCTCCCGCGCTTATATCGCTTACTCTCGCAGATCCGTATGATCAGAACTGTCTTGCACTTCTGGAATAATACAGCTGTCGGCCTATGCGTCGTAAGTCGTAAGTGCAGTCTATGTGCGGTATTCGAAGACAAAATCTTGAAAGTTCCTCGCAAGTACAGACGTCATTTAGAATTCAATACATACGTGATTTTGCTTACGTACATTATTGTCTGTGCTATGTTAAGTAATAATAATATTTTCATTATTCGAACATCTCGAATATTTCTTGAGTTAAGTACTAAATAGATTCATTTTAATACAGATTTTATGTAGATTTGTTTCTTATTAAATAAATTTTAATTATGCAAATGTTCCAGAAAAATTTTAAAAGCACAAAACATGCAATTGTAAAAAAACGCTTTTATATATTTATGTAAAAAGTAAAAGAATTTCATGCATGAATTATCTGTCATTTTCGTTATTACATACTTTTTTAAATTAAACTACTAACGTGGAAATTCATGTGATATCTTGCGTAAACTGCATTGCGAAAATGAAAGAGTTCTTTATCGTGGCAAATAGAAGATAACGTCGTAAATAGAAACGGTAAATCGAAGTTTATTTTCCCTATACGACAGGAATTTACTTTTTTTTTATGGAAAAGCAATTTTCATATTGAGCACATGTACGACCTTTTTGTATTTGAAGCGAATACGTGGTAAGAAGTGTCTGAGACTAGGTCAAGTAGGGATGCAAATGCATATTTAAAATCGATATATTCGCGAAAGAACGAGGCGTGGTTTAAAGGAACATTTACTGCTACTTGCTTATTCTACACAAAATTACTTGCGATTAAATTTTCACATTTAGTTTTATTTTATTATTTTATTATAAAATAATCGAGCATTATAGAAATAAAATAGTATAAAAATAACAAGTAATCACAGATCTAATGATTTCGTAACACGCGAAAATTTGATTCTATCCTACTTGATAAATAGATGATATAAATATATTCGAGAACAAATTTGGCCTTAATGGATCCGTACAGTAGGCAGGCGCAAGATTAATTTGATCGGCAACAGCCGAGCTTCCAATTGCATTTCAACCGATCGAAATAATTAATCGAAATTGGCTAGAATTTGACTAATGATCTATCGATGGTTCTTTGCTATCGCGTGGGCGCGTCATGTCGTGCCCGACGACGTCATCGAAAATTGCTCACCGAGATATAACGTGTCGCGTCGCGTCGCGTCGCGTAGCGTTGCGTTGCATTGCATCGGGCTCATGGTACGTAGCAAGGAGACAAGAGACAAATTAACGTGTCGTCCCTTCGGGCAACTCCGTCCGTACACACAGTAATACGTGACGGTATTACCCGCGCACGAATGCGCGCTCACTCGCGCGGGCATACGTGCGCGCGAGGCTGCGGCCGGAATTACTCTCGATGAACCGGATATAATTGGCGCACGAGTCGACGCGATGCGAACGCGGGGCTGAATCCTAAAAAGTGCACACGACTCTCGTCGCCAGAAATAAAAGCACGACGCGTTAAACACGCCCTGTCGGACTGATACCTGATACTAATAATAATGAGATTTTAGAACTCTAAGAAACCCCTAAGAAGCGAAGCAATGTTTAGACTTCGTGTCAAGAAAACTAATATTGTTATTAGAATCTTGGGAAACAAACAGATTGTTGTTTAACGAATAGACGATGAAAAGTATTTCAATTACCTATGATTATTTGTTATTCGTCATAAATTTTTAATAAAATTCGCAGATTTATTTAGAATTGCTTGAAAATCGGAGTTCTAAGTGTAATTGGTAATTTTTCATATCAATGGCTGATAATTATTGGTATAAAATATTAATTTAATGTAAATTAGTAATATGAATTATTAATATAAACAATAATTAATAATTTTTCACATTAAAACTTCATTTTAATAATTAACTTCTGTAAGAAACGTTGAATTCAAATTCAGTGCTGTATTTCAATCAAACTATATAAGAATTAAAATACTGAATTTTAATCTATGACACATAGAAGTTATTTATTACAGAAGTTAATTATTAAAATAAAATTTTAATATACAAAATATTTAATATACTACAAGTATTTAATATACATATTATTTTGGGCGATTGCTATTGATCGAATTGATCTCTCTTCGCTTTTAACATAAACGTTATTGTTAAAACGATATAAAATATTTTACATTGCTTCCTATTGTTTTATTCGTCGTGATTTAATTTGTACCATATTAACTTATATTTCACATTTAAATTTGAATTTAAAAATAACTTCAGTTTCGGAAAATGTGTGTGCAAATTTGAAAGCAAGCTAATCTTGTAACTCCTCTGATCACTTTATTACTTTCATTATCGCTATCAAATGATTTAATTTCATTAAGAACAACATATATCGCCATCCGTCAGGTGTAATGGATTAACGGAAACATTGTCGGACTTTGATATCGATAAAAGAAGAAATGAAGGAAAAAGGGAGGAAGGAAGGAAGGAAGACGTCGAGAGAAATATCGGCCAGTTACGTCGACGTAAACAACGTTACATCCTTCGGATTTATCACGAATCAATCTTACGGGTCGCGCATCTCTCTCTCTCTCTCTCTCTCTCTCTCTCTCTCTCTCTCTCTCTCTCTCTCCTCTCTCTCTCTCTCTCTCTCTCTCTCTCTCTCTCTCCCTCTCTCTCCCGCTCTCGCCTCTCTCTCTCTCTCTCTCTCTCTCTCTCTCTCTCTCTCTCTCTTCTCTCTCTCTCTCTCTCTCTCTCCCTCTCTCTCTCTCTCCCTCTCTCGCGCGAGAAATTAACGAATTTATCTGTTCGTCAGTATGCGGCCAACGGAGCTCTCTCTCTCTCTCTCTCTCTCTCTCTCTCTCTCTCTCTCTCTTTCACTCTTGAGGTGCTCTCTTTGGACCTCTCTCTAACAGGTTGCCTTCCCGGCACTGAACAGCTCGCGCACACTAACACCGTTCGCTGCGAATTAAGCGAGGCGCCGGGCGCTTCTCTACTCTCTTTCTCCCGCAGGCATTCGTATCGGAGAATTCTCCTGCGGAAAGCTCCTCTTTTACCGTTCGCCGATATTCCCAGCCAGGGATACAGCTGGGTATTCCCGGCTCGAGAAGAGGAGGAGGACGGTAAATTCCAGAGCAGTCTCTTACCTCGTCTTTCTAGGGCGTTTTTCAAAATCACGTCTAAACCTTCGTTCGCAATAAAAATATCAGTAATCCCCAATTTCATGGATGGACTTATATAACAAACTTTTTACCTAAATTAAATTCGATATGTTCTAACAAAAATTTGATTTTACACAATACATGGTACACATCAGTAAGTATTAAATGCTTTATACACTAACGTTGCTTTGTAAGGTTGCAATTAATCTTTCTTCTTCTATTCTCGTATAATTTGATGTAGAATTCACAAGTATACAATTTAATAACATTAATCTTCTTAAGATTATCTACCAATTTCAAGTATGTGTACCAGTTATTGATACGTTGAAACGTTTGAACGTTAAAAAGTGCGTCAGACTTTTTAATATTGCATCCTTCAGTAATCGGGGCAAATCTTCCAGCTCAACCGATTTCTCCTCGCAAAATGTCGAAGGGTTTTTCATTAAGGCTACGTTATCGTGTATTCAGACACAAAGGCAATTCATTTCGATTCGCTCTTCGTTTCAACTTTATCATAAAAAATGAGCGGTCGAAAATTAAACGAGGGCATACTCGCCCGTATTTCAAAATCGGGAATTCGAGCCGTATAATGGATCTCTATTATCCTAGCACTATTTGTTGAATTAACAATCAGTACTGATATACCGCAGATTTCGATGAGCGTCCTCTCGTTGCATAAATCATTCGATCATCATATTCGCCGGCGAGTAATTATTTACAAATTGACGTTACCAATGGTAAACGGTATTTACCATTTATTATCGAGATAATTCTTCCCGATACATCTCCCAAATATTAACTTTTCTGGATAGTCATGTTTCTATTATGTAATATGGGATTGTGCTACAATTACGTTAATTACGTACATTAGTATTTATTATCACCAACGATAGTTAAAACACAGAAACCTAACGCATCCGTTTGAATTTCGCGAGGGGAATAAAATTCCTGGTCATGTCGCGTCGGAATATTGCAATATAAAATGATGCATGAAAAGCACGCGTTTGTTGCACACATACACGTGTCGAAAGAATTTACTGCATGACGCGAATGTAATAATTCCGCTCGTGACGTTCGAACAAACTCGTTGCACCGCGTTATTCGCTCTAAGTGACGCGCGTAATAACGCTGTAAACCGTTTCTCCTTTGTGCGGCAATAATCAAAGCAATAATATATCGGTATTATCTTTCGCTTTATATCTTACTGATACTTATGATGACTGAAATACAATGCTATATCAAGTGACGCATTCACCCCGAGTTTCACAATAAAAATGAAATTCCGGTTTCCATGTCATATCAAATTGTTGCAATACGCAAAATTGTTGAATATATTTGTCGTACGCGCATATATCAAAGGGGCCGCATACTACTATCACATATATTATTGTATGGCCACTTTTGCAGAATGTATATATAATATCTAAAAACAGTTTCCTCTCTCTCTTTTTTTGAAAGAAAATCTTTCGACGAGAAAAGTTATTCTAGAAATTATACCGGTTGTATTACAACGCTTTACATCCTTTTACAAAAAGACTTTCAGAATTTCCCGTCGTGATGAAAATTATTAACTAAAGAGTTTTCTGTAGATTACAAATAAATAGAAATGAAATAAAGAAGGGCTTAGGGAAGAAGCTTAATTGACAATAGTTACTGCTGTGTTTCAATAATGAAGAAGGAGAGGCAAATGAGAAAAAAGCAGTTCTTGTTAATCGGAAAGACTATAGAAAAGACGGAGAACTTTGAAGTTCTTTGTAACAAACCTGAGCTTACATCTTGCGCTTTCTGCACCAGCTTTCTCCTTTAATTGTGGCGTCCGAGCGGCCGTATTTTGCGAAAGATCGCGTGCGGTATGTGAATCGATCTCAAGGGTATTCGGAGTGGTGTCTTTCCACCCCGCTTTCACGATGCGCACACAGCACTATCGCATGCGGCACCAAACAACGTCTCCGGAAGCCATATCGTCTCATTAATCAGGGCAATCCCCCGGCACAATATTGAAAATTCCAGTGTACCCTGCGCAGTCGTGGCGCATTCTCGACCTCGCGGTTACGACGCGACACGATTTCAGGTATTTCGTGAAAAGAGCAAACTCACGCTTTCTCGCACTCTGTTCTTCTCTCAGCAACTTCTTTGAGACGTACACGCGCATTTGCGTATACGTATATTCGCATAGATATATACATGTATCATACAGGATATTCCAAATAAACGCAATTCTGTCGCATATCTAAATAATATTGAACAAAAATAGAATTCTTGACAATAATAAATTATATTCGAAACATTTCTGTATTAGTATTGTAACAAAAACTATGTAGCACATAAAATATTGCCAAAAAGATGCGAAAAAATCTAATAATGGATTTGGATAAGAAGATATCCAAAATCTCTGGAGAATATGTGACTATTTTACGTGAAACATCCTGTACGCAGACCCACACACACACATACACACACACGTTCACGCAATTGTACGTCGTCGTGGCGCATGCGAAGCGGCGCGTCGCTCTCTGTACTTTCGTTCTCGCCTCTTTCTGCGAGATCCTTTATTTACCATCCTTTGTGTTCCGTAAAGCGGTGAGAGAAGGCGTCCGTTCCTCTTTTCTCACTGGTCCTTTTTACGGCGATTTTCTTCTCGCCCGTATTGCCGCGCTTAATGGCCCACTTCAAACGACGTAATTGCTCCCAATTTATATCGGGAATGCAAAGCGCGACACAGCGGTGCGCGCGGCACCCGCAATCGCCTAACACGATTTCCAGCCCGATTAAACAGCACCAACGCCAATCCTCTACGCCACACTGAGAATTCCTCGAGTCCTCAAGGCTCCGGACTTCCACTTTGTGGCGCAAACTCTCGTCGCGTTTCGATTGCTTCATTCGTGGCGCCGTCGTGACGTGAGAATGATAAATCCTTATATCCAGGCAATCGAGATCATTGTGTCTCTCTTTTCTCTATTTCCTTATTAAGTTATTACATATAATCTATTTCTCTATTTCTCTATTTCTCTATTTCTATATTTTTCTTTATTAGACCGATGTCAGACAATTTATAATTCGCTATAGATAACTCGATAAAATAATTTTAAGTGATAATTTTAGACGTAACGTTATCGATAATTCTTCCTTGTTATATACTATTTTGTACTAGCCACGAGTTTGAACTGGAAATAATGAAAAATTATGTAGACGCGATGATTTTGACTATGTTAAAAGTCTATATATCGTTTTTTTCCCACGCATATACATAATACACAGTTACCCCCTAAGAAAATAAAACATATTCTACTTCTTCAAAGATATACTTATAAAAAGCTGCACAAAGATATTTCCTCCATCGTACGATACGTCTCGCACGTACACACACACACACACACACACACACACTAAACAAATACTAAATATTAATATTTAAAGATATGGTTAAAAGCTCCACTTGATAAAAAAAAAATTACCATCACCTGCTATGCGAGAATATGTAGATATACAAAAATTCAGTTTTATAAATTCAATACATCGGGTAGCCAGGCAAGCCTGGAATGTTATTTGTAGTTATGTTATTTGTAGTATACCATTCATTTGTGCACCATGAAATGCTCCTGTTTGATCGAACGTATTTATACATTGTATTTGACGTGTACATTAAAACACGCCGATACAAATATATCAAAGTGAAAAGTAGCCATGATTATATGTATATTTGTGCGAGCTCGACATAGGCAGCTGCATGCATGGCATAAATTCCATGTCAACTGAAATGTACACGGCGAGAGTATTTAATCTATAAAATACATATGTATATACGTAAGCGTCAAGCGGATATTTCTATTCCATTGGATATCAGGTACGTCTGTGAGACCCAGGGAGGCGTTTTCGGACATTTTGGATTTTCCATCGGCAGCTCGCCGCGGCCGGCGAACGTCAGTAAATACGTCCAATAATACGTGCCATATTTCCATAATATTTCCTCATGCATTACCGCGGCTTTCGTGCGCGCTCGCTCGTGCGGTGATTATTATCCCGGCTGCCTGCACGCCGGCCGATATTATGGTGTTATTTTATATTTGAAAATAAAAGCCGCGTCTTTTCGCGTGCGCGCCCGGGATTACGATTCCTGTAACAAGCCGATATCGATCGGCCGGCACAATGGCCGCGCTTCGCCGTAGAATTTCAGCGTTACGCTATATACGGAAAAAAGGCGAACGCCCCCCTCTCTTCTCTACCCTTCCTTCTTTTTATCTACGTCCGAGAGCGAGTAAAACCGTTCGACGAATTTGCGAACGGAGCAGGAAGAAACGATCACGGCGCCCGATCCTCCCTGGGTATCCCTGCCCGTTCATCGGCCTTGTCTGCCTATCTGCCTCCGGGAGTCCTCGGACTCGGGCGGCGACCGCCCGCGGGCTCGCTCGCTTGAAACAATTGAATCTCTCTTAATTTATCACCCCGTTAGAATGCAACGAATTCCACGGGAAATAAATTATTGCAGGTAGGTAGGTAGGTATCCTCCGCCGCCGCGCCGGCGGGGATTCAGGAAGGCGAGTAATTCACCGGCGAATTTGTTCCTGCTTTTCCGACTCTACTGCTCGCTACCGGACGCTACCGACCTCGCGGAGAGACTCCTCTCCCACATCTTCTCCTGGAGAAGGAGTAGCGGGAGCTCGCGTTATCCTTATTATATCTTATCTTTCCGACTTATGTCCGGGAACGTATAGGTGTCATTTATCGATATAGCGTCATACGCCAAAGTGACAATCGCACAGTTCAACAGGCAACGACGCGACGCCGACGCCTCGATGGTAAAAAGTCAATGAAAGGGGAACGGAGCACATTGCGACGCGTGTAACAATAACGAAATTAAAGAAATGACGAGGAACTGAGAGATGGTTGTGATGGGGTACGACAGACGAAACAATTTTGCGCGATGCGCCGGTGAACGGTCCTCGTATCCCTAGATTATCTTATAAATAGGCGGCTTAGATGCGGGAACATTAATATTATGACAAGTTAGTAGGATGGAAGGCAAGTTCTTCACCCGCGGCAGGTTCTCTATACGATCTGACAGGCTCCATGATGGATAATCTGCTTATCGCTCCCCGACCCCAGACACTTCACCAAGCACTCCTTCTTCGTGCTCGCTTCCTTCCTTCCTTCCTTCCTTCGGAAGTCCGTCCTCTTAGCCTCTCTTTGTGCATCTCTCTTTCCGTCATCCCTTTTTCCCCTCTTTCTCCCCATAATCCAAGAGCGACGTGAAAAAAGGGGGAAAAAAGGGGGAAAAAAGAGAAAGAGAAAGAGGGGCGAGAGACCGGGTGATCGTCTCTTGGCTGTGCAGAGTTTATTGGAAAAATGAAATGACGCCGGGCAATCACGACGCATCGTAGCAATATGAGAATTTTATCCTTTCAATAAAGAGCGCGGAGAAAAATAGCGACGGGGATCATAGAAACGCGGCATCAAAGTAGATATTACTCATAACTCTAATATTGCGTGCGACATTCATAGCGCGCACCGATGCAGCACAAATCGAGAAATGCCGTTACGAAATTTAATTGAACAGATCACAAAGCGAAGGTTTTTCTATCTATCGCGCCGAGAAACGAACGTATTTTTCAATGTCATTTACGTTGGCTCGATTGAAGTAAAAACGTTATTATTAACGGCATGATACCTCGCAACAGTCAATTCCAGACACAACGATATTTCGCTGAAAGATATTACAAGTACTTTTATGTAACCGTCAGTCACAAAAACAATACAAGTTATAATTCAGAAAAATCGTAAAATGATAAAAGCAAAGCATCTAGCGTTAAATAATTTTGCGAAGGTTAATAAGTTACATAAATCATGCGTGATATGCACACCGGATGTAAATAAATTATTTATTGTTTTTATATATACGAGCCCCTATATTAACGTAAAATTTAGCAACGGCTCCATTAGAGCAGAAACGGGTCAAGTTTAATTTCCTTCAAGTATTCCATGTGCGAATCGTGATGTAAATACGCCGATGTTAGGATCTTCTTTACAAAAGTTCATAAGTTCATGTAAATTATTTATCGTATGCAGCGCATGCATCCGCGTTATTTATTGTTATTGTACTGTTCTACATCATATCGTAGAATCCAATTTTCGTAACAGCGAAATAAAAGCCGACAAATACCTCGCGCATATTTTTCCGGCATGCATTAAACGCGCGGCGCGATGTAAGCCGCGAGCGGCTCCTGCATTTCGTGTGCAGCGCTATTTTCACCGGTAACACAAAAGTATATTATTTTAATTTACAAGTGTTTGTACAGTCGACATTTTGCGCCGTGTTATACGCGATGCGTAACTAACGCGAGGAACCATTAGTATATCTCTGAATGTATACGAAAATACTTTTGTATTAAATCGCATATGTTATAACTGCGCCTGCTTTTCATTATTGAGATATTCATAAGTTGTGCTACAGCACGATCAAACTCTTGTAAATGATCATCATTTTCTGTTCCTTTAGATATTACATCTTTTAATTACAATTCCATGACGTATTTTATAACAAATTTTATAATAGTTACATATGCTAAAATCTTATTTCTTCTTAATCTTTGCTGGTCAACGCAACGGTTCGAAAATTCTTTCAGTTAAATCGTTTTAGATTACTCTCCCGGAATTGTCAAGTATGAACCATGTAAATTCGTCTTTACAATTACGACTGATAGCCAGACGCGTGACGGGCATCGCGAACGATCGAGGTCGATGCGCGCGGTAATTCGGGGATCTGCGGGAAGTAATCAATGGCCTTACACGATGCGTGACGATTCAATTACAATCCGGCAGCGTAGACTTCCTGGAATTAACCATGGATAAAGCCGGATCGAATTGTCGCGATCGAGAGCCTCACCGGCGCGCGGCGCACTGTCGGAGCAGCTAACCGCGACAGCCCGACAAGAGCATAAATATCTCGCGCGCAAATCCGAACGGTCGTAAATCCTTAAGTGGTCGACCAGAAAATGGCGAGGTCGCCCCCGAAGAAAGCCCGAATCAACGGGGTCCGCGCCGGAGATTTATCGGGCATAACTCACGTCGACGTGCGCACACGCGTGTTTACATGGCCGATAGCATCACGCGTCGTCGTCTAATGGCATCCATATCGGCCTGTGCGCGTCGGAAACAGATGAATTGCACGGCAAGACGCGCCGCGCCGCGGGCGTCGTATATGTGCCAATGAAACTGATGGCAACATAAATTTCACGTTTGATAGTATTAAGAAATGTAATGCTATATATGTGAAAATATAGATCGTTTTATATATGAAAATTGTTATATACATAGATTTTCCTTACTCAACTAACTACTCAACTTCTAGTTTTTATGAGAAAATCTTGAATGAATTCTTCAAAATAATTAATTGTTTAGATAAAATTCAAGAAACTCAGATGCCAGAAATAAACCAAAATCCACTTATTACTAGAACTTCTTTTCCGTTACAAAACTCTGATTTTGCTAGCCAAGAGTTCTTATAATCTTATCAAAAACTTCGTAATTAATAATTCATGATTACCCTTTTGTAATGAAAGCAGCAAGAATGTAGTAGATAAATTATGTTGGCTTTAACTTTTCACTTCTTTGTAGCGAGTTTTTTTTTCCAAGAATACGACTTGCTTGAGGGTTAATGGCATAATTCGTTCGCAAATGACTGCGCGGATTAAAGCAGCCTTTGTATCGTTGGGTAAATACTGCAATCTCGAAAGGGTGAGCGTGATTCAATGAGCTTTATATATTGATGGCTTGCGACAAACGGAAGTTGCATTGTGGTATAACTGCGACCCGGCTTGGAGGCCGTTCATCCGCTATTCCATGCATTATACAGCGGGATTAACAATAGTCTTGACTATTCGATATATCAATCCTTGTATATGTAGCAAACTATACTGCTAGGTCACGGTAATGCTATAGTAATATATATTTTTGTCCAATCTCCTTTCAGGAAGGTTGCTCTCTGCAAAGTTTAATATGATAAATCTTAGAGCAAGAACTGCATGCTCGTAGAAAAAAAGCACAAAAAGATATATCTATGTATATACGATAATAATTTAATTAAAATTTTGAAAAGCTCTTGTGTCACACGCAAAAACGTAGGGGAAACAAATTCCAGAGAAATATTCGTCGGTTATTTTATAAATTGCCAGGCTAGCGTTTATCCAATCTTCTCTCATTTTACGATTAAACTGTAAATGGATAAGTCGACCAATAAAGTTTAAATCCTGAAGCAGTCGGAGATCGACATTAGCCGCACTTTTTCGCTCGGAAATTGTCGCGGAGTACACCTGGCACTTTACATTATTATTCGTCATAAAAGGCGACTATCCTCTGCCATCGTGGCCTACGAATTTTATATCTAAACGTAACGTTACAAATCGAGCGACTATGCCGTACTTTAACTTTATCGCGCATGGAGAGGACCGAGAGCTCATATCGCTTATCCACGTTTCGCTATCTTGTGCGATGGAGAATCACGCGTTTTCCACTTTTTATCGAGTTTCGCATAAAAAAAGAATAACGACTTCTTTTTATCGCGCTTCGCTCGAGCCTACGATCCTCGTAGCCTGTTCCTGAAACATCTTTTCGTCTCGCATACGCACACTCGGGTGTACGCATATATACGTCCGCGCGCGCGATGGAAATCTTTCACTGCTCTGTCGTCCTTTCCCGACTAATTAAATTCCAGCCGATCCTACGTATTTCTCCTATGCAGCTGAATCGAAATTCCCGGCTGCGAGATAGGAGCCGGGAGCCGGGAGCCGACGATCCGGGAAGCCTTAGAGGGAGAAAAATCCACGTAGGAAGGAAAGAAGTTCGCGGAAATGATGAACGAAGTCGGAAGAAATGTGCGGACTCTGCAGGATTCGTCGATTCTGCGCGCACGCGTGTACTCGTCCCGCGTCCGTGTAAGAGAGTCGATACGCGATCGTTACATGGCCCTAGAAATAAGAGAGGAGCCGTATGTCGCGGAAATTGGAAGAAAAGAGAGCGAAACGGTGAATGCGAGACCGCTTGAAAGCATCGACAAAAGTTCGAAGGCGAAGTAATACTCGCTAGTAAGAAGTTCCGAATGTCTACTAACAATCTGCACTGTTAAAGAGAGAAAGAGAGGGAGAGAGAGAGAGAGAGAGAGAGCGCAGCCATCTATCCGGCTGCGTTTGTGTGTCTGCCGCTCCCACTCGCACCCTTCGGTAACGTAAACCACCCCTGAGACTCGAGCGCCATTTGCAACCCCTGTGCCGCGTTCTGGTTTACGCTTTATGGGGATTCTAATTTACAATCCGGTTCTGCGCGCTCTGTTTCTGTCTCGCTCACCCCGCCGCATTCCGGATGGATCGGATGATTCTGTGGTCCGCGGATGCTCCAGGAACTCATCCTCGTTCCCGGCATCCCGGCATACAGGCAGGCAGGAAAACTTTAATAGAGCGCGACTTCGGAAAAACAGGAACTTCCATCAGGTGCTGCCGGATATTACCATACTCGAACATCGAGGCCGAGTTTGCAAGGGGAGTCGATATACAAATATAGATTGTCCGCCTTTCCTCTTTCCGAAAGTCTATACATATTCCGCATGGACAAGAAAGAAATTTCAACGGATCTCGATTATATGTACAGTATGAGATAGATACATACAGCAAAATATAATATTCTGATATTCTGATAAAAAAAATCAACGATTATACAAATATGAAGAATTATTGCGTTTCATTTCGATGAAATTCAGAAATAACGTGATCAAATATATATTAGCTTGCGCGTTTATATAAATTACATAAGTATCCCGGACGGAGCAATAAAAATTGTTTTATTTCTTATTACGTAAACGTTCAATATAGAATATTTCCCGAACGCATACTTCGCAAGATGGAAAGCGAGGTTCTTCTCGATGCTGAAGAAACGTCCTAACATGTCGCGCGCACGGGATATCCGCTTTAATATCGTAAGAGTGCAGTATTTAATATGCGATGTTTTATTACGCGGAAAATCCAGGAAGCTTATCGAGGAAAGCGATCACATCGTGACGCGAGCGCGTGACGACAGATTCTGACAGATCCGTCACGGCGTAAACGGAAATTCCGGAAAAGGCAGTCGCAACGTCCTCGGAAATTCGCCGGAAATCGGGATCGCGGCCCGGAATGCCGTGCCGTGCGTCTCGTGCTCGGAGAGCACGTTCGAGGCGGCTAATTCTACCGTCAATAAAGCGGGACCATCCAATTACAGACGTCCTTCCGTAAACGTCGTCGATTCCGGGCGCGGTCGCCGGCTCGCCGGGAACTGTAGGAACGCGAGATAAAGCGAGAAAAAGGACGGTGGCGCGGAGAGCGCGGGAGGGGTGTCTAGTTAGAGGGGGGAAGGGGGGGGTGAAGGAGGACGATGGGAAGAGTAGAACCCGGTAGGTGTTCCGATGTCGAAATTAAAGTCAACGAACCGGTTCGCGCGGGATGCACCCGGCGCCAATTTGCTTCCGAGAGCTTCCCGCGGCCCTTTTAATTGGAACCAGATCGAGGTTCAGTCGCACCAGCTCCGCGAGATTACGCGTGATTAATACTCGACGGCGCGCTTGATCTCGCTCCAAGTCGCGGCCGAAGTTAACGTTAACCGTTCTTCGAATTAAGTACTTCTAGCGCGCTGTTGATCGTCCCGAAACGCGCCGGCGTTCTTCCCATCGTGCGAAGTCCTGAACAAACAAGCGCGCACTCAGGCGCGCTTTCGCGAAAATGCTCGTGCGTTGATTGCGCCAACTTTTACGACGTATCTGAACTAGGCTACGGATATTGCTGTTACTTAACTACCGCGTATGTTCCGGTAAACACCCTTTGTTTGAGTATAAATCGATACCGTTCTACATAAACCGAATTTTAGTAAGAATAATATTACTTCTTGATATAATAATGGGATCGATAATGCAGATATTTGAAGAACGTAATATTAGACATCTTTGTACATTGTAGATGTAGATATGTGACTCAAAGACATGAGATTATTCTGAAAATTGTCTGGCATTTAAAGTAGGATATTCGATATTTCATTAGAAATTTAATTAAAAATTAATCAATGTTAACATATTTCTTATAGAACATATAATAAAAGTGCATATGCGGAGTTTGGATGACGATGCTTAGCGGAGATCTTGGAAATAGTCAAATATGTATATGAGAGATCACGGAGCGCAGTAGTAAAACGAAATCTATGTCAGACGTAAGTCGAGCGTTTCAGTGGAATCCGGCGAATCAGGTCAGACGCACGGAGCAATACCGAGAAAATGCTCGACGGGAAACGAAGGCGAAAGGTATAACGTATAAGGACGAGTATCCGAGAAAGAATGCTCCTCATAAGTATGTCAGCATCTAGCGTCAGGTGCAACCGAAACGTGCGATATTAACCTTGGAAGAATCGATGACGCCTAGTAAAATAATAATTCGGTTTAGAGCAATACCTATATATGTGCGTGTACGTACGTGTGTTTGCATATATAAAATCCTTTCCCTGCTGAACGCTTAATTATCATACTTTGATTAACCGTGATCGCGTAGCAAGCAAGGCACATAAGAAAACGTCTTGTATACGGATCGATTAATCTTAATTAACACTTTCAGGAAGATAAACTCCCTTAATATCTCTGGGGGCGGAATTTATATACGGCTTAATGAGGAAATATCTCCAAGTAAAACTCTTCCAAATAAGAATAATTTTTTCAGCTATAATACAATGAGCCCATCTCTTACTTTTGCTTACGTTTAATCATTGGTACATTTTCTAAGTAGAATTTGACATTAATTAAATTTTAATTAAACACTTCAAGAATCAATAACGTGATCACTTTAATGCGATCAAATAATGCTTGATTCTATCATTTATTAGTCATTCTTCAATTAATTTTAAAACATTTCCTCGAAGTTTCTGTCTAGTGTTCCGACTTCTCGCGTGGAAAGCGAAATTCGCACTACGCCATCGCAGCTTTCGTACACGTTTAACGTAACACGCGATACATCGAGACAGGGACATTTTGCCAAACGATAGCGAACGGATTGCAGATAGGAAGATTGAAAGAGAGAAAGACCAGCCGGGTGCACCTTATGCAAATCGCAGAGTGGGATAGTAAAACGGAGACGTAAATGCGAGGTGGCCGCCTCTTCCCTTATTCTTATACCCGGTAACTCCCATAAATTCTTTCCCTGGCCTGTATCAACGAGATGCCGTTTCCCGTCCTACCCTACCTGTTTTACGCGGGCCATTGTCGGAGGAAGATGGGCCATATATAGACCAGTCTCGGAGCGAGAGCTCGCTCGCCTTCGTCGTCTATCCTTATCCCGTCGCACGTTCACGGACATATTGCACGAACGTATTCACGTTATGTATACGTATCCCTCTCTCGCTGGACACACACGTGGCTCGCGTTGATATACGTATATGTGCAATCCCGACGCTATGTGCACCGACTGGAAAAGGAGCGCTCTTTGTTACGCGAACGGCGAATTGCGTTATCGGGCCTTCTCCCTTACTCTTCCTCCCATCACCACGGTTATCTTTGACACTATATGTATAGCGTTGGACGCTTATTACATACTGGACGGAGGCGAGACTTTTCAAGTTATTTTTAAGCTCCGTATCATCTTCCCCAGCTGTAATTTAGCAGACGCGGTTGTGTGTCGCGAAGACAAAATGGACATTCGCGTTTTTTTTATAAATGTTGTTTTTACTGTTTAATTAAATTGTTATGTATTGCGTTTGCGTTTTGGTCATTTTGGATTTTCATCAAGACTTTATTAATAATTTTAAAAAGTGAACGAATAACAAATATGTTTTGATAACGATTCAACTAACGCTTTTTTACTCGTATTTACTCGTATTATGTAATATAGCAGTTTTAATTAATGTAAGTACCGTTTTAATTAATGTAACGTGTTGCTAATCTATCAATAAACGCACCTGTTTTTTTTTAGTAATTTTATGTTTTTCGCGTAAAAGTTTGGAGAAAATATAATAAATATTTAGATATTGTCATTAATATTTATAAAAAGTAAAAAAAGTAGAAGATAAACGCGGGGTAAAAAATTTTATTCTACACAACATGGCTTATACAAAAAGTATAACTTATATATTTTTACATATTTACAATTTTTAATATTATATGATATCTAAAACAAAAATTTGTTTTTTAAAGAAAATATTTGCACACGATATAAAAAAAAATTTCTTTCAAGTATTATTAACTATAAAATAGCAAGAATATTTCTTCTTTTCAAAACTCTTTTCTCAATGCATAAAAACAGTTGTGAGAGAAAAACGAAGAAGAAAGCTCTGATAAAAAATAGAAATTGTATAGCAAGAATAATGCATTTATATAAAAAATCCTGCCTCTTCGTTAATATTATAATTACGCTTAGGAAAGCAGCTAAAACGGTAAGACGATTTTAAAATTCCATTAGAAATTACGTGGCACATACAAAATAGCCTGGAGGCTCCCGTTCCAATCTTTTAATAATTATACTCACTGATAAACAACTCCATTTTTCTAACATTATTGTAAGATAATTTATGTGAGAAAAAGAATACGACGTACATTACGGTATAAGTTCGAACAAAAGATACATATAATGTAAAGCAGACTTGATTCGTTATGAGCATCTAAAAAGAAACGTGGTCCTTGGTCAATGTGCGATTAAATTCCTCGTTTAATAAAGTATAAACGATCTTTTCAAGCGGAAATACGTAACTTACTGACGCAAAACACGTTTTCCAGAATGAAATTCCTATCACGTAGGCTGTGAAAAGCTGCCGTCACGCGTTGGGCGAACGCAAATTCGGGCAAAGTTTACCCTGCTCGATCAGAGGGTGCCGCCGCTTCCGCAGGGATGTGTACGGGGCGTAGCGCGCAATAGCCGGACGTTGGCGCAATTAGGAAACAACTGCGTTGGCGGGCAGCCACTCGCTCGGATAGATAATTGGTTTCCTCTTATACCGTCGTCTCGATTGCCGTTCGAGCGACATTCGCGAACTGTTAATTGGCGCGACGTGTATCCCGCACCTATCCCGAAGCCTTCTCTATCCGCGTCTTTCTATTTTCAGACAGTAGGAACAGGAAAGCCCGAGAGAAAGAAAAAAATGTTTGTTTGACTGATTGCCTTAAACGCGCGCGTAATGATATTCGCGCTTGTCTCTCTTATACTTTGATTCTCTATTTAGGTGAAGTATTTCTTATTGTCTTTTACAATAATGCGAAATTAAGTAGAAACACCGTAGTAATTACAAACTCGGACGACATATCTCAATTCTACACATAATCGACAATAATAACAAATCTTGAGAAGATTTTAAATATAATTTAGAAAAAAAGAAACACAAGACATTCTTTTTATTTTAATGTAACTTCTTCCCTAGATTTAAATTACAGAATTTGAGGTAATGACTATGAGACTTTCGATTAAATGACATCCAAGATGTGAAAACGTATAACGTAGTTAGGGGTATTAATCACACTTAGACCTCATGTCGTAATTTTAATATAAAATCTGTCTTAGTGCAAGATGATGGATAGAGTTTAATAAACTTATATCAGAGGTATGCTCCCCCCCCTCCCAATTTTTCTCACGCGAGAATACGCTGTGTATCGTGGCCGCTGTATTCAATCCAACAAACATCGCGGAAACACTGCAAAATTGGAGCGCGATCCCTATAGGATCGAAGACAATACGATATTTTTACGCGTCGTTTTGCTAACCGGGACCTCTATTCCCCGCAGTAAACAAGGGATTATCGTCGGGGCACGGTTCCAACTTTGCCAGATTTATTTTACAACTAATATTTGCTAAGGGCGTCGGCGTAGCTCGCCGCGACGCGACGGAGCTTCGGAGCCTCCGTTATCCCGGAACGCATGTCGCCGTGGATTGTAAGAACCCTATAGAGACTCGCAGTAAGGAGAAAAGTAAGAAACTGGCCGGGCATCGCGCGCTCTCGCTGCAAGACGGGCTGCGATAAAGGAATTTATGTCGACGCGAGATTTACGTCCCCTTACGCTTTTACAACGTACGCGCGAGGAGCCGCTGGCACAAACAGCACGTATGGTACGTTCTATTGTATATACACATGTATACGTGCACATGTATACAGGGTGCATCTAGCGTAATCGAGCAAGTACGCGCACGACAACGTCGCATGAGTTTGCGGACAAACCACCGCGTCGCAGGTTTAGTCGCACGCCGTTGCATATAATACACGTATGCATTTTGAAATGTCTTCTTTCAAAAGTTGGCGTTGACGTACAAATATCGGAACGGAAGCGAAATGTGATTTCTAAAAACGCTGCCGAGCGGCTCTTTTGACGTCGTTTCGACGATGACGTGGCGCGAGGAATCGACAAAATCTCCGGACAGTAAAAATACAAGTATTTCCTGTTCTTTCGTTATTCTGAACGTGTTTTAATCTCAAACGCATATTTTTATAAAATATTGGAAAAAATTGTTGGTTAGAAATTAGTTTTTACATTATATTAGATTTACTCAAATTACTAGCTAGAAAGTGGATTAAAAAACAAAACGTGTAACGTAAAATTGTACTATCGTAACTAAGAAACAAGTTTATGGCATATGTTTTACTTTCGTACGCGCCAACTTTATCACGCTTTACGACGACAATCCGTCGAAAACACCCTGTACACCTGTTCCCGTACGTAGTTACGTGCATGCAGTTTTATGTTCTAGACAAAAGGAGAAAGAGAAATAGAGAAAGAGAGAGGGAGAGAGGGAGAGGACGTGAACGGTTGAATTCTTTGGAAAATCGCATTCATCCACTGCACAGGCAACAACCGGCAATTCTTTCGGGCCACAGCACCCACGCAGAGGGCCGCAGGGGGCGGGCGACCCCTTAACCGAGTTTACTTCCATCTCGGAATCCTCCCCTCCGTTCCACAGCCACTCGACTTCACACACGTACACATACACACGCACACGCCTCATTCTCACTCGATTTTCCTCGAGTACCGTTGGCCGCCTCTTGACTTCGCCTCTAGCACATCTCTCTAACACGTTGGAGGTTTGAATTTGCAGGTTTAGGACGCTCGCATGATGAAATGGGATGAGACAGAGGCGAGACAATGGTCTGTATGAAGAAAGTGGAGTATAAACTCATATTCCGGGAACGGCGAGTATAAACTACATTTTATATGAATAAGAAAGCTAAGTTTATTCACAGTCCTAGGTTCTACCTCGTCGTCAAGATGTGTTCAGATGAGGAGTTTATGTTCAAATTGGGTATGAATAAAATGTACTACACATTCCTCTGCATAAGCGAATGCTCATAGTCACCGTATGCATGTAAAATGCTTTTATTCACAGATGCGGGAAAAAGTCAAGTTGCATGAAGTGCGTTGTTAATGTTAATGAAAGAGACTGAAAGAAACGTAATACGAATTCAGATCTAGAAGGATAGTAGACTGATGACAAACAAAAATAAATTATATTTAAAAAATATACTAAAATATGAACAAACTTCTTTGGAACAGTTTTATTTGGAACGCTTCCCAAAATTACATACTCTTGTTTTTTTTTTAATGCTTTTAAAAGGTTACGAAAGGACTATCAAACTAACAGGCGTGTTAGGCATTGAAACTCGCTGAAAAAGAAGAGAATACCGTTCTTGAGAGTCGTACACGGTCTGTCTAGAAACGTCCTTTAACCACTCAACGCGGTAGCAAGCGACTTTCACATAAACGACCGCGGAAACGGAAGTGCGACTAAGAGAGTCGGTTCGCCGACGAAAAGTGTTGGAAAGGTTGGTCACGACTGTCGTGAAAAAGACAAGGCAAGTAAGTAGAAACAGAAGCGGAACGCGGGGAACAACGCAAAGCTCGCGACGGAACAACGCGCTGCTTGCAAGCGGCGTGTAATGCGTTGCGGCCGAGCAAAAAGAAGGAAGGCAGCCCTCGCGGGAAAGCTTCATTAAGCAGACACCGCACTGTAGAGACGGCGGTGGTGAAGTGGAAGGAGCGGAGGATGAGAAGGGCGGAAAGAAAAGAGGGCTGAGAGAGAAAGAAGGGCCCAGCATAAACTGTCCCGCTTTGTGCGGGGAAATTGCGTTTTAATTCCCACATTCAAGGAGGGGAAAGGGGCTTGGTTACCAGCCGGCGGCGCTCGTATACACGCCGTACACGACCCTCATGCATTTTACATGGTCACCACCTGGCAGCGCATTGCGTCGCGCGCTGTGTAAAGGAGCGGCCGCGGAGCCGCGATGCGGGAAAGAGGCCGCTTATCATCAACGGGCGAAGAGAGCCACCCCCTCGGGACCTTCGTCGTGGTGATTCACCAGAAAGAAGAAACTCTAAGACGGAAGCAGCTTCCAAGAGAGCAAGCTTTTATTTCTGCAAGGACGGATTAACGCCGACTTGAAAGTAGCTCTATAAGAGAATTCTATATATCCTTTCATGTTTACCAAGATTATTTAGATGTTTATTTAGATATCCATTAATCCATTGCCGCGTCTTACAATCGAATGTCAATTGCGTGATATTTATTTCGCTAAACTAATTTAATTGTAATATATAAAAATATACAAAAATATACGTATATATCTATCTATTTGCCAAAAATTTGAAATAAATCTTTTTAGCTCTAAAGTTTGATTAGATACCTTAATTCTAACCGTATATATTATTCATACTTTCATAACTTTGGATATTAAAAAAAATATTTTGATAATTTAGAATTGTATATATTAAAATCTTATTTAAGTAAAATTAACTTGAAACTAGCTGAATAATTAATTTTAATATTTTTCACAAATCTTTTAACGTTTGTCTTATTCCAGATTATCAATTTTTCACTCCTAATCCTCATATTCATAATTCAAGAGAAGTAAATGGCTTTACAACCCCACGTGCATTATAGAAAAATATAGGAAAAGTATCTCGTTGTAACACTGCTGCCCATTTACACTCGATTCATTGCTTCACGGACTGTCGCATCTTAATGAACGCGACTTTTATTTCTGCATGCACGCCAATTTATCGATCGCAACGAACCTTTGCAACGTACACCAAACCGCAAGTTTCTCATCTCGATTGCGGTGATTTACATGACATGAAAAAACGTCCGTATATTCAGAATCGCGCCTCTCATGAGAGGAGGATAGTAAGCGAGATGTAGTAAGTCAAACATAAAATTTCAAAGTGCACCAGAGACGGTATGACGTTTGCGAACTTTGCAGTTACTCTAGCGGAAATCACATCGTACTTTTTGCGCCAGTTTCCGCCCTAGCTACGCTTGCCAATGAAATTATAAATCCACCGCCGCTTTTTGCGGTGCTTCATGTTCTCGGTCATTTAATCGTACACGGCTACCAAACCAGATATACATCATTACTGTCTTTTCATCACCCTCGTGCGCACTTCTTACCGACGGTGAAATACGGCAGAAAAAGAGCGCTCCCTCTTCATCTTTTAATCTTTTGAACAAGTGAATCTAATGATTTTTTATTCATAAATCCGTTAACTGCAATTGCGTTTTCTCGCGTTTCGATATAAAGTAATAATAATAATACAACAGAAAGCAACGTTTTCTGTACTAAAACATTTTATACGTCAATAATTGTGATGGGCATCAGACGTGGAAAACTCACGTCAAATCATCCTGGCAAGAATACGTTGAAAAGCGAGGCAGGTAATTCCAGAATTGTTTACGGAAAACAATTACTGAGTTAATTGCGTTTGAGTTGGCTGATCCATACAAGCTTCGTTAATTCCACTGTCTAAGTACTTAGTGAGAGGTGCCGAATTAATTTCACCGCGCGCATGTCGAAGACGTGCGTCTCCTTCAACGTTGTATCTGTGTGTGCTGTTTGTACTTTCGCGAACCGTCCTAGATTGCGCATAAAGCGCAGATCTAATCAACTTTCGTTTGTCAAAGGAGACAAACAAAGCATTCCCGAAGCACGTAAATCGTCACTAATGACAATCGTCATCGTCTTTAAAAAATACACACGGTTAATATATTTTCATCACATTATAAATAATGTGAGTGATGTAAAATACGCTAAACATAATAAAATACTTGCAGATATAACAGAACGTTTTTAATAGCAAATTTCAGTTTTTGTCAATCATTATTTTTGAAATTCCACGATAGTTCAGATAATACGATAAGCTCTTAGGAATCAATATGATTACATAATTTCAATAAAGCTTTACGATTTCCATAAGTTACGCGATATGCCTTCTTGACTCTTTGTGAGGTCTAAGGGAAGAAAACTGGGAAAAAGGATGGGGAGGGGGAAGAAGCGCTCGCACAAAGACGATTGTGCATCGACAAAGAGGTGCAATATTCTTAGTGCTCCGGGGAATGTAGATTCAACGAAGCAGACTGACCCGCCGGCGAAACCTGTTCTGGTTTGTGCATATACTAACGCTTTCCTATATTACTTCCACATTTCTTGTATTACTCACGTTTTTTTTTTGCATTTCTCTCGCACGCCTCGTTCTCTGGCTTCATCTCAAAGGTCGACTATTTCCAGTCGGTCCTACATCGCAGAAATTATTGTCACATTGTATATCGGTGATCTACATCGCAAGAAATCCGAGAAAACGCGATATGTATAAATAATTATTTTTAGAAGAATTCTTCTCCCTGTTATTGCGATTTATTGGTGCTATTAACCACGATTATTCGTCGAGTATCAAAAAATCTTTGTCGCGGATTGACCAGCAAACGACGCGATTGCGGATTCCCTCTTTTCCCCTTCTCGCGTTTAATCTTTCGCCTCTCCCACCGTACTCTGTCAATTCGACAGGCGGTGCCAGCTTTTTTCCGAGTTTCACACGGCAAAGCCGTGGAATCGTTCTCGTTTACGGTCCATTCAAACATTCCCGAGCGAAGTTTTCAAATGCGGCAAGGGTAGGAAATCAAACATATTCGTATAAAGTGCGCTGCACGAATTCAATAGAGTATCACTAAAAACTCTTGCACGTTCGATATGTCGCGGCTGCGAATTGTGGTATGATTCGCAAATATTCTGTCGGTGCCACTGCGTTTTTCGTTATCACGCCCGATTTTTGATTTATATCGTACTTTAATTTTTTATATCACGTATTATACGGACATATATAAACATAATTATTTGTTCATAAATGTTTAATTTTAAATGCGATGTAATTTCATAGTTTATTTTGTTTAACAGCTATTAAGCTTGAAATATTACATGACAACATGTTCTCATGAATTTTATCATGAGGATATAGCAAAACAAAAATATTCTGCAAAAGAGCAATAATTAGAATTTAACTTTTCCACGAAAGGATTGTTGAAATAGGGTCAAAATCTGCCTATAAGAAAAACATATGAAATCGGTAACTGTGAACAATAGAGTCTTCTTTTATTTTAAGCTTCATATTCGAGTTTAGTAGGCCTAAAATATAAAGACAGACTGATTGATCCTATATATTTAAACACCCTTCTTTAATCGATTAAAGAAACAAATATTTATTTATCGTTATTGGATTCTTTTTAAATATTTGAAAATCTAATAACACTTTTTATCACGTAAAATGTAAATTATGACATTTTTTAACAGATTTATAATTTTGTACAAAAATATTTTCATAGAAATTATTTAAAGTATTTAAAGATCTTTCAACTATAATTTAAAAAATACAACATATGTATCTTTTTTATTCCAAGTCCAACTTATAAGTATTCGTCACAAATTACCTCATATATGTAATAAGATATAGATTTATTGTTTATTCTATTATTTACACAGCGCAACGTGAAAAATAATAGAACATCTTACATTAATATGTTGGAATAATCATGTTGGAAAAATGTTAGAGTTATCCAGATCGACAAAAGAAATACCGTACGAGAAATAACTTTATCGAAGCGTAAGTTAAACAACATCCAGCGGAACGTCACCGTTCATTAGTAAACGCGCAAATCTTTCCAAGCCACTTGGCGAGGGTCAGTCGCTTCGTTCGAAGAGTCTCACGGGAAGGAACGGAAGATAAGTAAAGACGCACGAAGAGCGCTAAAGCAAGCGGGGAGATAAACGAACAAACCGTAGATAAGGGTCGGCGGTGATTGCCCTATAAAATATGTATCCCAGCGTCGACCTTTTCTCTTTTGAGCGTCCCTTCCCTCTCCCCGTCACATGTGTCTTCTCTCTACCTTCGTAACCGACGTGACCATCTTCGAGCCCTCGAGCAACAAGCCACTGACATCGCGAGCTATCGTGCGAATCCAGCCTTCTGCATAGGGTGTCCCAGATGTGAGATATACTTTGCATTATATAGACAACAGGAGTCAAGATCGAAGAAATATCACTCGTTCTTCCGTATGAATAAAAAATGTAACAAAATTTGATAAGTCAGATTTTAGAAAAGCAAGCATTGCAGGTAACAAAACGTTTTTTTTTTAAATTCCGAGTTTTCTTAGATATCTTTGGAATTTCAAGCTGCGTTAGTAAGATATTAAATGTTGAAAGTTAAATTCTACTATAATACGTGATGCCAAATCAGACTTCCGGTAAGAGGCTATTCGATTCCAGATTTGTTTGGAAATATAATAAGAAAATATAGTAAGCTCAAGACACCACGTATACGCATTACAGGACAAACATACTTGTCTATAGGTCTTTACGCGCTATACGAGGTGCCCTTTTCGCGTCCTCCCAGGATCTTTTCGGCCCCTGTTTACGATTGTTTATTTCTGTCCGCCGAATCTCGGACCTTTTATACCCACGTCACTCTTTTTCCTTCTTGCCTCATGGCGTATATCGCCCCTGCGGTGCTCTTTGTCGGAAAAGCTCCGCGGAGAACAAAGTGGATGCCATAAAAGAAAGTGGCAGTTTCGATGAGAGAACGGAAACTCCGATGGAGGAAGCGACGGCATATCCTTTGCTCTCCCCCCCGCCCCTTGGACGCACGAAAGTTTGTATACGCGAGTTCACACTCCGCCCGGTCGAAAAAAGCACGACGTCGGGCGCCGAAAAATATTTCGCGGCCTCTCGGTTTCCTTTTTCAATCCTTTGGCGGCGAGTGCCGGCTGACGTGATTCTCAGGGAGAGACGCGTCGTGGGACAACATGCCGAAATTATTTTTGGCCCATGGCCACGACTCCACGCAGTATGCGGGAACAGCATCCAAGTCTGCGACAAACTCTCGCGTGCGTTTCGTTCGCGTATTGCCGGCCATACAAAGTACAAGTGTATATAAGTATGTACAACTGAAGGGTTGCCGAAATTCAGCTTGCAATTAATGCTGCCAGGAATAATACTCTCGACAATTTAATTATTTTATTCCATTGCCAAGTGCGCTACTAATATTTTCATTTTCCATTGATTTTTAACATGAAAAATGAGTATAATATAAATGTGAAAGTTATTCATTTCAATAAATTCGCGCGCATTTCAACATTTCAAATATAAAGAGATTTCATCGAAAAAATATTATAATAAATATTACAGAATCTAAAAAACGAAAGAGATGAAAACATGTCATGTACCGCCATCGCCTCGTCATCGTCATTGTCGATAAAGTAATACTGGTAGATAATTTCTTCGATGAATGAATTGTCGCGCGCAAAGACGTGCGCAAGACACGGATAATTTCGTTAGAACATTTCGCTCGAGAAGTTTGAAATCGTATTATTTCCAAGTTCCACATAGTTAAGACATTGTCCTGCGCGTTAACACGAGCCGCTGCCGTTAATTGCGGTTAATAAGTTATACGGTTATCAAATATATCGCAAAATTTGTCTGCTTTACACGTGAATAAGAGAACGGAGAGTTATTCTCTGAATATGAAGTAATATTACGTTGGTGCACAGATATTAGGTATTTTAGACATGAGAATCGATTTTTAAAGTACAATTAAATATCGCAGTACGTTGTGTTCCGAAGTAAATTTGGCCCGTCATAATTTATCGAAGATGTGGAAGTTTCTTGATATTAAAGTCTATATAATTTGAATTGTGATTATGATAGATGCAACTTTTAATCTTTTATGGTTCTGTATCGAGTTGGATTCGACATAATGCGTTGTAATTGTCTTTAAGCATTTGAATCTACGTTAAAGTCGAAGACAAAATATTTCACTCATTTGCGACAATAAATAGTTTGATTCGCAAAGGATCAATCAAAGCTATTTATAGCTCTACAGACGCGATAAAAAAATTCACAAAGAATAACGTAATATAGACATTCGGATCTTCCTGTGACATTTAAACCGTCCTTCCGCTCTGCAGCACCTTAAATTTTTCGTGTCGCTTATCGATATATCACGTAAGCAAATGACTCCTGTCATGGCCGAACGAAAATCTGTTTAATATTAACGAGAGGTCACGAGCGTCGGAAACGAGTCTTACCGAGCGACGACGTGGCAGCATCGAATTTAAATTCACGCGAATTTTGCGGGCCCGTGGAAAATCCGTAGGAAAAATCGACGAGAAATATCTACATATCGACAAGATGCCGTAGACACAGGCTCGCATACTGAGATGCCTCATATGATATTCCGCTATCTCCTATGCAAGCCGCCTATTATATGGAAGGAAAAAGAGAGATCGTCGGGGACTCATCGGAATATTCTGCCTTGGGAAACCTTGCGCCATCGAATTTCCTCCGGACAAGCGTTTATTTTGCACGATCTTCGAATCGACTCTCATCAAACATGGAGAGAGAGAGAGAGAGAGAGGGAGAGAGAGAGAGAGCGAGCTCGCCGTTGTAAATAATGCTCCGATGCAGTAGATGAAAGGACAAATATCTTCCCTGCAAATAGATTCCACGAGGCAAAGGTGTATTTGCAGAGATCTTTTGACTTCATATAAAATTGTCCATACCATCGCCAAAGCGTGTGAATTTTTACGAAGCGAATTTCCAGTGATAAACGTTTTAATGCTATCAGATAAGTGTGCATACGCGAGTTTAGATTCTTAAAAACCTACTCTATAATCCGCCAATCGTGCCTGTCATCCGGACGATAAATGATGAAGCTATTCCGATTTGCATTGTTAGTGGATCGACTCGGTAAAGCAATATTTTATAAGTTTCATGTGTAAAATAAAAACGCAGTGACAAATCACAGAATGAAACTTATATAAAATATTTATATAATTTCAATTCTCTCTGTACGTAATATTTGATCAATACGTATTGCAATATATATTTAAAATTCATCAAACAAGATCGCATACTTTCATGAATTTTTTATTTCTGGAGATATATATCAATCGTTATATATATATATATATATAAATTGAATCATACGAAGAATGAATTATTATGAGTACTAATATTTTTAGTGTTACTTATAATGTTTTTCTATAAAAAATACTTTCAAATTATATGCAGTGTCTTTTAAAGTGCGTTAAACATTCTGAAAATTTTCATTTTTGCAACGACAACATAGAATAACAAGGCCAGTAAGAGAACGGAAATGTGTTTGCGGGTGATGTGTGGACGAAGAAATGCATTTCGTTACTTCGCGCACAAACAACGACGGTGATCCGGGATACGTCAGAATAATGCAAACAAATTGCGCGTGTTGCCATTTGGCACTGATATTTGTCCTTCCGAAAGTATCAAACATGGCAAACTTTTAATAAGGCGGATATCATGACGGATATCCGGAGGACTTGACACATTTTGACGCGTAAAGAGGGTAACACAGGATTCATCCAAGCGAGCAAGCTCGGGGTAATACCTTGACACTATTCCCCCACGCGGGAGAATATGCAGAGCTCTCAGGCTCGCATTTGTCGAGGCGATAAACGTGAATATTTTAGCATTTGACCCGCTGACGATATCACGTCGTCCTAAGAGAAGATTCACATCCTAAGAGATTCACTTTATCTCCGACGCCCCGGTAGGGGAGCAAGCAATTCTCGCGGGCCGAGACACGAGGAAGAAAGTGCACGAGCAAATATCGTCAAACAAACAAGTCGGGAAAACAATGCGACCGAATAATCGAGTTTGATTTGTTTGTGTAAATGCAGGGGGATTGCCCAACACTTTGAACAGGTCAACAGTAAATTTATATGTAACTTTAAGAAAAATTTATACATAATAGTACACGTAGTAGTATGCTCAAATTGATAGACATTAATGTCATCAATGTTTGGAATATTAATATTGAATTTAAAGAATAGTGTATAAGTGTAATTTACATTGACACATCTCTTGAGAATATTTATTGACAATGAGTATAAAACTTCAAGAATTGTAAGAATTAATTTTGAAGGTCTTGCGTTTATTAAAAAAAATTATTAAGCGATCGTTTATCGCACGAAAGGATATAAATGCAAGCAATTTAAAATTGCCGTTGAAGAATACGTTGATAATGCTAGAAAACGGCAGTGAAATATAACTGCCCATTAATTCCAAATGCCCAGACCACCCAGAGCGACCGAGCTAAGTAGTCGTTCTTTCTTGGGAGTATATGTCTTTGTCTTTGCAGAGTCGCGATTACGAGACTAGTTTGTCACGCGATAGTCGAGAATCACGGAATCCCATCGGTCTTCAGAAATCCTACTGCGTCCAACAGCGTCCGGGGCGTCATGTATCATACAATCCCGCGCAGATGTCACGGGCAATGATTACAGTACATGTTCGCATCACAGTTCAGAACTCATCTGAATCAATTACAATCTATTAGGTGTCTAGTTACCGCTTTAAAGAATATATGTCACCGTTAATTAATTGATCCGAACGGATATCATCTGGATATTATGTTAAATTCATAATGAAGTGCATCCCCAAAACCGTATAATCAATCGTATAATCAATATATTAATAATAATTAACATATCTGTATATATACATGTATATCTCGTTATGTAACTGCAGATTGTGGAATTCATCGTAAAGGGGCGCGCGCGCGCACGCATTTGAGCGTTATGTCAGGAAAAGTTTGAAGGTTGCATTGATCTCGAGAGGAACTTATACGACACAAAGGGATAGCAACGATCGAGTCGGAAAGCGCATCTCACTTCCGATGTCCTCTCTGCGCTAGCGTTCGCTTCCGAGGCGTTACGTAAACTTTATAACTTCGAAGGAAACTGAGGGGAGGAGTGTGGGTGGTAACAAAGCAGAAACTGATGCGCTGTCGTATTCGTTTCACGTGCTTCTCGGTAGCCCACACAGAGATCGGTTGTCGCGCGAATTGACCTTTTGGCATGTGCCGGAACAACGTCAATGTAATTTCGTTGAAACGGTCAAGATGGGACTGCCGAAGCAAAGTAGAACTTTCGTTGTATCAACCATTAGTTTCGTCCGTCAGACACGTGCAGCTTCGTCAAAATCTGCGATTTATCCGTAGGTATATTTTCGCGTCAATGACGACCGGAATACTATTTCTTAATTTTCTGCCAGTTTCCGACTTTTCTCGAGGTTAACGTGAAAATTATTAAGCTCACGAGTCGAGCAAATCCTTGGCACAATCTACGCGATATACGTCAATTTCTCTCGAGTAATTTTATCGGGAACATTTAAGTGTGAGAAATGCGATATTACGTTCCGCGATAAAAGTTACTGCTTTCGTATGTTCATTAATGGGCCATATCGCGCGTCATAGCGCACTTGCAATCAGATCTTGGAGATTGTTAGGAAAAGGCTGGTCTGCTGACCGAAAGATCCCACCAAACTGAGCAAGAAACCCAACTACGTCTGGACATTTAAGCTGGGCTTAATCATTTAATCCATCGACATAGATCTCTTTGTGTCGGTACAATGGGTCAAGCCTGGTTAGAACGGGCCGTAACTACTTTCGATGCCGTTCAAGTAACTCCATGTAGCTACCGCTATCCTTAATCGGATCTTCCTAACTTTTGTGAGTCGAAACTAAAATCGGGTCTCGAAAGAACTGAAAGATTCTTAAGTGAGCAAGGAGAACGTGAGAAACGCTGAAAGTCCTGATTCTACTTAATTCAAAGTCAACACCGGTGTGCCAAGTTTGCATGAAAAAAAAAGAAGAATATGATTTTGCTGGGATAAAGTATGTGATTAGTAACGTATTATTTATTTATATGTTTACATATTTATTAAAATTTTACACATATGCGTTTTTGTCTAATCTTTTATCTTTCGCAGAAGTTATTGCATATGCGTTTTTGTCTAATCTTTTATCTTTCGCAGAAGTTATTGCATGAAAAAGTCATGCAATTAATTAAAAAATATCAAAGCTTACTGGAGCTCGTTCGTGCAGTACAACAAATCTGCAACGGGCATCTTTCATTCCTATAATGCTATCCCATTTAAACAGCGAGCGATTTAATCATAGGATCTCTTAAAATAGACTTCAATCAAGGCACACTGTATTCCGAGAATTTGCAATTTCCCGAAGCGACAGCTGCAGCTGGAAAAAGATGGACGAAAGTGAAATTAAGTGGGGCGGTCGCACGGGGTGCGCCAGCCGCCCTAGATTTCTGATGCATGCAAAACTTAAAAAGCGCGTCACGCTGTAACTGGGACACGGGTTGAAATACGTCCAATGTCAACGATCACAATCCGCCCGTCGCGTAAAATCGACCCGGTAAATATCCGAACTTGCGCGCGAGAGGGGCAAGTATGCCAATCTCGACGATACGTCGTAAACTTCCGACCATGGAGGTTGGTTTGGAGCTGTTTCTCGTGCCGTTAATCCGCCGAACTTTTTACGATGCAACTGCTGCTGTTGGTCCTGCTGCGATTGCAAGTATATACAGAACAAGCGAACGAGTGTGCGAGCACACATCGTCCGTGACACGTCGCCGTTATATGAGAGAAGAATTGACATTTCCGAGTTTTGTTTCGCCGCCGAAAATCGATCGTTGTGCGCGACTTCGTGTAACAGATGTTCGATGTACTCAGTCACGTTCGAAGTAAATAAGTAATAAAGCGAATAATAAATGAACCGTCAATTGACATGCATAGATAATAACGATTGCAAGTTTGCAACCGGCTGTTTAATCACTTATGCAGTGTCCTCGATATATGTCGTACAGTTTCTCTGAACTATGGACACTAGAAGGAAGAATTATCGGAATTTCCGATGTTAAGGGATGAATAATTTGTAAGATGACCAAGTGAGAATTACGAGAGTTTAATAAACCCATAATTATAACCAAATAAACAGAAACAGAATTTATTTTTTATTTAAACTTAAATGTTTGATTTAAAGCTTATTGCTCAAGATGTTTAATGTTGAATATCGAAAGAACTCGGAGAAGAGAAAAACGGCAAGAAATACGTGACATAAGAAATATGTGACATTTAGCGCATAAGAATGAGGTCGCGTTGATAAAAATAGGCACCACCGCGAAACACATATCCCTCGAGTATATTACAAAGTGGAGTATCTCGTTCTATAATGTGTTACATCAAACAAACCGTGTTGTGTCGGTATACGGCGCATATCTCCGCGGACTTACGTCTTAAATTATTCGGCAAATGCCGATGACTGTTCTCTCACGAATATTCCCTCGCTCTCGGTTGCGCAGTTATGCAGAATATATCGCGAGAGTTGCCTCTTTGAATGTAATTACAAGTATCTTACATTAGTTCATGGGGACAGGAACTGAACGAGTAATAATAATCGAGGCCAGGCCGCGGAAACGGGACTGGTCTCGCGTACTTTTGTTCTCGACGATCGGTAGAATGCTCGTCCAAACGAAGAATGGGACAAACAATAAAAAAGTACACGAGAAAAAACTCAAACTCTCAAAAATGGAAAACCGGAAATTTAATTGTGCTTTGACTTTCTGTGCTTTTTGCCTGCGCTTTTAACCTTTTAAATTAAAAAAAAGGATGTACAGTCAAACGAAATTGTTGAGTCGGAATATATAAGTACTTGAACTCTCAAAAACTCGAGGATTCACCTCTAAAAAGCAAATTAAATCGCGGCAATGAAATGCACGTAAATACATTTAATTTCTATGTTGATCTCGCTATTATAGTTATCACAATACGTTGTAATAAATTATACTATATATTTTGCAATAAAAATAACAGCTACGTTTTAAGATAAAAACATTCGCAATTAATTGAAACAATTATTTGCCGAGAAATGTTCTCGCAATTCGTAAGGGGTGTGCACGAAGGTAGTCCTCGACTGAAATCAACTCAATGCGGTTAACGAGATACATATGTAAAAGGGTATATGCATTATGTCATTATGTGTGCAGGCGACATTTTCCCAAAGGTGCAAAGAGACGGCGAAAAGGGTAGCAGAGACGAGGGAGGAACTGGCGGAAGTACATACGTTCTCGCTCTTTGAACTCTCGTTGAGCCGCGAAATCTATCGTGTCTGCCATGTTTTACTCACACTTCATTCTAATAAACGTTAACCAACGAAAAACGAACGTCGCGTTCATAGTTATAATTAAGAAGTAAAAATTTAAGCTTTTTAACGATGCAACGGTATTGAGAAGTATCGGCTAGATGTTAAAATCTTAAAAATCACGCGAGTTATAAGCTTGATATATATTTCTAGTTGCGTCGGATTAAACTCAAGTGAGTCAGCTGCCAAGTTACATCGTATTGCGTTTATTACTCATCAGCCGCCAGCCTAAACTTAGCACATTCGGTAAATTCGGAGAGAAGAAAGTACGCGAACGTTATATGCGGATGTGACGTATTCGTGTTTCGGCTGCATCTGGATTCTATCGTGAAAGTCGCCTATTCTCGAAAGCATATGAAGCTGAATGGATAACGAGAGGCATGACCGAGAGAGTAGTTCGTATATTTTCTCAAGTGCATCCTCGACATCGTCGTTTTCCGGCGATGAGCGTCGCGGTTGACTCATGTAAGAGAGCGAGATGTGCAAAACGACCGCTTGTTATAAGCGTCACGAATTTTTTCCGCTAAATCTGCCAGCACGTCAAGGTGCTCGTTGAGATTTATCCCGAGGATGAAAGATAAAGGAGAAACAACGAGGTTTCTCTGTTCTCACTCCCCTCTCTCTCTCTCTCTTTCTTCCTCACTCTCGCTCGGTCTCCTTTCACATTTTGACATGTCTGAACGAATTTATCGAATAGCAAGAAAAATGATTGATGGTTGATATATTTTATCCCAACGTCTCCTCTATAATGCTTTTTTGCATCGTGTTAGAAGTGCGATTCCAAAACGATTGTAAAAATAAATTCTCAAAGAAATTTATTCTTTTTAAGAACTGAAAAAGCGTATCTGAAGAAACTGACGTCTTTCTCGATACATCGAGATTATGTAGCACTACACGTACTTTTCGACCTTTATCTCTTTTTGATAAGCAAAGCACAGAATTGCACAATTACAAAAAATAATTGGTAAACATTAGTTATAAGCTACAATTTGTTAATCATAAACGAAATAAATGATTTGCAGTTTCTTGTATTGCAGATTCTTTATAACAGATAATGTTTGTGACCCTCTCTATCCTCCCTTCCTTTAGGGGAATCAATAAATGCGTACGTACAATGACAAAGATAAGGGAACCCATATTTTTATCTATCTCTCTTTTCTCTTCCTCTCTTTTCATACACGCAGGATGTTATACTGGTTTCGATCAGTGCGAGAAAAATTGTGATTACAGAGGTCGCGATACAGTACCGTAATAAATTGTAGCGTTGTTTGTTATTTAGCCGATCGCCATTTACAAACAATATAATGCACGCGGGTACGATACGTCACTGGAATATTACATTTGCGACCCATATCCCGCGCGTTTAAGCGCAGCTGCGTTAACGGAATTTAAAATAGCGGCCGACTTTGCTGTAATGCCGACGCGCTTGAATGTTTAACGTACATCCCGCGCCGAGCGCGTATTTAAATATCGCGACGCGCTAATTATAGATTAATATTATACAACATCGGCGCAACGCTCTTTGAAGACATAATGGAAAGCACTATGTGATTGCCACTTTTCACTTGTTTGTCCATTGGCGCCGCGTTGAGTAATTGACAACGGTCGATGGAATAAGCGACGGCGTACCGTAAATAAATAATCAACCTGATCGCGATACACTCGACGCTCGGCGTGTATCCGACATAGTGTCGATTTCAATGCTTTTCCCGGCAAATTTCCGCCTCCCGTTTAAAAAGTTCATTCAAGGGATAAAAGATGACTTTTCCGGGTCTGAAATTAATCATTTTTTCGCTAGATACGTAAACAAAAGGAAGTATTAAAAGAGAGAGAGAGAGAGAGAGAAGGAACATGCTCTTTTTATTATAAACATTAACCGACAAATATGTGAATATTATTGTTATAGCACAATTCGCAAGCTATACGACAATTGCTGTCAATATAAATCGATCTTTAATGTTATGCAAAATTATGGGAATAAAAAACGCTGTCGCAAACTGTGGCTTCGTCATCGACAAGTAAATTGAACGTTAACTCGTCGCTCATAAGCGAGGCGAGGCCTTCTCCGACATGGCTTTTATAACGCCACAACAGCAATGCGGTGGTCTGTTCTGCGTAATTTCCTCGTAATTGCCAAAACAACCCCGAAACAACTCTCGTTAAAACTGCTCTCGGCTAAAGCGCGACCCAGCGCGGCGCTTTGAAGATGCGGGAACGCCGCACCGGGATACATTGCGGAGAGTCACGGCCAAAATTGTCGTGATAACTGCCGGTAACTTGTGGAAACGTCTCAATTTAAATATATCGCAGAGAAACATCGAGTCGAGACCGAATCGAATTTTGGCGCATGCTACTAAGCGACGTCGCGCGCGATAATTAACATTGAAATTGTCGGTCTCATTTCGACTAGAATTCTATTATTTCGAATCTGGATAATTGATTGAATCCTTAATTGAAGCTGACGAATAATTATGAATAAATAATGAATGGAATCGGACATCGAAGTAATTATTGTTAAAAACGTTAGTAGCAGAACACTTGACATTATCGGAGAAATTCTGGAAACCGTGTTCAGTGAAACGAATAAATTGAATTTGGTGTTTAATACTTCGGTAATCAGATAATTTGAAATGCAACCACTACAATGGCATCAAATTTGCGCTCAATATATGTATGCATCATTTATGAAATAAATAAAACAACCTTTAAAATTCTCTCTTACATATCATTTTTCCATTCTTCAGAATAAAATTTGTAAATTTAAAAATCTCTCTCTCTCTCTCTTTCTCTAGAGCTATGTACCTCTCTATCTTTTCGTTCTTACTCTATCTTTACTTTGTAAATTGCTTGCAGAATATTATAACATTCTAAATATCGCACTTTAAAAATATACAGACAATGTGTAATTAGTAAAAATTATGAATCTACACAGAGAGAATTTCCTCTTAGAATTTACCTTGAAAATCGTGGTAGTCGCGGAACAACATGTATTACGAAGAATTTTATGCGAGCTATTCTAATTAATATTTACCATAATAAAAAATATATATTAATATCTATCACCATAAAATATAAAATGTCTGATTAATTTTACTAAAATATATAGTAAAATTTTAATAATTTTTCAAAAATTACCAATCTGCTTGGCAATTTTTATTACGTTGTTTGTAAAATGTCTCTTGTATATTTCAAAAATTCCTATCCTACCGATAATATTTGGTTGTCAAGTTGCCCCAAGTTTGTAGTGAATTTAATGGTAAAATATAACGAAAAATTCTTTCCGTGTATAGATAATTAATAGTTTAAAATTAACCGATTCAGTTGATGTTTTCAATTATCATCGTGACAACTTGTCTCGGCGGAACACTATTCGTTTTCCAATCAAATCTTTCCAATGAAAATGTTAATTCGAAATTCGGTTGGACAGCCGCCTCTCTATAAATAGGAAGCAATGTATTCCCGTTTCAGAGTTACGCTTAGCTGTGATAAGAGATTCGTACACAATGAAATCGAACGAAATATGCTGACGGCACGGTTTCGCGTCATAATAAAATATGATGCAACTAGAATCGTGTCGAACATCCAGCCGACATATCCTGCCGTTACATCGGACGATTAATCGATAGCAACTGCATAAATTTTCATATTTGCGGAAATGAATTCTAATAGCGTTGTATTTTTATTATGTCGAAATATCATTTGCTCGCATTCGTATTTATTGCATGCTTTGTATAATTCAACCTTTTCATACAATTCAACGTTCACATTATCCATGGTATATACCAGTTTCGTTAAAAATATGCAAATAAAGCTTGATTATGAAACGTTAAAGTCGCATTACGAAACGTTAAATTACGATCGCGCATTGTTAAACATCTGCTTAATTGGCGGAAACATGCGGTGATTATCGATTCTATATAAATTCCATCATCATATGTATTATGTCATTATATTATGTGTTATACCTACTTAATCAATTGTTCACATATATGCACATATGTTATGTCTAAGAATTCTTCTATGACAATGATAAATGACATTATAGTGAAGACAACTATTCATATAATTGTTTTGCTTCTTTCTACTCTGCAGTTACTGTAAAAATACTGTAATCGCATAGTTTTCAGACTGATGAATCTCAAAACGAACAGCTCAACTACTCCCATTTCCGTTGCTCATTAAACAATGCTGCCCGCTTCTTCAAATGCTCGAAGCATACTCGAAAGATTCGATGAAAAGCCCTCTCGTTCTGGTAACCTATTTTTACCGCTGTTTTCTATGCGTCGTACCGAGATGAAATTTAGGTCGAGGAGAGGAGATCACGGGCACGATTTTTCGCTGCAATTCCACTCCACGGCGGTTCTAGCAGTTTGTAAAAAAATTTCGATATCAGCCGATTTTTGGCGGCTTAACAACGACGAAATTGCCAATTTTAGTGCACAAAAGTCCGAAAATGAGATCTGAAAGGAGAACTTATTTTCGGTATTTTACTGGCTATTGTACGGCGTATCATAAAGCAAAAGATAATTCCAGGAAAAAAAGTATCTATGTACAAAATCAGAGATCACGAAAGTGTATGAATGACGGATGGAGTTTATTTTTATATAAGCTAACGACCAAGCTGAAGAAAAGACTGAACTTTGTTGCAAACGCGTTTAATTATATTAATGTAACATAATTAACAAAGTTTGTAACACTACGGTACGTCTAGATCGATAGCACGTTGCTTTGAATATTACGAGAGTGTAGAGTTCAACATTTACATTACGTGTATGCCTCAAAGAAAATCGATGCAATAGAATCGATTCGTTTGTTGACAAAGAGACATGTAGAATAATAGCGATGTGACTTAATTCTTATATAAATTAATAAATGGGATAATTATGAATGACATTCAATCTTATAGAAAGTATACAGATAATTAATTATACATTAGTGATTGTTACATTTTTCAATTAGGAAATAATTCGAAGAACATTAAGAATTTTTGTTAAAGAATCCACTTTATTGGCTCTCTCGAGCTTTCCGGGAACATAATGCGACGTTAATACCGCGATTTAATAACGATCTGACAAAAGTTGAAAAGACTTGTTCAACAAGGTATTAACTCAATTGTAAAAAAGAAAAGGTGGCAAAGCGGTGAAAATATTGACAGCTAATAGTACTTTCACGCCTTGAAAACGCGGAATCGAGAGTCTTCACGACCTCATTTCAAGAACAATCGCACTCGGTGTCGCTATTTAATCTCGAAACATGGTATAGTAATTGCTGGTGTAATATCAATATCGACTGCAATTAAACGCAGTATGACAATATAGTCACGCATAAATTACCAATTATCTGTCTCATATTTATCGTTAGTTTATCTTTTTATATACATTTTTAAAGATAAATGGTATAATTATATATGATTTAAAAATTTAAGAATTGATTAAGTATGCAACAATTAAGTTTCAATAAAGTTGCATATAAAGCATTTTAATAATGTTAAATAATATAAATAGAGCAATTCTGCGTAACATTCCATAATTAAAGATGTCATCGTGTTTGCAAAAGATAAAAGATATTTGTAAAAAGCTTGTTACCCTATTGTGGAACTCTCGATCAAAACATAATTTTTATAACCATGAATTTACAATTAGGGATGTTATTTCTCAAACGTTTCAACCCTCATGAATTCTATTATATTTCAGCGTGCTGACTATGAGTAATATAGCGGAAATCCTCCGCACAAATCGCGAAATTATGAAAAACTAATAAGATTAGCGAGAGTCCTCGGAGCGAATGCGATTTCCGCTTTCGCGATACTCGAAGGCCTATCTCTAGCAACGTTCAAAGAGAGATTACATGATCGTTTGACGGTAAAGGCAAAAGAGAATATTTTCAAGCTCGTGCAGTGCAGACGGCCAAAACCGGAAGCGCCACGACGAAAGAAACGAGTATTAGAGAGGCGAGAGGAAACGACGACGGTGGCTAAAATGTCCGTCTGGAATTGTCTGAAAAAGCGACGACGAGAGACGCTCTCTTGCCAGACCAATTACCCTCTTTTCTATCACAGTTCCTTCTCTCCTCATTCCCTTCTTCTTCTCCCCCTAGTTTCTCCGATCGCACCCTCCATGTCGCGACTACTCGTCCCTACCGCAGAAATTTCAGTTCAGTCTTAGCCGCAGAATAAGGGATAAGTACCAAAGTCTTCGCCTGCCTCTCGACTCTCTTGGCCTTTCGCGTGCCTCGCCTTTTTCTCCCTCTTTGCTCGCCCTACGTTTTCACCGTCGACAGATTGACTCGAGTAGCCCGCAGCCACTCTCGAGAGATAGCCGTTAATCGATAAGTGTAGCGCGAAATCGAAATAAAACCTCCAGACCGTCTCTCTAAAGTACGCCGGACATGACCGAGCGGGATATTTAACGGCGACGTCCGCGCTCGTGAAAAACGCTCACGTGCACTTAATTTCAGAGGATCATTAATGTCAAGGTGTCTTGTACTGTAAAGCGGGAAGCGATGGCGCGGGCGTAAGAAGTCGTATGATATTAAAGACCTAATCAATCTTCGATTTTTATAAAACGCAAAATTTTTAATCCACAGTTTTTCGTATAGATTAAAACACGCGATCATTCTTTGCTTAGATATCGTTAATAGCCGATTGTCTCTGATACCTATTAAGATAACCGGTGTCGTTAAGATTATCTATACAGCAAACGATATTCCTCGCAATGAATACAAACGAGCTTTTTCTCATATTCTATGCACGTCTAACAATATATATCGTGTGTAATTGCGAACGTATATTGAAGTTTCTCGAATATGTGCCAGTGGCAGTAGGGAATAAAATAACGTGTATGATACAGAGTATTCCGCGACTAGCGGAACTCAGCCTTTTATCCACGGATCCTTTGACTCATTTGCGATAAATTTTTCCTGATCAAAAGCTTTTGATTGAATGTAATTCCTTTGAAACTATAATACGATGATTTAAATTAAAATTCTATTGTATATACATATACGAGATGTCTCTCAAGAACAAAAATTATTAACTTAACATTTCGTTACAAATTAATTAATTAAAAAAATTATTTAAAAAATTTAAAAGTTTATATATTTTTTTTAAATTATTCTGTAAATGGAATTAACAACTTTTCGCGTGGCACGAGTTAGCGCGCCGAGTTATTACGTATTCCAGAAACGGGCGATAAACTTTTAATTCCGTGTGATGCACGCCTACTCTCGTTCCGTGCAGCAAGATCGATAACGAGAGTGAAATTGAAATCGTTCGCCATGGTACGGCCCGCGTTTCGGCCGCTGACCCCATCGGCAAGATCGAATGAAGTTCGACGATTCGATATCCGCCGATTCGATATCCGCCGATTTGCGCGTTGCATGTCGATGACAGGTGAGCCCATACGATGAAGAAATTATTCAATCCGGAATATCAGAGTATGTGCATCACGCTCAGATAATAACCGTAATCGCAAATGGTATAATAACAGGACGACGCGAGCATAAATCGCAATAATATTGATTAAGCGCTAAATATCACAAGTACAATAAATCTACACGTACAATAACAGAATAGATAATTAACTTTCTTCGATACTTTGAAATTAGAATGATTTCGCGAACAAAGCCTCGAGTCGCGTAATCGTAAAGTCATCACGTATAGGTAATAATAAGGATTACAAAAAAATTAAAAGAAAAACGAAAAATTCCGCTCTTGTTTTTGTCGCGTACTTAATTCCGTTTGTTTTCGCGCACGCGTTTTATTTTCGTAATTTTTAACTCATATCAGGCTCGGTTTGAACGCGTCGCCCAGACGCGCCGCGCCGCACCGCAAACCGATTTTCCGAGCGCAATTAAAATCACCGATGTCGGAAACTTCGCGCGCACGACACGCGATACAAAATGCCAACGCTGATGCCAGTGGCGGTATGGTGGTAGTAAACCCGCGCGCGGCGGTGGCCCAGTTCGCCCCCGCAGCCAATTAGCTCGACACACCCCCGCGGCTGTATTCAAGACCCAGCCTTACGAATTCCGGCTGTAGCAAATTGCGACTCGCAATCCCCGGCAACTCTGGCACGTGTATACGCATATGTTGTGACTGCGTGTGCATGAGCGCGCCCGCCGCGCACTTGTAGTTCCCTCTTGTCCCGTTGCCATTGACAAACAACATCGCTTGGCGATGCATTAAAGGCTGGACGGTTCTGCAATTCGTCCGTAGCGTCTATATAGCTGTACGACTGCGGTTTGCGTTGTTTGCGCGGTCGAGATAATGATACGAGCATCCGAGAATCGGTATTCCACCGCGTGCCGTCATTGAAGAAGAGGCAGCGGCACGAGTACCCGAATTGAGAGGAAACTCTTATTAGGATATACATTTCAACGTGTAAATGCTCTTCAATTTTCAAATCAAATCTTTTCAACGTCGATAATACATTTTTTACATTACTAGAATACGTATACGTTATAAACAATTAATATACACTATTATATCTTGCAAAATTATTCAGCATTTGATAACTCAAATATGCGAACATCTATCATCAGGGGGAGATTTCGCAGAAGAGATTTGCATATATACAAAGAACACCGGCGAAATTGGAGCAATCCCAAATGTATAAAAACCTGAATGAAGACGTAAAAGCGACGTTGAGTCGTTACGCGTCAAAGTTATCAGTCGTGCTGACGAAAGCACGATTTCCCGACTGGCGAATTCGTCCGGTGCACGATTATGTGGTAACATAATCGTCTCGGATCTTCCCTCTTGCAGTGTTAACTCGCTGCTTCGTCTAGTTTTGCTCCTCGTTTCCGACCGATTTCATTCCGCTGCACATCTCCGTTCCTCCGCAACCCCGTCTGCTCCACGGTCCACGATCCATCACTATAACAGTTTTCCTCTCCTGCCGGGAGAAAACGCGAGAGGCGACCCGTTGTACAGCTTGCTCGGAAGTTGAAAATAATAAATTGTCTCCATTAGGCGGCCAGCCCATTGTCCATGTCCATTTTCCCACGGTTGGGCCAGCTGGACACGACTTCACCGTGGGTGCTCCGTCTCTCTAATTGCAAATTTCGAGTCGTTGTCGTCGCCGATGACTCGCGTCTATCTCGCCAACGAGCCGTTTACGAGGAACGACTGCCACTGTCGGAATCCAGAAATTATTCGGCGCAATTAATCGCAACGGAGGAGAGAAAATTGCGGGGATAAAACGAGGGCTCGGACTTTTCCCGGAGATTTCGAGACGCCTCCGGGATGAAAGTCGGAGTAGAATTCCGCGCAAAGTGCCGTCTACTTTCAGCCTCGAGCGTGCGCGCACCTGTCGAATGTGACGAAGGAATCCACTCGGCGGTACAAAGAAGTTCTCCGATCCATCGAGAGCCCCGGTGGGTGCTCGAGCCTGCTCTCATTCCTCTTGTTGTCCGCCCTTTGAGAAAATCTCGCGAGTTTTTATGCAACAAGATGTATATAAGAGGTCGATGCACGATGAGGTTCTCACGCCGTAAAAATAGACTCTCGCGAAACGGAACAATTCAACATTTGAATTGCCATTTGCACAGGTGTTTGACGATATTAGAACTTGATATTAGAACTGAACTCGAAGCCCGTGCATATGTCTGCAATAAGAGTCTATCGAGTTTTCCTTTATCGTGTTTTTTTTCTTCTTTATTTTATTTAACGATTTTTGTCTTAGGAACTCAGTATGTTTAACCACATCGCAATAAAAAGAAAGAAAAAAAGAAGATATGTGTGAGAGAAAGACCGTGAAAAGTATGTGTAAAAATGTAATGCGAACAGATACACGTAGCCTCTGCCGTCCTGCCGTTGACAAGATTATCCGGTAACCGTTCCTCTGTATATGCCGACGCATTCGCTTCACGTCTTGCCACGCTTTCGCAGTAACTTAATAAACGTTAAAAGCAAAACGGTCCCCGTAAACTGTAGAAACAAAGATAAGTGTATTAAACGGATTTCAAGTGCTTTCCGTTGCTGCGGCAACAAAGATAAAGTGCATTAAACGGATTTCGCTTCGACGCCGGAGACGATGACGAGCCACTTTGTTAATTGAGTTTCGCCCCTACGATCCCGGGAAATACTTCGCCGGTCCGGTATTAAATAGCGCGAGTTGCATTACCGGCGAGTATCGACGGTACTTCCGCCGTTGGAAAAAGAAGAGTGCGCGAAAGGCTGACTTACGCCTCTATGAACACAGCTAACGACGGAGGCAATCCTTAAAGCCTTTCAATTCGCGTTTGCCCGCCTTTAATTTAATCGAAAATCTCGAAAACGCCATAAATCTTTTTTTTCCCCCGGAAATTGCGAGAATTAACGTTTTATTAACGATTGAGTACTTTCGTAGAATTGTTTGGAAGAAAACCGTCGAGTGTAAAAATGAAAGGAGATTTATCCGTGTAACCCAATTTAAAATGTCTATTAAGAAGGAGCAAGAGGTAATTAAATCGCGAAACAAACGAAAGAAAGTGCAAATAAAACTACGAAACTGAATTAATTCCACTTTAGTGCGCAGCTAAGTTAACTAGTTCCCGTAACTGCTTTTGTAATGTGTAATCTGCTTTTCCATAAAAATAGCATTGTAAAGATTGCAACATCATTATTATTAATCTGTATAACAGCGTTGCTGGCCTCCTTCAGATTTATTCAGATACGAATAATGTTTCAGTTTCATTCAGCGGTCGCGAACAGCAATCAATATTCATCTTTCACATCAATATTCTTTTCACTCGAACTATTCCGTTCTATTTTAATAAAAATTTCGGTCAAAGGTCTCTATAAAGATTCTTTTCTTATAAAAAAAAGCTTTAAAGATATCTTTCAAGAAACATCAAACATCTTCAACGCGCGGTATAACTTTGCTACGATCCTCTAAAATTTTTAGTCAGGCACCAAATTTAGGAGAAACTTCGCCGTTATAAGATATATAAGATCCAGATCGAAATGCAGACGCTCAGCCGAAAGGCGCCGTCTAACATCTGGTACTGACGCTACTTGCTGTTCGAGCGAATTAGCATGGAATGCGTCTCGGTGAGAAGCAAGTTCGCGCGCTTTCCTCGCCTCATTATCGCTCTTCAGCAGATCCAGGCCGCAGAACTTTGCAAGATCTATATATGAGAATAATAATAGTCGCGCATCACGTTCTTCCGCGTTTGTCTCTAAATTTCCACATCTCCCGCCGCGTACTTGCGACGCTAAGTACATACAACACATCCTTTGTACAATGCTTCAATCGCAATAAGATTATCAAGCCTCGAAAGTTATGCATCTATCTTCTCTCTGTACGAGATATTTAAATACGTGGATAAAATTTTTTGAGAGAAATTATGTCGTATAAAAAATTGCGAGATTATTTTTAAATTGTGCATTATAGCTAAAATTAAAGGAAATAAAAAAGTAATATTTACAAACATGCTATCGCGCAATTATCTTTAATAAATTTATGTGAAATCGTTACATATGCATAACTCAATATCATCTTTAACTTTATTAACTTTCGATATCGATCTGTAATGAAATTTTTTTTATCGGAAATATAAGTTGGTACAACGAAATATATCAAAACAACGTTACCAAAATTGAGCAACGTTCCGCAACCGAAAGTTAAATCTGATTTTGCGATTAAACGTTGGAAAAAAAAAATAAACCGATTACGCGAGATCCAAAATTTGTACGCCCGTATGAGCATCTGTTGTGTCGCGACTGATTGGGATATGATGAATCGCTGAAAATAATCCAACAGTTTTATCCTGCATCCCATTTGCCGCAGCATACTATACAAAAGGGAGCTCGCGCCTCTCGCGCTCTCGCCCTCGTGGGCCGCTCTTTGATGTATACTCCACGGTTCGTTGAATTCATTTCATTTCCATCTCGTTTATTTCGTCTCGAAACATATATATGTATATATCATATTCTTTTTTCTTTTTTTTTCTTTTTTTCGTTTTCCCATACCGTCGTTTCGAAACCAGCGGGAGGGATAGGGCGCACCATCTGACATCCACGCAGCGCGCATTTTGATACGAATGCAATCTCGTGTCAATCCTAACGCTTCCACCCTTCCCACTTGGAGAACGCGTCTCAGCGTGAGGGAGCGCGCGTTAGGGAGGACACGGTCAACGTAATGCCATAAATATTAATTCGCGCGATACACATCAACGCGGCGAGATATGGAACGTGATTTACCGGAAGCGATAGTTTATGGCAGCGGCACGACACGGCCGTCGCACCAGGCGCGATCCAGGTCGTCACCACAGGTGGCGACTCCCTGGACGCTCATTTCGCATCACACATTTTCGTATCCCGCGTACATAGCGTGTACGTAATTATTATCTTTCACTTGCACAATGTATTTGGTTTTCTAAAGCTGATCGAGATGTGCGTTAAACTTTTCTACATCATATTCAAATTTCCATTTAGACAACTTCTATCCATTTGCAACTTTCAAGTAACAGAATAAAGTTTCTATTCATCGTGCAACGAATTCGTGGCAGCTATTTTCTGTTAAAGAAATTTCCAGGTGATCATTTCTGCCGCACGAATATGCGCATTAAGGAACTTCCGATGACTTGGAGAAATTCCATTTGCATTATACCCCGCCACTTTGGAGACTAGATTCGGAATTTGCTGTGTATATCGTAGGAATATCCGCCAGCTGATTAAACCAAGCCGACCGCGTCTCTCGGGAGACGGGTTCGAGATCCATAAAGCCGCTTCTACACCTTCCGGGCGTTCATTATGTGAATTGATACGAGCTTCCGAAACCATCGAGATGTTATTCGGAGAGGTTTGATTAAACAGAAAGCGGGGATCATTGCTATTCTGCGGCTACGCGATACGATGCTTCGTATTTGTTTTAAAAGAACAAGAAAAGAAAATGTATGTAAAGGGGAAAAAAACGAAAGAGGAAAAGAAAGATGAGGAAGGCCAAGGTGAGTATGGTACTGTCCGCTGGCAGTTCTCGCAGTTTCCGGTTAGTTCGTTCGGAAGGAAAGTTGTAGCAACACCTTGACTGGATACATCACTTGCCTCTTTAGTCTTTAGTCTAACGCGATAGTTATCGAACTATGGAAAGGACGATGACAGAAGAGAAAGAAAGATAGATAGGTAGATAAACAGATAGATAAATAAATAGATAGATAAATAGATAGATGGATAAAGAGATAAAGAAAGAAAGAGAAAAAGAGGACGAGAGTGCAGCAAAGTAGGGATAAAACGAGCATAAAACCGCCGAACTAATCAGACTCAACCAATCCGAATCCTTTCCCCGCGGGGAAGAGAGATGCTTCCTCCCGGCGGACAGGATAATTTAAACTTTCCCGCAAGCGGGCACACCGCGACGCGGTGTGACGCGGTGTGGTGTGCGGCGCCGCGCCGCGCCGCGCCGCGCCGTCAACGTACCTCGGTCACTCCGCTAAACGGAATTAGATACGAGCGTTAGATTCAAACGTTACCCACCGTGAAAAGCGGCGAATCTCCTAGGTATACACCGCGCGAACACGCGAAGTGAATCACTAAGGATCCTTCGTGAAAATAAACTGTAGCCGAGCAGTGCTATTAGGGCAGTTCAAGTGAAGATCCCTGAGTTTTCCGCGACGGCTTAAATTCGGCGCGGCTGAGAAACGCTAAATTCAACTTTCAAGAATAAATACTCTCTTCTGAGCGTAAAATGGTAGCGCGTAACTTTCTCGCTTTACATAAGCTAACGTGTTTATACGAGTTATCCCGAATTGACGACAGTTACTAAAAGTTTACAGTAACTCTTCATACGTGGAGAATGTTTTCCAGCCAAACGTATGATGAAAGAGCCATTATAGTGGCATAATAAAACAAAGTGACGAGTGAGATGCGTTTAAAATGTTTGAAGGAGAGAAATGCGAAAGTAAGATAAATTTGGAAAATTCGCAGTTCTCGCATTCTGGAATATATCACAACTTTTAATCGGTATCGGAAAAAAACTCGAAAAATTGTCAAGCGCGCTGCTGTCGTCCACGGCAGAATAATCGGAACTTTCGCGAAGCAGAGAGAATTCGTTCGGTCTTAATTACAGCGGAGTCGGAAGAGACATGTTGCATCAGATGCGAGCGCGACATTCGCGCACCTTGCGTCGCATGATCCTGTTGTGGATACGAAACAAAACTTCGGTTGTGACGGTAATTACGCGGGGGACTTCCGTACGCTGCTGTTTAAATTAAGCCATTCTACCAGGGGATGAACCGATTACGCACTCAACAGGATTTATCGCCGTGTTTGGTGTTCACAGGCATCATCTTACCCCGGATCTAAATAAAATGTCACGCTGTGATGAAGACTGCGGCGCGCAAAGAATGAATTAAGGATGAGTACAAGCGAAAGGAGATTTAATAGCATTTCCATGCAGCTATAAAACAGATTGAATTGAATCGTTGTTTGCGATTTAAACCAAGTCTAAAAAAAAATACCATGAGAACGATTATTTTTGTTAGAACACATATTTCTGTGTTTAAAAAAAGATGTTAATATTTCAGTGATATCTTAATCGTCAGCAATTTAAAATATCGCGTCTGTTATTTATTTCAGATTAAAATATGAGGAAACTAATTTGGTATAATTTCATTACCTTCTCTCTTATTCTATTTTAGATATAAGAACTTAGTATGTGAATATAATCACCACTTTAAATAGTATTTCCGTGTACACATGTAGAATGCTTCTCTCGTACTCTGGGAAATATCGAACGCTCAGTTAAGCTGAGCGTCTGATTTATCAGACGTTTGCGGTGGCATCGCGACTGCGCGAATGAACGTGATAGCGGAACACTTCAGAAACGAACTAAAAATTCAGCGGTGTCGTCGGGGAAGACGGGGGCAATTTAGCTTTCCATGAGAGAGCAAGAGCGACCCCAAACTCGAGAGAGACTTGCCCCCCTTCCGGAACAGCTGCAGGGAAGGATACGGTATGTGTGTCCTTTGACGAAAACATCCGTACGAGCCGCTGGCAAAAGGGCCCCCTTTCTCGTCGGTATTCCGCTCGCCTATGCCGCTAACGGAATACATTACTTTTTAACGACTCGCGCCAGAGATGTCCTGGTCCTCTCTGATAAATAGCGAATTTCCAGCGCGGCGCGAATTCCGACTCGAGAAATCAGCAGAATAGCGTTATCGGGAGCGGAACGATGGCGACGACTACGAATCGGTACGAATGATTCAATTTGAATAATGTCACGCGCTACATTACTGTAGATTGCCGCTCGTGTATGGCAAAGAAAGAACTTCCCTTTGTCAGTCACTTCGTATAATTCTGCTTATTTTCTATTACTTGTTATTTTTCGAGCAGGATTGGAGAGAACGATCACGCTTTCTGTCCTTTCAGATAGATTTTTGGAATATTCATCGATACCTAAGCGTACGAAGCGGCACGAAAGTAATTATATATATGTTATAAAGTTAAAAGTTAAATTCGTTTATGTCGTTCATGCAATTGTACAATCAGGAACAAGAGAGAGAGACAAATATCAGCAATTCAATTAATAGCAATCTGAATTAGGGTCGAAATAGAGCGCGTGTTTACACGCGTGCGGAAACTCGATTGTTTTCGTAAAAGAGTAATGTCACGAGCCCGAATAAAAATCAAACTGGAACTCATCGGAAATAATTCGCGTGCCGCAGTACGGCGATCGTGTGTATTTTTTAGCGTTACCGTTCGAGCGCGGCATCGCAGTCGAAGGTCGAAAAATTGGAACGTTTTAGCGACGGGGAGAGATACAGCCTCGGCTGTACCGAAACGAACGCGCGAAAAGCCGCTAACGGCCCGCTTCAATTTTCTTCTGTGAACCCCTGACCGACCGTAAAACGCGAATGGCCGCTTGTACGAGCGTAATGTATCGATAAAGCACTCACAGAGCTCGTCGCGAAATCCATAACATATTCTCTTCGGACGCGTCATTTCACGCTGCAACGCGCGATCGCAAAGCGATCTAGTGCGCAATTATGATGCAGGCAAACAGCTCGAAATACAGTGGCGGCTGCGCTGTTTCATTTGCAATTAGAAAATACAATTACAAGATTTATAGAATCGACGTCCGATTGCAAAATGCAACGCGAATCCTGCGTGCGCTCGATCGAAAATGCTACGATGAGGTTACGAGAAAGCAAGCCGAATTACCTTAATCACGCTTTAACATCTTTATTTTCGTACAAGTTAATGAAGTAACGTATCATCGTTTGTCCCACGTCCACCTAGGCCCGCAGAACGTTCTCATTAATCGAGAGATTTACGCTAATTACGCTAATGAGCGTGCCAGAATGTAGTACAAGCGATCATGAGTTTTAGCACTCGCGTTTAGTCCGAGCGCTTTCAGTACCTCGTTTGAACGTATTTCCGAATTAAATTTCATGCCTATAGAATGTGTTAAATCGAATAGGTATCTGTATTCTTTATCGCACGCCGGATTACATACGCTCGATGTAGCATACAGTCGGCGCGCGGTATAAATCGCATGGTTACATGCTCAATCGGTACTCGTGATGAATAATAAACATTATTACGATAATAATTATGATAATATTATTATTTTACGTTAATACAGTGATAATAAATGTAATTAATATTGTAACGCGCGTAAACATAATCCATAGAACACAAATAATCGAGTAGAAACATCCTTGGTATAAACAAAATAATAATATAATATCGTATATCATTATTATTCATTCTTCCTAAAAATCCAATTCTTCCCTATAATTTCACAGAATTTGTATTTAAAATGTTACAATCAAAATATTGTAGTGGTCAGAAAACGAGCAAATATCGTTCCAAATAAATTTCATGTTAGTATTTAAAAAAAAAAATATATATAAATAATTCTGTTTCTACTCATCATTTCTTCTTAAAAAATGGATCAATTATATAAAACTCACCTCCTCTCGGAGAATCCGTAGGACGTTGTCTTAAGCCTGCAATAAGAAAAAGAATTTCTTATTAGTCTCATACGCACGATGAATTGGAATAGGTATGAAAAAAGTGTACTATCGTATAGATAGTACATCCTTTTGATAACATAGCAAAGAGAAGAGAACTAATATAGAACTAAATTTAATAAATTACTTTGGATATGTACATTAGTATTGCATAGTATTGCAAAGTACATAAATGTAATTGATATATATTAAATTCTATACACGAATTGATCTCGTGTGCATAAAGAAGACAATATAAATAGGAAAAGCAGTTTAGTGCAACTTCAAAAACAATTTATTTACGATAAAACAAAACATTTTGGTTAGCCAGTGGTACACATACCTAGTACATATTGCGGTTTTACTTTGTAAATAGTCGCACTATCAATTTCGTGCTCAGATAAAAAAATATTTATTTTCGACGGTACGAGATTTACGTTTGTGAAACACAATAATACAAATAACTTGTTCCACTTTCAAGTTAAAATTGCTTAAAATATATAAAATATATAAATGTATATTTTGCTGGATTAAGTATTCAAGCACTAAAATCTCAAATTATTAAAATTAATGTTCCAAACGTTAATTTGTAATGTGGCTTTTTAAAAAATATTTATCGTTGTCTTATTGATATATTTATTGAGATGAATTGTATATTCATTTTTAAATTGATTAAAATATTATTTTTAATATTGATTAATATATATGTATTAAAATGTAAAATATATTATTTTTTAAACTCAAAATTGTTTTAAGAAATATATTAATTAATTGCAAGGAAAACGAAGAGAGACTAAAAATAAATTACTTCTCAATTCTCAGAAAACAATTTGACAATTAAGCAATATTTGCAAAACAATACCATATATTTTATAATGTTAACATTTATAGCTAAAATAAATAGAATAACAAAATTCGTTTGAGATGCCTCAAGATCACTTCCGTGACCAGTGCATCCTGATTCCGACATTTTCCGCCATTGTTATACTGGTTGAAACTACTAAACCAATTGGTTGGGACCAAGGCGCGGAGGTGCAATCTAAACTTTCGAATTCTACGAGTTGCAGCCCTTGAGGCCCTCGTGTAACCCTTGCAACGGCACTCTCACAACCGCGTCCTGAATTGCACGCTCAACTAGATTAATTCTATGAAATATTCGAAACCCACCACAAAAGCCAAAGAATTAATTGCTGTATAAATTTATAAAGCGTCTTCAATATTTCTCGATTAATAATTTTAATAAGCACCTGATAAGAACGTGATCAAACAAAAAGATATTGTAGGAACGAGTTTTATAGAAACCACCTTTTCTGTTATCCTAAATTTAAAACATATATAAATATAAAAGATTGACATTTTTGTGTAAACGCAATTATATACCGCGTAATCTTCTTTTGCCGGGGATCAGCAGCTTAAATTTTATTAGTTTTCACGAATAACAACCTGTTCCTCATTTTATATAACGCGTGGTAATAGCTTTTTTTCTTTTTATTTTCTTCCCTTCAACGTTAACAACCTGATGGATCCTTCATATTGCCAAGGGGAGCTGCAATGAATAACAGGCCGATTTGTGGATTTACACCCTCGTATTCCTAAGGGACCGATGTAGTTGTAAAAGGCATATGTCTTTGAAATGCTTCATACAAGCTCTCTTCCGAGAGAGGAAAAATCTCTCGCACGCCCCACGCTCTTTACTTGACGAGAGAAGAGATACTAATTGTAAACGTCAGAGTTAAAACACTTGCATTCCTATCAACGTGCAAGCGCATATTTGATATCATCGCATACGTTATTTTGTATTATATACTCTAGCTTGCATTTTCTTAATTTCTTTGCTTTTAGTATTCATTATAACATAGTTTCTCTTTGTCTATTCTATACAAATATCATTTTATTATCTATTATATCATAACATTGTCAATACTACCAAGCATTACTGCCCTAATCGAAGAGTTATTTATTTAATAAAAACATATTTTAAGTTAAAAATTTTTACATAATTTGAAATAAATCAATATTAAGTAAAAATTAATATCTTAATTTGTGAACAAGTATCAATCCTAAAATTAGTCAAAAATTTAAAATGTATCACTTTTGATGTATATTAAAAAAGAAAAATTATAAAAGTAATGTTATATTCTTTCGATCAAGCCTTATGTTATTTATTACATAAAATACAATTTGCATTAAATTAAACTAAAAATATTGCTAGCCATATATATTCAGTATTGTACAATATATTATGTGATAAATTGAAAAGCAGAGCGAGGAAAAGAGAGAAGAGACAGAGCTCTTAAACTTTGTGTGGAATATATATAGGTTCACAATAAAAAAAGATTTAAAACCAGTTTAAAAGAAATTAAAGTCTTTCCACTTTATACGATCAATGGCTTTTTTACTTTGAATGATTTTCTGGAATTCTAATAATCAAAATTGAACTGTGTAAATTAGCCCTCAGGGATACACAGCCTCGTTTGAACTTTATCTGCTTTTGAACTCGATATCAGGCCCGGTCCGAGTTGCCGAATTACAAATCCGACATGGCGCACCGGGATAAAGGCAACGAATCCTGACGCGAAAAACGAAGGGAGCGGGAACGGGCGAGAAAGAGGAGAAAAAGGAGAAGAGAAAAACGAATGTATTTCAATCTCGCCCGTTCCCGGCCACGCTGCCGGAGTTTCGAAAAACTTTCGCTACTTCGGGTTCGTCCGGCTGACTGAGTTTTTGAAGCGGCTGGCTATATATAGCGGACGATAGTTCAGTGAGTATGCACGTTCCTACAGTCCGATTCCGATCGACGAGCTTCTTGCTCCAAACTTGAAAAAAGGGCAATATTTAGCTTTAACCAAGCGACTTTGAAAATGAACGGTATTGTCATCTTGAAGACAGCGGAAACTTTACGCATTTCGCAGTCGCTTCACTGTCACCACTATCTTCACAATCAACATAACTTATTGATGTCGAGATTATTATTGTTATAACTTTTGTTCTTTTATCTTTCTTAAGACAAATACAATAATTATGTAAAGAAATAATGTTTTGAATTGGAAATAGAAGCTCCGTTTTCTTAATCCCAGTTTACTTTTGAGACTGTAAACCCGCGATAAAGGAGTTTTTAATCATTTTGTGATATAATATACATATACAAACTATACTCGCGAACACAATGTTTAACACGATCTATTTTTTAATACTATTCAAGAATTTTTACTGCAGTGGATTAAAAACTTCAATATTTACTATATCAACTAACCGTCACGAGACGTAAATATACCAAAGAAAGGGTAATATAGCGGGTGAATGGCAACCACATAATGGCGTATTGTAAAGCTGAATGCAAACAAAAACGAACAAATGTCTTTCGCAGTAAACTTTAATAGTCGGACGATACCGCGAGGAGTTGCAGATGCGATTAAGCGATAGCTTACTCCAATAAAGATGAAGAAACGACATCTTTCATAAAAATATAAGCTCCCTCCGTTACGTATGTGAGCGTTCAATCGCTTCTTATGCCATTTACTCCCCTCTATATGTAGCGTGAAACGATCAACGTCCGTGGAAGACATCGCCCTCCGATCACACCCTGCGTTCATCCCGATCCGGACTCGTCCCTCTCGACATATCGCGCACCTGCTAGTACAATCGATCCTAAAACAATCGACAGCCCGAAGTTTCGTTTCTGTAAATCCGAGCCAGAAACGAAAGAACGTACGCGACGATGATTAATCGATCGCCGTTCGCTCGATTTACGACGTTCGCGAGTACGAACCGATCGTTGAGACTCGAGAACCAACGAACGTACGTACGAACGAGAATCGATCATCGTGCAAGTAACATCGAGCAGAAACGTCCGAGGGTTATCCGTGGAAAATGATCACGTGGATTACGCGAGTGCCTGACATGGAAAAACGGTGAAAAACATCGTCATCGGGGACAATGACGACGACTGTGACGACGATGACGACAAGGACAACGTGGATGACGACATGCAGTCGATAGCGGCCATTCATAGGCGAGCTCGCTGCTGCCAGCGCACAGCTCGTACATTCAAACGACAATATGTATCATACGTATGTATGAGTGGGGTTGTAAGTTCCACAGGCAGGAGAAGCGAGAAAGATAAGGGAAACGTGGGTAGACTCGCACTGCTCGTAGCGCCGATAAGAGATCGCACCCAACTTAACCCCCGCGCCTTGCACCCCACGAACGAACAAACGACGGCAGCAACCCTCACGAAGGATCGATAGATATAGAGAGAGAGAGAGAGAGAGAGAGAGAGAGAGAGAGAGAGAGAGAGAGAGAGAGAGAGAGAGAGAGAGAGAGAGAGAGAGAGAGAGAGAGAGGGCCACCAAGGCGAATGATATTCTCAGGGTGGTTCCTTAACACCTCTGAAGCAGCAAAATATTTCACCTATATGCAGGACGATAGATATGCACGCCGTTTCCAAGTATGATGACCGTACTTTGCGAGCCGATACCGGAAAAAGAAACTCGCGATTTGTTTTACGAGATCGTCCCCCGACGATGTTCGACCACGTTTCGCTCTTAACCGCGCTCGTTCGATTTATCGTTATTATTCGAGGAACGATTTGTGAAAAGTGATGCGTATACGGCGTATATGGCGATCAGTTTTGAACGGTAGAAAAAACTGACTTCTTCCCGAGAGAAATTTAGATATTGAAGCGCTCACTCGGCATATATATAGAACTTGGTTATTATACACTGAAGTAAAGTAAAGTGAGTAAACTGGCATTTTCAAAGAATTCCAATATCGAGATATTTGCGGAAAATTTCAAAAACTTTCATTGATAGATTTTATAAATAATTACCGTATAAAAGCGTTTCTAAATATACTTGATAGTGTTTCTTGTAAATTGATTGCATTAAATGTATTCGTTTACACAGCGTTTGCTCCGATAATTAAGCAATTATAGCTCTGAGGATATTTTCATTTTCAATTTAATTATTAAATAACATTGGTTGCGTACAAGTTTACAAGGATTCCATTTCACAAAATAATTAAAAAATAACGGAAAATAAACATTGTGATATATTACATACAAAGATATTTTTTGGTATAATTGCTTTCTTAAAAAAACAAGAACCTAGTATTGCAATAAAATATACAGTTTTATAATACAGAACGAACAATCTTCGTTGTCCGTTAGATTATATTTCAATACAATTACGAGTTAATTTTATAACTAATTCACTCGATAGTACCCGGAATATATTCCGGGATCATTTATGAATTCGTGAGAGAGACCTCAATTCCATTTTGATGTAATTTACAAAGCGGACGAATTCTTGCGTGCCATGCGCTTGAAAATAATTTCCGCTTTCGAAAATTGTCATAAAAATGGCAAGCACAAAGCGGAACCAAATTAAATGGAAACTTTTGTAAATGCACATGCGATGCGCATATCTCTTTAGATTTTCCTCTAAAATTTGATATACTTCTAGAATCATATCATGCAGCATGCGAGATGCATAAAAAATACATACATATATATATCAATATACGTTTTATATTAAATATAAATCAGAAATGTTCTTTGCGACTGATTGAAGCGTAATCCAACGCAACGTTTGTGTACACATTTTTATTACGTTCATAAGATTGACTTTTCTCACCTACTGTTCTGACATATTATGCGCAATACCTTCAATAAGAGCGCGTTTATAGCTTTTGTGTTCAAAAACGCGCGAAACGAGAGTCCTGCCTTTGACACCGGATCGACACGAAACAAAACAAAAAAAATATCGCAGATTTACCGTTTCGCTGGAGTGGAATATCCATTAAAAAACTGAGCGAAGCTGTCAAAGGAAACGCAATCCAAAAGCGTACTTCAGAAAGAAATTAATATCTCATTCCAATAATGAAATATTCGTGTTATGCTTAACATATGTACATTTCACAACGAGCAGCTATGAGGAAATATACCACACTGCTACGATAACACGATCCATGTCATAAGATAAACATTCAATTTACATACATGTATTACATGTATTGTTCATATTTAGAAACATAATATTTCAGAAATTATAATTATTTGTAAGAAAAAATTCTGCATAGCTTTTATGGAACGATTACATTCTGTTTCTAAAAAAATGTCAATATTTTATTAACTTTATCTTCCTCTCTTTTTCTGTACCTATGTGTGTTGTATTTATTTTATGAAAATAATATCAATACTAAAAAGATCAATAGATGTGCGAGAAATGTACGGAGTATTATTTCGACATGTACACAGAAAAAAAGAATATTCTTGATTTGAAAATATCTTGAGTTTCAATGCGGAAATCTTGAAATGGGATTGTATTGTGTTAAATGAAAAAAGCTTGCTTGAATGAAGTATTTTACATAGCACAACCAAGAAAAAAAGTTAAAATAAGAAGTTGAAATTCTTATAAGAAGATTATAGATCGTTGCGTATATACAAATATATAAGTTTTGATTTGACACTTCTTTTTTTCTGTGTAGAGAAATTCAAATAAAAATCCAATATATAATCAGTATATAAAATTTGGTAAAGACTGCTCGTAACTTGGCTTTTTCAGAACGATTAATAAGCAAAATATCGATTTTGAACGTGTCGTAAAAATCGATAGAAGACAAATCGCGGGCGCCACAAGCCACGTAGAAAAATAACGAGTTTGCGTCACCGAGGCTTACCAATTTCATGTTCATACGAGCCGTGTAAGCGAGCGAGTATGCTCGTTTGCAGACGATAGCAAAGCGCCAACTACATAGTTGAAAATACAAAACTTCATTCGAAATTGCTGTGACACGTCTCGCGCATACGCACACGTGTGCAAGTGTGTGCACGCATGACGGTGATGCTCCCAAATCGGCTCTCAGCGGGCGAGAACGTTACGGTGGTGAACGCGTGTGTGGCAGCTAACGCGCGAAATGGAACCGAATGGCCAGCATAAAGAGCAAAAAACTGCGAGTGTAGAACGTAAAGCGAAAAGGAATATGGAGGAAAATGGAGGAAACGGCATGCGTTTCAGTTAACGACGCGGTCATTTCGGTGTGGATCATCAAAAGTACAAATTTAGAAATATAACGCATTGTAAAATGTATAAACGTTAAATATTTCTTGAAGCTTGTTATAATTAGAGTTCGGACATGGAAAAATGTTACATTTGTTTATCTCCGAAGTCTCCGAAGTACTTCCACACGCATGACACGTCGCATCGGAGAATTTCTCATTTGATATGCAAACTTTTGGAAATTTGACACATGAGACACACTGCACTTGATAAGGACTCAAACTTAGAGTCGAAACGTAGTGCCTACTCTTTTATATTGTTGCCAGTTAGTCGAGTAATAAAATAATTTTTGTGGTTTTAATCACTGGCGGAGGAAGTTATTTTTTCTACCATTTGTTTATCATTAAAATAATCAAAAAGAGCAATCAGAAAAGCAACACTCGCTGCAATTTCTAATTATGTATTAAAGCATATGTAAAAACTTCATGATAAAATTTGATATGCAATTTGTCATAATAGTAAAATAAGATTTATAATTAGAATCTTAAAATATATTAATGCAAGTTTCCAACTATTACTGAAGAGAAAATACTTTTTTAAGGCTTTAAGACAAATTCTCTTATGATAAAACTGAGTTTATATAACGGTTGTTGTGCGCTATTCGGATGGATTTAAGAAATATCGTGCCATGCGCAACGAAAATTTGTCGATGCGACAGCGAGAGTACGTGTTTTTCTACCAATACCGGTAGTTTGCACAGTAGTCTCTATTGCAAGTATTATATCGCGACAAACGTCATTGTTTCTAATACATTCGCATGTCGTTTATCGAAGAATTGCATACGTTGAAAGAAATCAAAATGTGAAATAACGAACAGCATAATAAATAGAAAAAATACGCTTAAAGATAAGAGTATAATTTCGATTCAGTTTTTTTATGTTATAATTACTCGTAATTATCCTATCGCGAAATATAGGTCTTGTTTTTTAAATCTAAATAACAAATATATAATAAATATTTGTGCACTAAAAACATAAGGCCTTAAACAAAGGCTTAAAATATCTCCAGTGAATAAAAATAAGATAGCAATGACAATGTTCATCAATTATAAAATACACTAAATTTTTATATAAACAATTAAAATGTGATTATTAATAAAACGTTAATTATAAGTCAAGAAATGTATTTACGAGCATCGGAAAAAAACAAACGCTAAGTGCATTTACTAATTCGCGTCAAATGAGATAAAATAAACCTCACGTAAGTAATGAAGGAACATACGAAGAGGAGATTTCAGGAAAAAACAGAAGTAAGTATAAGAAATATACATTGAGAAAAAAATTTTCATCGCCCGACTACCGTCCTTTTCTTTCATAGACATAAATCGCTCATAAATACAGTTTCCGAGCGAGTTAACCCTTTCATGGCGAGGTTTCCTCCGAAGAAAGAAGTAAATTTAAGAAGAATGTTTATTTTCTCTTTTTCATTTTGCTTCATAATTAAAAGAACTTTCTAGATAAGAGGGACAATTCGAAGAAGAAAACGTAATCGCCTCTCGCTCTGCGAGGGAATCAAGTGAAACAAGCGCAAAGAATTAGCGTATACTCACGGTTCGATTAATGAATTTACAGCCGTAATTATTTGTACGATCGTGCGTAAAACGCAATTACGCGGCACGCATGAGCGATGATAAAAATTGAAACGTTGTTTAAACGACGCACGGACGTGAATAACCGCACTAATAAATATGCCGGAACGTGAGGCTTCATAAACATCCCCCATGGAGAATTCCGAACGCGCCGCTGTAATCGTTAAAGTGAAACCGAATCTGTCGGCGTGCACGCGCGACGCGCGACGTACGCCGCGGAGCGAGATTTTACGTTTCCCGTAAAATAAGCTCTCAGATGACAATACCGGAAGACAATACTGCGCTTTACGAGTCTATTTCTATGGCAAGAGTGTGCCACGTTCTCGATTCGCTCAATCCTCAGAGTCAGTTGTTTCACTGCTGAAGCCATTGTTATTACAGTTGGCACTTAAAGTTGAATAATCTTAGAAAATGTCCACAACTGTCAAAATATCGCTCTTGGGAATCGGAAAAAGCAACAGAATTTTCTATCATCATACGTGGGATGTTTTAATTACTTAAATATGCTGAAAATTTTCAAGTCTCTTTTATCCCAGATAATCTCTACGAGATACACGTCATTTAAGTGATATTTATCAGATATGTCATGTCGTTATATAAATGCAAACCGAAAGCTCCGGCTCTAAATGCCGGCGAATTACTCGGTTACGTCACTATGAAAACATCCTAATCGATATGCAGCGATTACCGTCGTTGAATTGACACAAACCGGGTGAAACCAAGCGAAGTAGTCGCTTAGGAGCGCCAGAAGGGTTAATCACAGGCGGCTTAGAGCGACGGATTTGCCTTGGCAAAGTAGCAGAAGGGGAAGTCTTCCCAAGTCACTGGCAGGGAATTGGCTCGTTACGCAAGCGACCGGTGAAACTGATATTAACGAAACCTCCGGGGAACGAATGGAGTGCTTACGCAACCGTGTTCGTCACCGACGCCTCCTTCCTATTACGGGTGGGAGGGCACGATTCTCCGACGCGACGGCGACGGCGACGGCGGGTGTACTTACTTATAGGGCGAATGTCAAATCGTTACTTGAAACTTCGCCGTTGCAACGGGATTACCCACGCACCGGTACCATCGCCTAGGAAAGTCGAAAGCTGTGCCAGACGAGCGGAATATAAATGAGCGAGAGCCGAAGACGAACCGGATCGATCGCGCGCGAGCGCGTGATAAGGCGGGGCGAGAAATGGTACGAGACACCTTCAGTCTCGAGTCTCCGAGGTAACTGGAACGCGCGCGCGACGCGACGCGACGCGACGCGACGGTTATGAGGATTCTGATATGCAGGACTTTCCGTAAAATCGGATGGCCATCGTTGCGAACTGTTTATGCGGAAAGAGGGAGTCGCGAGGGGGTGGGAAGAGGTCGTAACGATGAAATCGCGCCGAACAGCTTTGCAAAGTGCCGGTCGTGCGATTCTCCAAAAGCCCTCGTTGGTCGACGTAACGTCACGGAAACTATTCTTCTTTTATCGCGCTGTGATACGACACGTGCGTTAATCAAGCAGATACGATTCTGTGCGGATTCAGAGCAACGCACTGAAATCTCCAACGGCACACCCTTCAATTATCAAATTAAAAATTGAAATTTAATTGTCCAAAATTTATACAAACGTTTTATACAAAATATAAATTTCCAAATACATATTATATTGATGTGTAATGTAATGGAGCGACTAAAAACATAAATTATACATAATAATGAAATCGGATATATGGATTTACTAAAATATGCGTCATATTGTTTAACTAACTTTCCAGAAATTAATTTATATATTTTGTTTTATTATGTATGTCGTTGTAATACATATCATCAAATAATATGATATTTCTGATCTTATTTAGCAAGCAGAAAAATAAAAAGAATTAATAAAATTAAAAAATTAACTTTTTAAAATAAAGTTCTAAACGTGATAGAGAAAAGCAGTAGAAATGTTCTTTACCTCAACTATCAAACGAAGTGTAAAAAAGAAATATTCACTCAAATGTAAAGATAACATCACACACTACAGCCATTGGTGGCAATATCTTTTTAGCAAAATTATGTGTGTGATTGATATTATCAAGAAATCGGCAAGAAACTCATTATTTTTACATGTTGATAATCTAATTATTTAAAAACCACGCGTACGCGTGACACTTTCAATGGAAATACGATTTTGTTCGTTTCTCGCGAGAATCGACGAAATTAACGAGGGGCTCAAGATATCAGGAAAACGTTAAACATTATTTTTGCGCACTATTAATTTTGCACGGATATAACTAAAGTCCTCGCATGGCAGTTTTCTGAAGCCCGCACTTTAAATCCACGAACGCAACTTTACAGCGCAATAACGTACGTGATTTACGAAAAGTTTCTCATCCGCACAAAATCGTTCGCGTTAAAATCTCTTGGAGAGATTCCAACGTGACGAGGTCTAAGATAAGAATTTCGTTCACAGTGCCTCGGGACAGACAGTGTCGCAAGGCAATATCGAGGAGACGGAGAACCGTGGTATGAAATCAAAGTACCGACAGCTAGGAAACCTCGGAAAATTGCAGAAAACCACGCACGTCCCGTTCCAACACTCGTTCAAACTCCTTGATGGATTTACTTTTGTTATAATCGAGAATCCCGCGCAACTCTCGTACGATTGATAGCAGTAAATGGTACGTGTGTGATATAATATAAATATAAAAATGTGATGCAATGTACAATATATGACTACTTATACAGTGTTGTGGTTACCACGAAAAGCGCTTAAATATTTATTCTGACAATGTAACAGCAAGCATAGATTACTCATAGAAAATTGCGATGTAATCTCTGTAATCCGGACTTTCATTAAGAATCAAGATTGTGCCCTCTGTCGTGGTAAATATCCATTCTCAAGAATGAGAATTTCTCCAGCTTTCATTATAAAAAACATTCAGAGTCTATTTCTTATTTAAAAACAAACTAATTAAAATTTAAATTTAGAATAATATACAATAAATACGTACGTATTTACATACACTAGTTTGAATTATAATTTTCTCAAAGTATTTTTCTTGCGGGTGCTTTTATACAAATGTTGTCCTATAATAATTAATTTCGCGAAAGAGTAAGTTTTTCTTTGCTTCCGATGCTCGCCGATCAGTTAATTTATATTCCTCGCAGCCGAGATGCCACGACAATCGCCATTTGCGACGGAAGAACGATAATAACGGTGGTGTATCGTTATCTGAATCTAAGCTGACAGCCATCAACGCGGTAAAAGCCAACGCAAGCACGGAGCCGTGCCTTCCACCGGAGGTCCCTGTGTTAATTAATGATTCGAATCTCATTTATCATTACGGCTATGTCGTGTTCTCAGACCTTCCACTCGCCTTCGAGCACGACCTCTCACTGTAGATACAACCATACCTTACCACCTCCTCCTTTTGTCGTTCTAGTCTATATATAGGGTGTCTTCGGATGTACCAAATGTTTTTTTGGAGCAGGAGTATTACAAATTAAATAAAGAAAAATGATATTTCTACTATGATATGTTTACGAAGTTATTTAATACTAAAAATATTAAAGATTTATATTCATTTGTTCTTTGTTTTTTATTTTAACTAAATTTTGATTTTTTTTCTCTTCTGTCTCTCTCTCTATATCTTTTTCTCTTTCTTTTACTTATTTAATATAAATTTTTCCTTGAATAATCAAAATATTCAACATTAAACGAGAAACAGTCATTTGTTTTGATTAAATAGTAGTTATTACCGCCTAATTTTCGTTCTCGTTTTCGCTAAACGACTATATCGACTCCAAAATCGTCTGAGAGTAGAGAGGACGTTTCGTTTTAAGTCTGGCACACCCAATATACAGCGTATATACAAGCTCCACCTCGTAGCTCCACTTTTCCGGCCACCCTTCGCTATGTACCCCCCCGCCCTTCTCTCCGCGGCGCCAGTCGCCTTTCTCTAATTAAATAACTTCAAGACACTATCCGTTACTTCATCTATCTACTCGACCGTTCGTCCGTCTGCAGTTCTTCTTTTCAGGTTTGAACACGAGATGCCCATTAAAGCGAATGCGCGAAATTCGATATCTCCGATATCTCCTTGGCCACGATGATTCGAGAGACCTCAAATCGCCGTGCGCTACTCGGCTTGTTGTGCTAGTCGTGCGAATTTGTTTGCAATTCCGCCTACCTTCCGAAAGTTTGCCCAATGAGTAAGATGCAACATCAAAACCACATTAAAATCAAGAAGACGAAGTTCAATCAAACACCGCCTTCGGGGAAATTTCTGCGAGTAGCGACGAGAATTAAAATTAAATTAGCAATATATATACTTTCCTTTCGAGAGGATATTGTATTTGATTGTGCACTTCAGCATGGCGGATTCTTCCGGTTTATTCATTATCCATTTCTTCCTGAATTTGTTACGAATCCGAATATCTTCATATATTAATAAACATTTATTAATATACTATAAGGAAATTAATATATTAAATCTAATATAAAGAAAAATTAAATCTCCTTCGAATGGAGACGTTGAAATTGCAAAAATCATCATCTAAGCGAATGGTGCGTAAATTTTTATATGTTTGCGACGGAAATTTGATGTAACTCATTTGCAAAACAATTCATTCGTGTTTTAGATTGTCATTTATCATGTTCTAGATTGATTACTTACTTATTTCTTAATAAATTAACGAGACTAGTACCAGATATGACGTATTTTGTTAATCTTTTTTAGCTTCTAAATCATATACCGCAATCATATACCGCAAACACGTACAAATCAACTACGTATTTGCAATGCTGGTCTCGAATGAGACGCACGTTCGTTGTCCTTTTAGAAACTGGACCGGCTGCGCGGTCGAAAATCACGAAGAAACGTGACGAACAGACGGAAAGAGGAAACCGAGAGATAATCGAGAGGACGGAGAAAGATCGTCCGGATATATCGCGAAGCTTGTCTTGTCAGCCCATCCATTATTCAAGTCGCGCAGCTTACAAGTGCGCCACGCACACAGGGCCTCATTAATTCGCTTTATGTGTTTGTCCAGCGACATTGGCCAACCTATCAGATACTTTCAACCTGCAAACACGTTTCGGCATACCGCAAAGAACATAGCTGAATATCGAGTGATCTTTTGACATCAATTCACGACTCTCTTTCAAAAAAATTCATACAATACAGTAGCTATGTACAATCGAAGAAAAACGATGTCGAACAATGAAAACAAAATAGAAACAAAGATAGACACAACATCTTATTTAAGCTTTGTTTTCAATTGATTAACTCAGATTTCAATAAAGGTATTAAATTAATATATGGATTAAACACAAAGATCAAATAAAGTCCATCTTTTCCCATTGAAATTAAATACTTTTTAAAAAAGCGGGCTTAACTGAACGTCCAAACTGGTCTTCGTTTGGAAGGAAATCTCGAAAAAAAATAGTCGTTTGCTCCACAATATTGCTCGAACAAAGCACACTGAGCGCAACAAACGTTAGCGACGATATATTCTTTTTTTGCGGCGTTCGTTGCAGGAAATATATGGAAATCGGAATGGAAACGCAAGCTGATGTGCGCGGCGCGCGGCGAGAAATAGCGTATCTACCTCGAATCAATGATCAGCAGTGCGATATGCCGAACGCTGGACATCGAGTTGCGTAACCACAATCGAAACTTTGCATCAATGCGGAGGACCGCGGATTTCATGAATCCCCGCACGATCAGAGTTCGAAACGAAGCTATCATGATTTCCGCGGAATCACGGGGACAGTTTCCTGAACAGAAAATATTATAGATCGCACTCGTGTGAACATACCGTTAAACGATCAAAGAACGATAACAATCCGTGATAACAATTCTCCAATGTACATAGTTATCGAAGACTGATTTTTTTGTAATTTCTGCTTGTATGAAATGAGCGATAATAATCACACCGTGAATTAAAATGAGTAATAATGTGCAATTTGTATAAGAAATATTAGAAATAAGAATATATAAAGAATGTATAATCTATATATATAAAGACAGTGAGAATGTAACCAATGCTTGATAAATTTCTTCAACGCAATTAATAAATGAGGACCTTATCTATCTCGAAACTGTATCATTCTTCATACGCCCTTCCACTATCCATCGTCTTAATTAACGCGCTGTCGTGCATGTCTTACGTGGTTCATTTCATCGCGAGAAGTAGATCGCGTAGATTAAGTCTTCAGCAGGTAGCATGCAGGCGTCAGTACGTTGGCAATTAACGAGGTTTTAAAGGGGCACACCAGCGATAAATAGGTAACTATAATATTGTGAAAGGCCTGAAAGCTTTCCATCACCCGGCTGTAACCAGCCGAAATAATTAGAGACGTCAGTGATAATAGAATAATATTACAATATTTTTCAATAATCAAATTAACAGCTAATTTTTTACTATCCATACTTACATATAAATATCTTTAGTATAAAAAGTATCGTCATGTTACAATTTTTATGCAAATAAATTGTTGCAAAATTAAGCATAAGATAAATAAATTAAAAATAAAGATAAATTAATTGTTTCAAAATTATCTTCTCATATTATTAAAATTAGATATAGCTGCTAATTAATAAACTGTCAAGCGAATGGACGTAGGATCGTTTGGAATCAGATGAAAGCGGTTCTTTCCACGTGACAACAGCGAGGTGTGATTTATTCCTCTGCAACGTGATTGGATCGTTGATCCTGACGGATGAGAGGCATCCGTCATGCTGGTCGACTAGCAGCGGTACCTCTTTGCAATACACCATGAAAGTAACTGGAAAAGGAGCGCGAGACTCGGTCACGATATAACGAGGAACCAGTCACGGCATAACTAAGTGCGCGGTAAAAAAGGAGAACGTAATATTGCCGTATAACAGCGCACAAAATTGCGTGCATACATTGACTATATAATGATACTTTCTATGTCAAATGTGTGAGATCGATTGCTACGAAACACAATAAAGCTTTTTGGATCAATACCCAAACAAACGTTTTTACAGATGCTCTCGAATAGCAGAAACTTCCCTAGAGACACCTAAAATTATAATGTCGGACATACATTAAATTTACAACTATCACAAGCTCGGTTTCTACACAAAGCCAACGAACAAGTAACTGCAGAAGTTAAGTAATAAGTTGCAGAAAGATAAGCAAGTTGTTATTTAATTTTTCCTCGTGGCATCATATATTCGCAATGTTGCGTTGATTCGATGCTCCGCAAAATTTCTCACACGTTGCAATTTAAAAAATATTATGGCATTGTAATAATTTAAGAGAAAAATATTATCGTTTTTATAATGTATTTTCTGTTGTTAAATATTTCAATACTTCAGTATTTTATGTACTTGGCGTATATTTTTCACCTTGTAAAGTTTTTTTTATGAGATAATGTATTTTCTATAATCAAATATAGCAGCAAAAAATTGATTTTGAGACATATTGAACCTAGCATTTTCAAATACCCGATTTTATATATTCGTGATAAATATATCGGCGTAGTGATGTGATGATATTAATATATGATGTGTAAAGGCTTGTTTTACGTGATTTTTCAGAATTAATTAAACAATATTTCTGCGAGAGAGAGATGTTGTTCGGTGCGCGCGCGGACGTCTATCTCGCGAGCGTCGAAGTGTTCGCTACGGACTGCAGTGGCGGACAACGCGTATTCCCACGTCAAATTTTGCGAAAACCCAGCTCTTTTTTCATTTCCGCGGGATAAATTACCGTGTGCCTGTGTAACGCGCTATCCCCGCGAAATTGTATCCGAATGCGTACGTATGTACGAGCGTATTTTATACTGTACGCACATCTGCGGCCCCACGGTGCGCATATGCACCCTACGGCGGACGGACCCGGTATCGTAGACTGACAGTTTTCGCTATATTTGGCCTTTGATAAATTCCTACCGGTCCGTGTAATTCAAATTCTGTCGGTGCACCGGACGCGGCCATTCACGAAATTGCAATCAGGATCAAGTCAAAGGCAATCTTGGATTTATAACTATCAGTAGTCTATATTCTTTGGATCGTCCGTATCTTTCTTGATATCGATAGTCTTATGAGCTGTTCCCAATTCGTAACAATTAATATTATAATTGTGTTTCTTAAATCGACATAGTCAAGACACAATCAATAATCTTCATTAAAATTTATTTAATTTACTTTATACGATGCCGTCGCCGATGGAATATAAACAATGTTTAAAATTGAGTGAAATCTTAATAAACATGCTAGGTGAGAGCTATATTGGCTTACTTATGAACTATTTAGGTAATATATATATAGATTTACATCCTAATACCATCTTCCCATATTCTGCCCTTATCTAAGATTAAGCCCGCTAATCTTGCTATGAAATATGTGTGCCGTATAAGAGTGAATAGCGAATGTAAGTGACATTAAATCACTATTACGGTGTAACTTTACTAAGCTGGTCATACATGTAGAATATTAATAATGCCAGACGTCAAGACGAGAGAGAGAGAGAGAGAGAGAGAGAGAGAGAGAGAGAGAGAGAGAGAGAGAGAGAGAGAGAGAGAGAGAGAGAGAGAGAGAGAGAGAGAGAGAGAGAGAGAGAGAGAGAGAGAGAGAGAATAAAAAATAGTGTAATATAAATTTTAAATAAAGTTACTTTAACATTATTAGCCATAATAACATCCATAATAATATCCATAATAATTTTCTATCTTCGAGCATTATAGAATTGTTTAAAAGTTTTACGTAATATCTCATAATTTATATCTATATTGTACTTAATTTCAGAGTTTACCCAAACTATTTTTATTATTTATGCTTTTATAGTTTTTTTTAATTGTTGAACATAACGTAATAAAAAGATACGACGAAAATGTCTTACTTGCCAAAGACGGGAATTCTTTTCTACTTTCGTCACCATTTCATTTATTTTGTGCAACCGCGAACGACAGTCGACATCGCGTAGCGGTAGGCGGACCGTGTACTTAAAACTTTAAATATGTTGACTCCGGAACTTCGCGTTACGTCACAGTGCCAACATCACAAGATACAAACTGCAATCCGCAAGCAAGCACAAACGAGGTACAAATACGATACGCGAGCACGGCAAAGGATTATCTAATTAAACCGCGCGCGCGCGAGCGCGAGTTGCGTCACAGTCTGCGTAACGCAGCTAATCGCTTTGCGCCCTTATAACGAGAACCGGATCGACACGCAGGCAGCTCAGATAATTGTCTATCAACGGATCGATCAGCTATATTAAAACGCACCTTACATAATGTATAAGCTTGGAAGATTATGAGCGCGACTTACAAGTTAGCGACGTTTTGATTCATTAGCTCTTAAGAGCATCCCCTTGAAAAACTAATTAAAGAAGCCGAGCCGCGAGATTAAAGTTTTTGTTGATAACTTATGCATATAAACTCAAACTGGGAAGCGCGACGGATGGTTTACAGCATCGCATTTGTCAGCGGCGAAAAGACTGGCTGAAAATGTAATGCAATCAAACTCTCTACAATTATTTACATATGCCCTGATATTAAATTAAAATGAGAAAAATATGTCTCTGTCGTGTATATTGGTTTATAATTATTCAAATATATATTCAAGTTTGATATATTTTTTTAAATGTTGCGTAACTTTTTCTCTACGTAAAATTTATTATATTAGAATATACACAATTGTGGAAGTGATCGCACTTTCAATTACTTTCAAGTTTGTTGACTTTATATAAGTCTAATTGTAAATTCAACTTGTGTCTACTGATACTATAACTTCGGGTAAATCAGGAGAATTTGTAGCACGACAAAGGCTGTCTTAAGTTTTGATTAATAAAACTTTCTTGCATTTCGCGACAATCAATCTGCTTGTCCACGGCTTGGAAACTGACTGTAAGTAACCACGATACAGCTATCCGGCCGATGATTAACATTAATATTTCAACGTAATCGATCGAGTGGCTTAAGACGCTTTTATTAGCCTGGCGGAGGGAGGCGCCAATCCTACGTAATCTTTTGTTATGACATTAATCTTGCTCGGCGGAACTGGCGGAAGATACTCGTCTCGAAAGTCGCTGAGCTATTCAGCTTTCTCATTAAATTATGCCCGCGTGGAAAGTACGCCCTTTCACGAGCTGTCACTGTGCCAGCCTTAAATAGAGGATGCCCGAAGCGCCCATTCCCCTATCGGAAGACTCCATTGGCGAACAACTTTTAATGTACAAAGATCGCCAGATCCTATGTTCTATCGCAAGTTACCATAATCAAAGGTCACATCTACCTTCCTCTCTGTAATTGAAAGGACAAGGAAGCGAAATGCAAATAAAACCGAATTAAACTCCGCTGAAACTGTTCGTCAAATAGCTGGTGGTCTTCAATGTCCGCAAAGTGATATATTGAAAAGCACGAGATCTCAAATGCTTTTATTCCTTTCCGCTCCGCGTAATTCCAATTAAAATCATGTTCCGGAAGTAGTCAAAATTCTCTCTAGAGAACCAAAATTACAAAATAGATACATAGTGTATTATTCGTTAGGTGATTAAAAATTCAAGGGTGTCTTTCGTTTTCACTCGATACCTAATTTTTGAATTAAAGAAAAAAATAGAAAAGAACAGTTCGTACGTTTTCTCTGAATTATACAAATTTGTTCGCGTCAGAAATGATGCCGGAACAGTTAAGACAGAAAATTACATATAACCATGACCATGGATAAACATAGGAGTGCCGTACTTGTTACCCTCAAGTGGCTCTCGTGGATACTCACTCACATGAAAGAAACACGTCGCGAGGTATACGAAGAAAAACGCCAAGCGAGATATCGTTATCGCACGTTTCATGAATACGCCGCGATAAAATGTATATATAAGCTGTCCCGGGTGGTATACGTATTTTTCAACTGGTTGTGCAATTGCTTGCGCATGTTCATACTGCGCTATGTGTTTTGTTTGTTCAATGTTTTACGATAATCGTATTGTTTCAATAGAGTAGTTAATATTTGTAGGGAGTTTTTGCAATGCCGTCTTTCAGATACGGTATAAACGTATCTGAATTATATAGATACGTTCACCGTCTAAATTCACATTATCGGTCGAAAGGCAAAACTGCGCGTGCACGCATCGTTCACCGTAACGCTATTCAGATAACGTCCAACGTTATTTTTAAGAGAATAAGGTTCACAATTACCGTCGACGTCATGATTATCGTAACAAAATCCCTAATGTGAATTTAGACGGTGAACGTATCTATACAATTCAGATACGTTTACCGTATATAAAAGACGTATTGTAAAATATTATATAGAAGCAATGTGATACATATCTTTCTACAGAATCTAAAAATCACATCTTTAATATTAAAAGAATTACAAGGTACATCTTAAGCGCTATGTAATACTATTTCAATGTGTTAATAAATTTTTGAAAGACGACATTATTTCCCTTAGTTCGATTCGAACGCGGAAACGCGATAACACTGCAGAAAGTACAATATTAATCATCCGCTGTTTATTAATATAAAAGCACCCGTCGAATTTTTTTCTTGAAAACTGTGCATCACTTATGCCTAAAACGTTTGACGGACTAAAAAATTACAAGGCGTTTGAAGCTCGTGGCAATCAAGCTGGAGCCCCGCGCAGACGGTCTCGTCTCGATTAGCCTTGTACGTCCTTACAACATATATGCAGGGGCTTATTCGCGATAATGGCGGGCGTGAACGATATTTCACGGCGGCCCCTATATCATCCCGAACTACAGCATATAAGCAAGTGCGATCGCGGATAACGAGCGACGGCTTTGTTCGTAAGCTGTCACGGGTTGTGCAACCTGATTCCGAGGAGAGAGCATAGTAGGAAATTACAACGCGCGCGCTCGTGTCCGCGCTACGATCGATCGATACGCCGATGGTTTTTCAAAATTGCCCTCGCTCGACGTAATCATCCGTCAATCCAGAACCGGGAGGACAAAGATATTAAATGATATTTCACGTTACAAACTAACCCAGTTTCGCAAGGAAAAGGGGGGGAAAGAGAGAGAACCCTTCCACCGCTGATAATCAACTTTGCCGGCATTAGCGACGATTAATAGTCGCGCCACGCTGGCAGCTGCGAATGAAGGCTCGGTTCAGCGTTTTGGAAACGTTAACTCGGACGTATTAAGTCCGCTAATTATATCGTATCCTGTGTACATGTACGAATTACCGCGCACAAAGGCAGAAATCTCGAACACTCGGTGAGTAACGGCGCGAAATAATTACGTAATGCTTCAAAATTACGCCTCCGATTACCATCACTCGAGAGGCATTACTACTTTTTACCTTTTCCGTCGTTATACGAAACCGGCTGTTTGCACTCACGAGATACTCGTGCTTGCAAAAAAATCGTATACACACGGCTAGGATTCCGCCGGATGCTTCGGGCTTACAACTGACTTAGCGGAGTCTCTTTAAGGTCCTACGCGTCTGCCTCTTTAATCTTATGGAAAGTAAATTTATCGTCAGGCAAACAAGGCAGGCGGCAATGTTTGCACCTTATTATAGGTCCCTCGTGAATTTTTATATATACGTGTCCGTGTACTTTTGCTGCGTGTGTACTTGAAGATGTAATAAATACATAAACTGTGCGGCTCTCACACAGATAGAATATGAATCGACCTACCGTTAGCTTGTGCATATATCATATTACATAAATAATCGCTTTCTTCTGTCAATAACAATAAATTCATAAGCATTATTATTGTTAGCAATTATAATAAAAAAAATATATATATGTATATATGTATATATACGCATATATGCGCGGAATAATGCGTTGCCCGCGTTACGTAAGGCGCGCCAGAGGCAACGTCGTTACGAAAATGGCTTAAGCCCGCGTTAATTAAGGAAGGCTTTAGCCGGTACCGGCTATAATCACCCGCGGCGGGCGTCACCATGGCGACTGCAGAATGCGTAGAAAATGGCCGCGAGATGAGGAAATGAATGAACCGGAGTCGGAAAGGAGAAAGGGAGGCTAGGATCCGCCAATGCAACTGTTTTTACAAGACGGGATCGTCGGTCATTTGTCAGTCTCTCTCTCTGTCTCACCCTCCCTATCCCTCTTCGCGAGACAGCCTACCCGTTATGACTGGTGGTTATTGCACCACGACTGACTGTATTATCTTCATGTCGTATACCAGCGAACGTCCCGTTGATTTTCTACGGCTTGTGCATTGTTTATGCCCCATTACCTCAAAAACCAAATATCCGCAATCGAAAAAAGAAAGTTGAGTTAATACTGAGTCAATTAAATTTTCATTGCTATAGCAAAGGTCTCCCCTATATAAAACACTCAAACATATTCTATATCCAAAAATTATAAAATATAAAAATCGAAAAATATAAGAAAATATTGACAGAATATCACGTATTTTAACAGCATCTGTTTAAAATACTCGTCAATAAATTTATGGCAATCTAACCTTGAGAGAGTTTAAAAAGCGTATTTTCAAATATTGCATTAAACGCAAAGTTAATTGAATTCATAAATTGATAACTATATAAGCATAAACATTTATAATATGAGATTGTAAAATTGTAATCTACTTATTAAATGTGCGATTTTAACTTGAACCACTTGTTTCAAATAAATGTGCCTAATTAGTCAACTCCAAATAGCTAATATCAAATATTCTATATGAATTTAATCTAGATCTAGACGTTGCAACATAAAAGAGCAAATTACTGCTACTCTCATTTTATTACTCTCTTTTTTTGTTATAAAGCGCGATATTTATTTAATTAAAATAGCTTCATAAATATCTAAATAAATATATGTTCTCTGTCGTTATTTTAAGAATAGATCACAATTGGTCACTAATTAGTCTTGCGGACTTAACGAATCCTGAACGGAAGCCTAATATGGAGATGGCAAAAAAGTGAGGTCATTAGAAAGAGGATAATGATAACGATGAAAAATCCGTAGTGACCGTGGATCAGTTGGTTCTCCAATACTAAGTACACTCGAATACTTCATGTCGCAATAAATCGGGGGGGGGGGGAATAGAGCGGGATCGGTAGCGGTCCAGCCCGGTACGGTTACACGAGGGGTTGCCGATTAATGCAAATGTCTAACCTATTGCGGTGCATGGCATAGGCCCGGTCTAACTGATGGGCCGATCGCGGAGAATCGAGGAGGACGGAACCGAGAGAACGGTGCGAGCGAGACTGACGACGATATGGACATGGAGTTGTCCAGACCGCGTGGGGTTGGCGTACGGAGAAGGGTAGGAGAGGATTCTATTCTGAATCACCCCCAAGCTAAACTGGACCTGCTCCACGACGACCGTTCGACCGCAGCGCTTCAATTTAGAATGCTAATCAGGTGGCGCTCCTCCCTTCGTCCCGTCCTCCCGGTCGACACACCGGCCATTGCGCCGGCGGTTTAATGTCTATACGTGTATTCATCCCTTAATCTGCCGGTGCTTCGAGGGTCAGAGGTGAGCCGCCTTTAACCGAGAGCTAGTGCCACTATGTCAATGTCTCTGCCGTAGGAGAATTCTCGCCGTAGTGAGAGGTCGTAGCGAGCACGGCAACATCCTTCTCGCAAAGCCGAGGATGGTTGGAGGCCGCCGACCCTGAGGACTCAACCCGGTTGCCTCGCTTTGATCTCGCGTCAGGACAAGTATATAGACGAACGCATGCTTGGAGGCAGGACCATTGATCGATGGATCGTTTCCTGCCCGTCAGCAGAATCGTGCAGTGAATGAGGATAGCAAGCTGCCTCGAGACATCCGTTACACGATGCTAGTACTACGTAACTTACGAAATTGCAAAACTTGGCGCTTCAGTTCCAGTAATAATGATCAAACGGTCAACAACTTGTAAGTGATTCTCGCTCAAAAAGTAAACTATATGAGCGAGAATCCAAATATAAAATCGCTATACATAGACGACACCTATTAGATAAAACCTCTCGATATTCCTTCGTCGTATTAAGCTCGTCGCGTGTTATTCTTGAAATAATCACTCAAGATTCATACAAAATAGCGTAGTAATGTGTAATATCTTGATGCATGATTCATAATTATAATCTAATAGCTCATATCAAATTTCTCATATCGAATTAAGCCATCTTACCGTAACTGATAAATGCTGAATATAGATATCTTGGTAATTAATTCTCCTTAAATGGATGAGCACCTTTTCTGTTGGACAAAGATATCTCCATATTTTAAGTGTCTCCTGTTTAAGAGAACGGACGGATCAGGAGACGGAATTTCAATTAAACATTTACGCTCTGCGAAAAGTCCTCCAACACCTTACGTAACTTTACGCGGAACGGCTCTGGAATCACTGAATCATTCATTAATCCGCTGATGGAAGTACCCCGCTGTATGTAGGAAAATTCTCGGGTTGTGCCTTCCGGCAATCTCTAATTGGTGAACTTGTTAATTAACTAATAACAATGAAAGCTCTGCTAAACTAGCATCAGTTCGTAATCAAAAACTCGGTTGAAACGTAATCAGTCAATATAATAAAAAACGTATCTCCGAAATTAATTGAAACTTCGAGATAAAGAACGTTGAACAAAGCCCGTGGAAAAAATAAAGTGCACAATTATCACGGGCGACGAGCCAATTCGTAACGGCAGGATTTAAATAAAATTATCGGCAATTCCATGAGCAATCCGACACGCTCCGAATACAAGTGTCAAGCTAAATTACGTAGCTACAATGTAAAACCTACAGACACTCACGTACGCGTGCGCGCGAGCGAGCGAACGCTCGGAGCGCGCACGGAAGAGGATTTTGTTTAAATTCGCATTTAATTTTACCGCGCGAAATCCGAATAACGATTTAATTAACGTCGCGCCGGTATATTCATCGCGTCCGAAAGAAAATTAATGGATTTTACGCCAACGGCGAAAGCCGGACGTACTACTAAATTATCAAGAGAGCGCTCATGTAATGCACGAGCTGACGCGGCTAGTCACGTTACATTGCCGCGAACTGAACAAAGAGTACATGCTGAAAACGCACACTTTACTCGGCAAACAAGATTTATATTCAGACACAGTTTCTGAGATAAATGGGGCTGTAGACCTTTATCTCATCAGTTGAATATGAGAAATATGCGCGGACAAAACGACCTTTGCTTCGGCTGATTATATGTAATATTTAATTGCATTTTGGATAACGATATCAAATAGAACAGAAAATTACTATAGGCGCCAGAGGAAACACTATGGAATTTCAATTTCAATCGTAACGGTGCTATACAATTGCTTTCCGAGTTGCTATGCCCCACTTTACTGAATGATACGATAAAAGCACAACTGGAACAGGTCGTCGCTAAAGAGAAATAAATTACCGGCAAACGTATCGTTACACTGCACTGCAGCGTTTTATAAAAACTATCGTGAAATCTTTTGATTACTTCCAACAACTTCGTTAAAATGTAATCATCTCGCACTTTTGCATAACCATTTTGATCCAAGAGAAATAATCTTTCTTGTTAACGCGAGCGTGATATCAATTATTGACAAAGGAAAAAGATGTGTCACGCGAGTAGAAAAATTAAATAATCTGTGTGAATTTTTATTAAATAATTATCTCTCTATATATATGTATACAGCTGTGTAATAATAGATCCACATTACTCCAAAGTTACACATTTTCGTCTCAAGTCTATAATCAGCGACACAAGAAATTCACAAAAAGTAGTGGAAACACTAATTGCTAATTGTAGAAAAAAAATCTTCTCTAGAACTTTTAAAGATTCAAGATAATACTTTCTAGCATTTTGAGAATTGAATGAAATCTTGTGATTAAATCAATGAAGCTTTTCTGGATCAACGAATGTACGGATTTAGCTAAATCCGAAGAGTAATTAAATTTTCATCGAGACACACGCACTCGACTCGACTCGATGGTCGTCGATCTGTGCCGCGTTGACGCGCGACCACGCAAATTGCACAATCGACAGGTGGCGATGACGATTTTGAGCCCGGAGGAGCGACACGTTGATTGCAAACGCGGTCACGTTCTTCTCCAGGGATATATATCAATCCCGAAAGACATGCTAATCACGCGCCATTCTTGTGCGCCGACACAGCCGTATTCTCCGCTGCTCTTCTGCCTTCCAATTTTCAACGAAACGCACCTGGGCTTCGTATACACGGCACGACACATGACAGTGAGGCTTGATATTTCAATTTAACTACCATCAAGCTCGGAAGAGTAGACGTTCAAATGAGCAAACGATTAGTAAATGCTATTGCATTTCGTTGATCGAACAATCAAATACGGACAATTCTTTTCTACATGGATAATATGTAATATAAAAAAAGGCTAATATCAATTAAATCAAATTACTTCTTCTAAGAATAAACAGACATTTTCGTTCGGTATCGATAAATAATTTCTGGATCAACCTATTTAATTCGGAAGCACCGTCTAAGTGACCTAGTCTATTCTAGGTACGACAGTTCCGAGATGGGTATTGATAATCCAGAATGTTTGCGAAACTCTGCGATCACAAAAATGACTCGAATCGCAAGAGGATCTCGGGGCCGCCGCGAACGAGGTCGAAAAAATCGAACGTGATGAAACTTCAGAGGGGTATCTTCAGAGGAAATACGCACGACGGGGAAATGCACGAGAGAAAATCGAGGCCGAGAGAATACGTATTCAAAGCCAGTCCACTAGGCAACGAAATCCGCCCGAATGCCGAAATTCAGAAACGCCCTGCCCCGTTATCTGCCCGCTTCTTCCTCCCCGTCCCTTTCATCCTGTCCGTCTTTCTCCCACCTAGGGTCGGCGTGAATGGTCCTGGTCCCCGCTTCCGTTGGTACGGACACATTTGATATACGGACCGGTATATGCATCACACGGTGGTGCGCGCGCGGCCGTATATAGATTACCGAAGGCGCGAGAGAGGCACAATGGAGTGTAATCAACGCCGCCATCCGCGTTAATATTAAATCGCTCCTGCGGTTGTCTCGAGTGCTTATCTCGATCTTCCTCCGCCTCTTCGTCATACAGTTGCCGACGTCGCATCGGTCGGCTGCAGATACCCTCCTCTAACTGCGAGCTGTCCTAAACAGCGCTACTCTGTCGCCGCGCCGCGGCACCCGCATTCTCTCCCTTTTACTCGCTCAGCTAGACGTTCACGCAATAGGGAAAATCTTCGGCATTTCACCTCGCCCGAGACACGCTAAACACCTAAGGTACACGCTAGATACGGGACTATATGTGTGTACGCTTCCCTTATAATTTCGCCGTGGATTAGTCAGCCGATCCGATCCCTCCTCATATCCCTCCGAAGAGCGATTCTACCCTTCACTTGCACTTTAGAATCGCGTTAGAGAACGCGATACGATCGCGCTGCCTCTTTACGAGATACGAACCGCTTATTATCCACGGGTAATTGGAGCGGAGATAATCGATGCGCGCGGATGCTATAGACTATAAAGCACGGTATGTAGAGCACGGCAACCTGGTAACAGTTAATTCATCGTCAAATATTATCCGATATCTCGGAGTGTCATCGCTTTGAAAACAGATTTCCTCCGCAAGTTTGGAATTTCTTGTTAATTGTCGCCACGTAATATGAAGTAGATCATATATGATCCTTAACGCTAAATGCTGTCAAATGCGCGAACTTCTTTTGCCATTCGTGTAATTTAAATCTGTTTAAAAATAAAACAATTAAAGGAAAAAAAGTTGTCAAGTTAAAAATAATTACATTTAAATCTCTCTCGCAGAAAAGAGTTAGTCGAAAAAAAATATACTAAATTATGCGCTGACAAATTAAAATCAGTTCTCACAGATTTGTTATCGCAAAATATCTTTTTCGCAAAATATCATTTTATCGTAAGTCAGAGAATTTATTGTTTATATCTCTTTTATGATAATTCCATGGGATTTCCAGCAGCAAATTTATACGTTTGACATCATCGCAACTCGAATATTGATGGGTGCAGTCAAAGCGCATTTACCTGCAATCTGAAATTATGATGGACACTCGATATAATTGTAGCTCGGACGTAAAACGAAGCAGATGCATATCGCACATTATGTTAAATATGTTAACGATAAATATTCAGGGGGTGCTGTGACCGAGAACACACACATTCAGTGGCGCAAGCGCACGAGTGATAAGTAGGTCGCTCCGATTCTCGAACGACACAGCTGACGGCGAAGTTATGACTTGTAACATGACGATAAATCCGAACAGGTACGCGTAAGCTGAGTTTATAACTCTCGCGCCATCGAGGGATCATTAGCACGCGAGACACGATATAAAGCGCGCGTCGATTTAGCGTTAATCGTGATAATGCCGCATCCACAGGGAATAATAAATAATAAATCAAAGGAGTGACGATTTCTCACCATAAACTTAAATCGGTTCTCACAAATAAGCGTTTCCCGACTCTGCGACATCATTTTTACATAATTTTCGATTAGATACGGTCGTAATTTTCCAGTCCGTCAGTTATAAAACACTCTTTACAGTGCTGCTTATCACGGTAGTCCGTTAATGCTCTCATCGATCGTTAAAAAGTTTACCGTCGGCTATGAGAACCATTCACGGCGTAGTTACAAGCTTTAACATTACGCAACGATGGACGTAAAAAGCATATTCACCGTAGATGTAAACCGAATGTAAAGATAAAGTTGCTCATGTTCTTTTTTTTTTTTACTTTATTTTCACGCCAAATAACCAGCTTGTCGGATGAATAACTAATTTACTCTCGCGGTCTTCTGAATCTCGATAATTCTCTCTTTATGTTTTATGAGATCTTTAAAAACTGACGAATGCAAGGAACATATTGCAATATCAGAAAATCATTCTATAGGTAAATGAAAATGTAGGATCGACTTCGCGATTCGACTGTGTTTACCAAGTTACAGCAATTTATCATTTGCTATTTACCATTTACTTATTATGCAAATCTCCGCTGCTATGCTCCGGTATCATTAATCCTCAAGTCATGTCGCCTCATGCTTTTCTCATTTAACCTACGTGATGCTGTGCTTCATGCAACCGTAAGGTCTTTAGGTAGAGAAACTTTTTCATTAGAAAAAATATTTACAATATCAAAGACGAGATTATAAAAAGGAAGGTTGATAAGAACATTACGTTTTTAGCTCCATCCGTGAAATGTCTGTCACCAATTTGACTTTGATAAACAGCACCTCCACACATTTTAATAAGAAGATAGTCGAAGCTACTGCTAACAACGGGATTCTAGGCACGTTTCAGACTCGGCTCAATATTGGACGGTCTCGAAGATGCCCCCGCGTCCTTATCAAAGACGTCCGGTTATCGAGGAGAACGAAAACGAGATTCAGTTGACTTCACTCACTATGTGTGTGTGTGTGTGTGTGTGTGTGTGTGTGTGTGTGTGTGTGTGTGTGTGTGTGTGTGTGTGTGTGTGTGTGTGTGTGTGTGTGTGTGTGTTTAGAGTCTACCCTCCTGCGATTTCTTGCTCCGCGTCCCTCCTCTTCAGCCCTGCGACGACGTCGCGTAATCGCGCACCCTCGCGTAATCGCAAGTCTGTTCCCCTGCGGAATAGGTGAGCGGATTCCGCGACTCTGGTCTGTACCACCAGCGGATATATATATCTACTGTCGGGTGCCGTACTTCGGGGACATTTTCGTTATCTCAGGAGAACGTCAGCTTTCGTTATCTGCGGAGAGATAACCGCCGGCATTAAGGCAGGGACGAAGACGATCCCGCCAGACGGGAGACGAAATTTAATTCGCTCTGATACGCCGCGCGCGCGTTTCTGTACACCGATTTTCGGAGCACTCTGAGGTTACATTCCGTGCCAGTATCGTTATACTGCACACAGCCCGGAGTAACGGATATCTCGAGGGGAAACGTGCGCCGAAACGTCCTTTTTCATCGTGATGATAAATGAAGCGCTGAGAGTTATATAGATCTAAGCCACAGAGAGAGAGAGAGAGAGAGAGAGAGAGAGAGAGAGAGAGAGAGAGAGAGAGAGGGGGAGGGGGGGAGAGGAGCAGGAGAACAAAACAAAAATTTGGGGAAGAGGAACTGCAATCCTGCTATTAAATAATTTGTACATTAATTTCTCTATTGTGAAAATATATCGAATAAGCATTTAACTATTTCAGTAATAACTACAGTGAATATATTATTTTAAACAAATTTTGTAATTCTCTATAAACTTAACGCGTACAGAAACATAAGATGTACTAATTCAAGGATGAATTCTTGCAACGAGGAGAACAAAGCGAGAATTCGGGGATTTGCAATTCTGCTATTAAATAATTTGTACATTAATTTTCCTATTGTGAGAATATATCGAATAAGCATTTAACTATTTCAACAATAGCTGAAGCAAAGGTATTAATTTGAACAAATTTTGTAATTCTCCGTAAACTTTATACAAGCATAGAAATAGGTATAAGATACTAATTCAAGGATAAATTCTTGCAACGGACAGGAAACATTGAGAGCTAACGGAAAGCATTAATTCTGTCGCCTGTTTAGTACAATGTTGCGTCAAATTGCGTTGTGCCGAGATGACCCTCCTTCGATAACACATTTCGCTATAAATGTCTAACAACCACTCCGGCCGTTATAAGCACGCAAAGCAGGATAAAGTGGAATGTTACAGCTTTATGGGCATAGCTTCATCCTAGAGTAGCCTAAGGCAACACCCGGGCGGAATATCTATCCGGCGTTAACGCGGGACGGCCCGGGTCTCAGTGTCGAATTCCGGGGATAACCCGTAGATAGGCTATTTGCTGGCAGCCCGGGCCTTTGTGACTAGAGTTTCGTTAAGCGTCAAATTTCGTTCGGATCGCTCTACGGCGCGAGCCGAGCTGCTATTCGACGTTTCCTAGTCAAGAGCGTTTCGGTGTTCCCGTCACGTTGCTCCTATAAAGTCTGTGTACAGCCCCCGCGCCGCGTCAGATATGCACAACGAATGGTAGAGAGAAAAAAAAACCTCAGACTCCGATATTCGACTTTTAATACAACGCAGACGGGAACGGCCGAGCATCTGTATTTAAGCATCGCGCGTCGCGGTAATGACAGAAAAGTTTCTCTTGTGTCGGGGTTTAGAAAATTTTCCTCCTTTTACGCAGAGACTTTTTTCCACGAGGACCGTAAAATATGCGAACTATGCAAAAAAATAAAGATATTTCTCACGTAGTTTTACGCGATTGTTACAGGAATATCTATACTGGATTAATTTCAAATGAAATACGAGGAAGAAATAATAATTTCTGTGTGTGTGTTTTCAGAATGATTAAACTTCTTTGACTAAAACGACAAGATGGATATATAACACTAAAAAAAATATTGAGAAAAGTTAATCCAGCTACGATATAATATCACCCTGCCATATCATATGGCGTGAATAAAAATACGCGGCGGTTATTGCTATAAATGCCGTGATGACAACTGTTGCTGCCAAACTTTGTTTAATTAAACGTGGGGAAAATGATTTGGCGATGCATTCCGTATATAGAATCTGATCGCCTCTATAAAACTTTCTTAAAGCTACTACTTTATACGTAGCCCGGCATGCACCTGCGCTCTTGCGAACTTCGGTCAGCTGCACGAAACAAACTGACGTGCTGACTGAACGTTAGAAACTTGCTGAAGCAATCAACATTTCCGGGATACTCTTAGAACTACGTCAATTAACCGGCCGGTGTGTTTGGGCAACTTTATACGAAGCCGCGGACAGGTTTCGTCTTAATTCGCGTTGCCGAAATAATTCCTGCCGCAGCCGCATGCGATGCACTGCTATTTCCATTGCGGATGCGCAGATTGCACCTACATCTTCTGAGTCTTAAGATAGTACAAGCAATTCCACGCGAATAGCTTTTTCATGCTGAGAAAATAAGTGTTCAAATATTAGAAGTAAAACACAATATTCTAAAATTTAGAAATAAAAATGTGCCAGCATTTTGTGCAATAGAAATAATTTGTTGTATATTGTAAATTTTTACCCATAAACGGAAAGAGTATCTAGCAAATTAAACATATGTCAGACTTAAATGTAAATGTTGATAGATTGATAAATCATGTATAAATTTTATAGTAAATGCTCATATATTTCGCTATAAAAAAATCTTGTCGATCGTAATTTCAATCGAGATAAGATTACGCGCAGAAAAGTTAGCAGCCGTTCGCGCATAAAGTGGACGATAAAAGATACGTTCTTGTGCGTCCGAGAACCACTAAGAAACTCGCGCGATTCATTAAAAACTTTGCACCAATCTTTGCTTTGAATTATTGAGCGCCGGCTATCGTTAAGTTGTAAGCCCTTTATAGAAAAAAAGAGAAAGAGAGTGAGAAAGAGAGACAGTGAATTTCTAATCTAGTCTAACTTTTTAAAGCTCAAAATTAATAGCTCTGAAACGCTGGTCGGTCTCGAGCAAGTTTGCAACACAGATTATATTCATGTGACTTCTCAATGTATTAAAAACATTTTTAAAAATAACGTTGTATAGTAATCTATGCATAAAAAATATGTAAACACAAATGTGAATTTACATACGAAATGAATGTATTAAAATATTAAATTATAATGGTATGTAAAAAATATAGAATAAATAAGAATAATTTTAATACAATCTCCAACTATTGTTGATTGTTTACGCGTAAAAACGGCAGGTATCGTAGCGAGCTTCCGCGTGAGAAGTTCAAGAGCAGATGGAAGTGACAAACGGACTGCACCCAGTCCCGTTATCTCGGGCTAAGCTTGCATTTCGAATTTATCGTTAATGAAATCGCAGAGGATGTCCTGTTATTGATCACAGGATGGAACGACGGTATAAACGGCGCGAGGTGCGCCGAGACGAGAAGAGAAAGAGAGAGAGAGAGAGAGAGAGAGAGAGAGAGAGAGAGAGAGAGAGAGAGAGAGAGAGAGAGCGCGAGAGAGAGAGAGAGAGAGAGAGAGAGAGAGAGAGAGAGAGAGAGAGAGAGAGAGAGAGAGAGAGAGAGAGAGAGAGAGAGAGAGATCATGCGCGAGACAGAGAAAGCGGAAGGCAGGAAGCACGGCAATGAATTAACATACCAAAGGGCGGACGCACTGAACTCGGAAAATACGACCTTCTCATTTTTTTAGTTCCCCGCCCCTTATACGCTCCGGTGCCCGTACACGCTGCCAGCCACGCCATTGGGGCGGCTGCTGCAGAGTACCCGGCGGCGTTAGCACTTAATGAAAATCTACAAGACTTAACGTCCCGTCCGTAACTCATTCGCCCGCATTTTCGGACGCGTCTGCAGTCCACCCGACGCCATTAATCTCGAAAAGCGTTAATTTTTAACGCGGCCGTTGTCTCGCTTCTCTCTTCTGGCTTCCTGTAGACAACGGTGCGATCAAAAAGGCGTTCAATAGAAATGAACTCGATAGAATCCAACCTGACGCACCAACGATGGCATATGGTCGAGAAAAGAGAGGAAGTTAACGAGCATGAAAAAATCTGCAAATCGAAGAGCCGATACAGGTCTTTTTATCGGTTTTAGAACACGACGGATTTTAACGATTGTCAGATAGAGATAATTTTGTATAGCGATAAAAAGAATTGTTATCATTATTATGTTTTAGGAAATACTTCATAAACATTAATTTTAATCTACGTAGATTATGAATTACTACTATCCGTAGCTTATTATTTTTTAAGCACAATATAATTTTAAAATTATATCTTAACGTATAGTGTTGCATACTGCAGAAGCAAAATAATGTTCTACGGGTAGTAATACTTAAACTTATCAAAGCACTGTATCTTGAGATTTTTATTTTTAATCCATCAAAAATTATTTATAAAATTTCCAATTTATTTCGCGTATCTCCTCCAATATCATCTTAAATTCTCAGCACCATCAACATCAATTCAACGGTACCAACTGAAAGTGCGGAATATATACGTCAAATACATCTGGAATTTATTAAAGAGCCCGTTTTCTGACGGCAAGAAAAATTCGGTGTCGCCTTATCAGCGCGGACCAGCTTGGTAAGAAATGCCCCATGTCCGGCGCGCTCGATAAGTACACGCGCAAAGTTCCCTCGGATAAGGAGCTAGGCGTGCGCGGTCGTAACGAAAGAAACGACCCGGAACTTTATCAAAGAGCTACGTGATCCTTGCACTTAACGACCGGCCATCCGTACGTCGCACCGACGTCCGGCGTGCCTGCGAGATAGTCGGCTCTACGTGGCCTGAGGTTTCCGCAAATTGGTTTTGTTACAACCCGAGTGACTTTTGTCGTCGTCGATCCCGGGAACGGATCGACGACGACAAAAGTCCGTTGTCTTTAATAGACGCCAAATAAAGAAACATGAGGCAGACGCGATATCGCTGGACAATGATTATCGAGTCGCGACGAAATTTTATAGGTATTAAGAAAATATGGTCGAAGATGTAGAAGCAAAGCAGACTTTTCTCGCAGAAACTTTTTAGTTGCTAAAGTTTTCAAAGTGATCCAAGAACAAATTACATCGTGAAATTTTCAGATAAACATAATAAGGATATATGTTTCTTATTAACTGTAAATATATAAAACATATATTTGATAATATGTTATGAATCATTAAAAGACTTAATGTGGATATATTATTTAAATTACAATTGCTATTGCTTTCATTTATATTTTATGATTTTAAGTTTGCGTATTACAAACTCATTTATTTTATGTGTATTTATATGTGAGCTACATAAAATGCAATATAAACAACTTACTTCTATTTAAAAAAACAGCAACAAAAGTGTATGAAAATAAGAATTTAATGTGTAACCAAAGACTTTATTTTACCGTTAATATTTGTCGTACTTAATTTTACCATTCGCATGTAATTTACATGTTTTCAAAGTACAGCTACGAGGAACGATAACCATTTTTCTATACTTGCAATTCATCCATATTCAATATCTTATTATCGTATCCTAATATTCCCGTGGAAATGTTTACTCGTTCGTTCGCATGAATTCTAAATTGTTCCCATAAATTTTCATACCAGATATACACAAATAATGAACACGACAAATTACGCGTACTAAGTGGGGGACAGTCAGCATGGCGCGGTACAGTACAACAAGAAGAACGAATGTCGGACGGTGCTAATAATTCCAGTGTTGCATCTGCAAAAACGCCGCTTTCAGCTTGCGGAATATACCGAGTGCTTCCACCCTAGGAATTACTGTCGGTGTTGACCGTTCATCGTGTCATAGTTACAGCGAATACCAGGTAGATTATAAATCTACAGACACACATGTGCTCGCGTTTACACATGACCTCGCCCGAGCGTCATGATAAAACTGCATCACGTATAAAAGTAAATATCAAGAGAAACGTCAAAGAGAAACGTTAATTACAAAGAGTACCACTTTTGCAATTAAAATAAAGCAGGACAATCAAAAGTGAAAAAAAGGATTTTGCTGATTTTATTTTAAATTTCCCACGAAGCTAAAGCGTCTGAGAAATCTTACTCGAAAAAATTTATATCTATAATAAAAATAATATTTAACGTCAACTTATCTATAAAAAATACGATATGTAAAAAACGCTTTTCAAGTAAATGACGCATTATGAAGCCTTTGTAGACGGATAAGCGCCAGAAGAGAAGCATGATATATCGGACATAATAAAGACGAAACTGGCTAATAAAGTAATAAAACGAGAAACTGTTGTACCGTGTATAGTGGAAACCGGTAAGTGCAGGCACTCTTACGGCAATCTGGCACAAAGCCAGTATTCGCTTTGTCCGACTTCGACCGTGCTTCCGGTAACCAGCAGTCCCGGTTCGTACCCCCTGGCTGCTGTAAACTACCCGACCGAGTGCGCCGAACTTTCTGATTGACCGGGATTCAACGGCGCTCGTCCCAATCATCGTAACGCGTTAAATGGTCGTGCAAGACTCGGACTCTACGATGTGATGACGATCGCACTTTGACCGTTGTTGATTCGATGACGAGCGAATTGACACGAGTAAATCTGCGATTTCAGAGCGAAATATCGAATTCTATTGCTCTCTATTAAACATTTTTAATCGGAAAAATAAGCATACTTTGCGTCAATTGTCACGTATTTATTTATCGCAGGCAAATGTAAGAACCATTTTCATGTGACTGTAATATCAATATCTCAACACAGAGGATTTGTTTTGTCCGCCATACGAAATTACGGCGAAATCATTTTCTGTTGCTACGTCAAATGTTGCATAAAAATTTCTCACGGAATGTCTTCCAACAAGCTTACAAATCATAGTGCAGACACTGCAGACCTAACGATGCCGATATCTCTCCGTGAAATGGCAGAGAAGAACCAGGTCTGAACCAGGATAGCTTTTCTTGTGTTTGGTCGATGTTATCTAAATGAGAGCCTATGTTCACGTGGGGGAAAACAAACGAATTAATCATAACTTCTAGGTCGTTTGCATGTGTATATGCGTACCTCTCAAGGTTAGAGAAAATTACTCTAGCCAGTTCCCGCGATGTAGCTTGTGGCAATTTCCAAAATCGTGAGTACGTTCTACCAGACAACTTTCCGCATATATTTACCAAAGTCGTCTGCCAAACTACAGACTATCCTTCAACCCCTCCAGCTAGCTTTGATACGCGTCTCATGACAATTCGCGAGTCGCAAGTTACATAGCCTACGGGCGATCTACCACGCAGTGACGTAGATAGCTTTTCATTTACGTCTTCTTCTATATTTCTTCGCCTCCCTCTTTGCCTCTCTGCTCGGAAAAATGGGTTTTGCTTTCAGTAAATTCCCCATTTTCTGGTTGCTATGGAAAATTCTCAAGACGCCACGATAAAAGAGCATTTCTCAGTCAGAATATCATTTCCCCGTTCTTCGAACATCGCGACTGCACGCTACGATACCTATTTCCGGATCTGACTCTCCCGATGCAAGTTTGCGAGGCTCCGCCGCATGTCGTCGCAAAAGTGTCGGGCTCTCGGGTACTCGTATAAATCAAAATTAAAATCCGGCAAAAGCGGAGTATTTTTCTTGAAGGGACGAAGAGTCTCGGCCCGCCTCGTTCCGCAGGACAATTCCGCGCGCAGGACAAATTCAATTTCCGCGCTGCCGACCGACATTGTTTTAGAAGATGCGTGAAGATTTCGTTTCGTTGCGCGATGAGGAAAGAAGCGGCTCCCTTTCGCTTCCCATTCGTTCGACGAGAACGTGAATCTTGCGGGAGATCCCCTGGAGAAATTGTCGCAGCTTATTCCCAAGCGCCTTATACCTTTCGACTATCATCCGATCGCAGCCTTCCAATTCTATACGCAGACGAATCTCATTGTCTGTCTACCATCCTGTCCTGGAAGTATTCCCGTCTCCAGTTTCCCCTTGCGATTTATCCAATCCCCTTTTAGGGTTCTCTCTATTACAACAATGACGTACGAAATCTACGACAGGTAAGGTTTCGGTCAAGAGGAGCGCCCAATTAGAGTTTTCGAATATCTCGATGTCTCGCGACGTCAACTTCTGAGTGTCGCGGAGAACCCGCGATTTGACACTAACGATCCTCCGCGCGAAAGCCAACACGAGGACTGACTCGTGCTCAAATCGCGAGTACTTTCTACCTCACGCGAATGAGGGAAGGAAGGAAATTCCAAGAAAATTCCGAGGAAAATCGTCGACGGGAAACTTCTTCACATTCTTCGTGACGGATTTTCCTCATCATGGAAAGTCCTCGACGAGGACGACGTCAATGTGAAGATGCGCGACGGTCTGATGCACGCGGCACTGCGGCTAAACGTTGAAGAATCCGAGGACAAGGCGAGTGCCACCGAGTATCTAAAACGTGCAGCTCGATCTCGAGCTACGACCAAATGGAACGGGATACCTAGGTACGTATCCCGTTCAGTACGTAATGAACTTCTGGCCACGATGTAAAAAGAAGCTTGCAATTCGGTCGAGTCGCTTGTTAGATTTAAGCAAGACTCAGGTTTAACGAGCGGGCGTGAAATAACCTGACACCGTTACTTTCCAACGAGACAGCTGTTAACAACATTACACAATTTAGTTACAAGACTCTTTTGAGACTGTTCATTATATTTCTCTACAATCCTTTTAGAAATGTAACTATCACTGCGAAGCAAACTTACGTAAATTAATATTATTTTAAATAATGTTTATTAAAATTTTACGTTGAGACAATGTTAGATCATAATTTAACTTATAAAATCATCTGGAGCACTGTGCTCCAAATTTTTCGGCCAATTTAAGAATAATTCGCATTACCGGGAAAAATTATGAAGGTATATCTTTTTCCCCAGAAAATTTTCAGTTTTTTATTTCAAATCTCTCTTAATTAAATACAGTTTGCGCTAAAAATTTACTAAAAACGAAATTTGTTGTATTTAATGTTTTTTATCAGCAATCTTTAATTTATCCAAATTAAAAAATCGACATTTACATAATAAAGTAAAAATAATTCGCTTTAATTTAAATTCTGCTTTTATTATTATTATTATTATTATTATTATTATTATTATTATTATTATTATTATTATTATTATTATTATTATTATTATTATTATTATTATTATTATTATAAAGAAAACACGTACTTTGAGAAAGGCATGTATTGAACATGATACGCGAACAAAATTCAAAATTATTTCTTTCTCCTTGCAATCACCGAACGCTAGCGTCGTCAAAAGACCAGCCGCAAAATTATGTCGACAAGTATCGTGCAAGCAAAATGAATAAGATCTTGTTACCATAGATACGCTCACTCTCTGTTGTACTGATAAAACAAAAAAACCGGCCACAGTGCGGTATATTAAAAACATGCCCTTCGGCCACCGCGCTTCCGCCGTTGGTTCGCAGAATATTCGGATTTTCTATCAACGTGACCCCGGTTGAACTCCGCGTGTCCGCGTACACGGTAGCCCGCGGTGCAACAGATAATGAAACCATCCAATGAAGGAAATGACATGCTACGGCGAACCATCGATGAGCGCAACAGCGACGGGCGTGTGGAAATTTACTGGGGAAAAAGAGCGTTTAATAAACTACAACGTACAATTAATTCATTGTTTGCGGCGGCGCGATGCCCGCATTACCGCCGAGCATTCGGAAAGAATTATCGATACAAAAACGTTGCACACATTTTAGATTGCGTATTGAGTGCAGCGTCGATCATGCGTGTCGTTCCTACTTTTTGCGGACGGATGGCTATTAAATTCGACTGTCGTGAAAAATTAATCCGTCACTCTCCGATATTAATTCGTTGCCGCGCGGAGGGTCGCGCAAATTGAAATAATCGTTCTTCAGCCGTCAGTTGTGCAATGCACTTTTTAAATAAATATTAACGAAAATCACAGTTAGAACCTGGCATAATTTCAATGAGTTCAATTTTTTTTAATATTAAACGTGGCAAAATGTCATTTACGTCAATTACATTGCGTTTCCGTTGTCACGAAACACCTAGGCACATCAGTTTCATGCTTCTGTAGCGTCGAGAACTTAACTTATTGAAATTACGTCAGTTTCAATGAGCTTCAATCCTGGTTAAACCTTGGTCAACTTCAACTAATGCTTGTGAGAATGGTTTCGTGACGTTGAAAAACGTGGAGATAGCCGCGCGTTATTTCTGGCAATATAACTATCGCTAATGTGCAATATAAGGGAAGGTGACCTGATGACATTTCGCGTAATCGCGAAGCGTCCATCAACGTCACCGGGCCCGGATTCGTCCGTCGACGTCGAAGACGTCAATTGAATACAGCCCGTCGTAAAAACGCCGTCGGTATTCGGAGATACGGCGGCCGGAGATGAGACGGGGGCGAAGGGAATTAAAGAAAACGGCGGTGAGGGCAGAGGGAGAACGCCGCGCGTCGTGTCATCGCCGGGATGACTTTAAAGTGATTTCGCCAGAAGTGACATCGGCGGATGAGCGAACGTTTTATCGCGGGGCTAACGAGGCAGTCCGCGCCGACTTTGCCGCGCTCGGTTTCGCGCTGCAACACACAGACGATAGGAAGACGGGAATCGCGCGAGAAAAGAAAAAGAGGGGTTGAGAGAGAGAGAGAGAGAGAGAGGCCACCCTCTCTCATATCCCTTCCTAAATAAATCCCCTTTTTACGACGGAGATTTATGAAAGCCATTCCGCCGCCTCCTGTCCTTTAGCCCCGCCGCTCTCCTCGCCCTCCCCTTCGACCTACACTTCATCTTTCCCTCCTTGGCGGCGTATAAGGGAAGGAATTGCGACCACCTCTCTCTAACGCCGGGACGCGAGGATGAGTTCGGGCGCTGAAACCTAACCGTGGCTGAGTATCCCGGATTCCGAGCAGTTTCCGGCAAAATGAGGTAATTAGGATGCAGACGAGGAACGATGTCGTCCCCTTCCGCCCTCCCCCTTTTCTTCATCTTTCTCTTGTTCTCTCTTTCCCGCTCGCGTGCCTTCGAACTTCGTATCCCGCGTTCGGGCTCTTCTCTTGCCGTATCGTCGGCTCTCTCGTATCCCCCTGGCAAAGCCTCGACACCATGTCGAGAACACCGGCTCGATGCTAAATCAAAAGCGTCGCGCTAAGAAGTCTCTCGGCGTCCCGCGAATACACTACACATTTTCGCCTATCTAACGGGATCGGGACCCGACCTCTTCGGAATTTTAATGACGATAGGATACGAAAAGATCACTGAGTCACTGTATAGTATGAACATTGCTCATGCTCGTCATTACGACAGCGATCACTGTTTTTCATTTTCGTAAAACAGCGAAGATAATTAGTTCTCCGAAGGTAATAAATAAGTAAAGAGATGATAAAATTAAAATAGAATGTGCAGATAAATTGTAAGAGAGAAAGAATCGAAACGATTTTTGTCTCTTTGTCAAGACAAAGTAAAGCAACTATAGAGATAATACAGATCGCGGTATTTGTAGTGGACTGAGACAGAATTTAGACGTACACTTTAATGAAGGTAATAAATAAGTAAAGATATATGATAAAATTCAAGTAGAATGCAGACAAATTGCAAGAGAGAAAGAATCGAAGGGGTTTCTGTCTCAAGACAAAACGAAATAAAGCGAGTGTGGAGGTAATACAGATCGCGGTATTTGTGGCGGACTGCGGCAGAATTTGGACGTACACTTTGATGACTTTTTGATAGGGCACGGGTCGAGAATTCCGCGCAGCAGTATAAATTCGAAACTTTCCGGTGCAGGTGCACGTATGGATGAACCTTCTGAACAGGAAATCAACTGTATCGATCTCGACGAGCCGCGACCGAGATTTCCAAGATTTCCGAGATTGCGTCGATTGCACCAACATTTGGTACGTGGCCTCGTTTTATTGCAGTGTATCGGTTAGTGCTATGGGAGAACTTTACGGAATGAATTCGGAATGATGCCGGTCGTCATCAGAGCTTCGCAAAAAAAAATTGTTGTAATCGCCAATTTCCAAAGTTGACAGAAACTAACAAGATATAAAATACATATTGGATGCATAATTAAAATCTAAAATAATTTTTTACTTATAATCTTAACAAAATTATAAATTTTGAAATATATTATACACAAAAAGTGAATTTTTCTATAATTCTCATACAATTGTAAATTACTAAGAATTCCACTCTCAACAATATAGAATTATCCTCGAGATGTGAGTGTTTATAAATAATTATTTATTTCATATTTAAACATATTTATTAATAATTGTATGTTTAGAAAATTATAAGTTTAAATATTTTATAAATTTCAAAAATTCGCCACATCTAACTCATTAAAACTATAGAGTTGTTATATAAAAAGAATTGAATAAATGAAATTTGCCCAGTTTCAAAATAAAAAAAAATCGGGCTATATTTAAATTCTGTCGCAAGTAAATCTGAATCGCGACAACCTAATCCAGTTTACAGATAAACTAACGTTGTAACTTTCTAACACGTCTGGTTTAAATCTGACCATTGCATCAGACACGTTACAGGAATATGCAAAGCGGGGATTCGTGACAACGCTCGCGAAAGTCTGTCTTCCGACTTAAAGCACGTGCTTTCTTAAAATTTCTCGTCTGCTTGAAACTGCAGTTTCCGGGATCATATGGAAATCTAAAGCAAAGTTTCCAGAGCGATCGCTGTCGTTCGCAGAGGACTCCAAACACGTTGTTGCGCGTTCGCATGGGAGATACCTTCTCGGGTATCAAACCCTTGAAACGAATAGCGCAGTTCAGTGCAAATATCGTTTGCCAGTAATGTAGCAGGATGAGAGAGGGCGGAAAGGGAAAAAGCGTTGTCGAGTAAGAGGGCAGTCTCTAATTCGCGCGCTTTCTAACCACTTCCTTTTTAGCTAGACGGTCGACGACACTCGTGGCGTTGAAGTGGTGCCTGGAGCACCGGAAAGGGTACTTTTGTTTGGAACGCGGCCAGGGGTGGTTCCGTCGTCGCAGACCCGATGCAAATGCCGCATTGGAGAGACTGCAGTCAATGCGGTCCGAGCATGGGAAAATAACGACGGACCAGTAAATCGAAAGTATACATGATAACATCCGCGAGATAGAATGAGACACGAACGAGAAGCGAATTGCAAGGAGTACTGTTTCCGCAAATTTAAGAAGACTCGCAATCTCTTAACAATACTACTTAAAAGACAGATCTGATTCTTTCTCTATGCGCACATGTTCTTTTTTATATAAAGACATTTGAGCAAGACGAGTTTGGTTCTGTATTATTTCTTCAAAAATGAGAAACAATAATTTATACCAAGATATTACTATCTCATTGGTATATATATATATATATATATATAAACATTTTTTTTAAATCATTAATTAACAATAAAATTTCTTAAACAGTAAGAAATGATAAATTACTAAATACTAAAATATTATCATCTCATTAGTAAAAAGAAAATTTTAAAACTCGTTAATTAATCCAGCATACTCAATTTATTATATATACGTCAATGAATATAACTATCGCTGATAATAGTACGCTGATAATAAGCTCATATCGAAACGTCTATATTAAGCTTTCGACTATTCATTCCCGAATCGATTAGTCGGGAGATTGTTTTCAAGCCAGACATGTTCCAATCGCATGTGCTCCATCGTTTTCGGATCCGCCGACAAAGCATGCCGCTCTCGTAACTAAGTCGAGTATGGGATAACAACAACAACAACAACAACAACAACGGACTAAAGCCCAAATTACGAAAGCGGATGACAGAGAAGCGCGACGGCTTCATTAACAGCAATTTATCACGGGACCGGGGGGTGAGCGGGGGTCAACGGCAAGCGCCACCATTAACCGCCTAAGGTCGTTAGGTTGCGGTTTGACATGAGAACATGCCCATAACACCGTTCGGTTATACGTGTACCCGTCTGCCAGCACGGTAAAGCATGGGGAACCTGCGCTTGCGGTGCAAACGGAAGAGAAGGACGAGAGGGAACGAGGGGGAGACGCGTCGAGAGAAGGGTTGGCGGAGAGGACGGAGAGGCAAACGAACGTTAGAGCGAGGGAATACTTGCCGCTACGTCACGAGCTAACCATTAGCGGTCGTACCGGGTCCATGTTTAGACGCCCCGTTATTGAATTGGTTACCTACCTACGCTCGCCTGTCCTAGATATCGCGCTCGGTGTTACACGGTCCGTCGCTAGCATTAAAACTGACGAGGGCTGCACGAGGACGCGTCGCAGGACGCGGTGCATTAGGTCGCCCGGTCGCTGCGAAAGGGTCTGTCGCTCGCCGTTCGGCATTGCTCTAGGTTACGATATCAAACCCAGCCGGGCTACAAGCGAAGAGCACGCCAATTTGTACATGCCGCGCCGTGTATGTCTTGAGACATTACAACGCACGATTTAAAAAAAAACTACCTTTTTTAAAATCGTACTACATCCAACAATGTTCATGCATTAGGAATAATTAACATATCTAGATAATGTCTAATGATAATACCTAATGGACTTTTTTTGTTGTCCGTTAACGTAATTTTCGGTAGCGAAAATTTATAACCATGGAAAGGCGAAAAGAAAAACGAAGTAGAAAAGTGATCGTGCAAGTAACGCAGTAATATAATGCGGAGCGAGCACGCAGGATTTATCGTTATTAAGAAATGCAGAACGATACGCGTCAAGTAGAAGCCTTCTATATGTATAGGCACTATCGATAAGTAGTGCGGAGAGAGATTATAAGCGTGCTTAGGTATTCTCTAGAACGGCATCTGCGATATTGCTTGGAAGCTCGAGTAATACTCGGAATTCTAAGCTCGATCCATTGCAATAAATTTGAAATTCTAAATTAAATGCAGAGCAAGATCGTATATAAAAACATAAATAGCATTACATCTTAACACTAGAATTGCCAAAGCAGTCAATGACTAATTTATATTAATTAATCGATCAATCGGACGTCTGGCTATAAATAAGATACACGTAACGTATTAAACATCTTTTTGTAATTATTATAAAATTGTACAGTTAAAACGACGCAAGCTATGATTGTTCCATTACGGGTATAAATTATGCTTACATTAAAATGTTATAATTATGGACTTAATTATTACTATTTTGTAAAATACCTTTTCTGCGGATTTGTAATTTTTAATAATTAAATATTACAAATAGTAATTTACGATATTTACAAAATAGCAATAATAAGAGAAGAAAATTACATGCAGAAATTCATATATGTTTTAAAAATTTGTATATTTTGATTAAAAACTCAAATCAACATGTTTATATGAATGCAAGCTTTTTGGTCTTCAAACCAGTTCTCCTACCGAGTTTTGTGAATTTGTTGAATCGAAAATGTTCTGTATTTTGTAGCGTGTTCGGAACCCTGACGGATATCGAGTAAATATCGGTGGCGCTCGAATATAGTATAAAGTGTAAAATAGTAATTCTGATCCCACTCAAAGGTAAATTGGGGCCTGCGTAATGATACATGAACTATACAGAGCAGATAATCCAATCTATTTCCGTAGAATACATTCGCGGATAAGTTAATATCACATAACCCCGAACAGAATAATTTAGAACCAATTTCACAAATTTCCCTTTAAAATATTGATATCTGCTCCGCTATCTAATACAATTAAAACCTAAAACACAAGAAAAATTTGCAAAATTTATTTAAAAATAAATAATGATTGAAAAATATTGTTTTGTGATAAATAAGAGTATATAAATAAATACAATGCAATTTTAATTGCAATAAACGTAGTTCTCTAGCGGCACATAAAAAACCGTAAGATAATATTTAATTATACTAACGCGATTAAATAAAAATTGTTACAATCGCAAACAATTCCCTCGTAAATTCTACGAGAAATGTCCATTCAGATATTGATAAGTTGTTTGAGTTTGAAAGGTTTGAAAACGCATTTTTCCACAATCCAGACAATAATAAATTGCAAACTTTCAAAGTGTAGCATCGCGATAAATTTCTCGTAGTTGTATGTATCGCGTAGTTGATGCAAATGCATTTTTCACGATTCTTTGCGCAATTTTAAAAATATCAACTATATCGTATATCGAATCTGAATGATAATTCTAGTAACATGGCTAACGATAACTTTTTGGAAATCCGCAAATCCTAACTTCAGTCTCATTTCTCCGCTTCGCTGCGAACGAGCTTCTTTTAATTAAAATGATCCGCCCTGCGTTCGCTTGCACAAGATTTAATCGGTGATTGAGCGCAGCCTCGCTCACATGTAATTTAAGTTGCATCGTATCAACGGGCTAAAGCTGCCTTTGCATCGAGCTAATCCACGCAAAATCGGTAGGATTGTGAGCTTACGTGAGTATCAAAGCGAGTAAAGAGAGAGAGATAGATAGCTAGATAGAGAGAAATAAGAACACGGAGAGAATTTTTTGTTATATTTTACCCTTAAATTCACTTCAAACTTGGGACAACTTGGCAACCAAGGAAAATATACAAAATATACAAAAGACATTTTACAAACACTGTGATAAAAATTACCAAGCAGATTGGTAAATTTTGAAAAATTATTGAAATTTCCTAGATATATTTTAGTAAAATTAATCAAACATATTTTATATTTTAATGTAATAGATATTAATATTTTTTATTATGGTGGATATTAATCAGAATAGCTCGCATAAAATTCTTGGTGGTACATGTTGCTTCACAACTACCATGATTTCAGGGTAAATTTTAAGAGAAAATTCTCTCCGTGAAGGTAAAAAGAAAGAAAGCGTAGGGGAGAAACAGAAAGAATAAGTCAAGAATAGCTCTCGTGAAGATATTAAATTCGTTCAAGTGTCAATACAATGTAAACACTCCACGAGAAAATAAACAATTTGAATTATATTATTCCCTCATCTTGTATCTTCGTAATGCATCGCGACATTATTGATTTAGCGTACGAAATGTCTCACTTTTTCCCGATCAGATTATAAATGCTTTTGATATCTAATTTAAAAAATCGTCAATAATTTTTTTGTAACAAAGATAATTTATCTCGCACGAATATTTAACCCCAACATTAAATGTCTTCAAAATTGATTATAGCACTTAAATTTCTTTGAAATAAAACCTCTAAAATTATATAAACAATAAAATATTTATATGTACACTGTTCAGTTGCGTCTTCAGAAGTTAATTTGCTTTACATCTTAAATCGCTTGTATAATATAATAACTCAAAATTTTACACATCTTAATATCTACGTTTAAAATCTGATCTACAATTGGTTAAAAAGTACTGAGAAATTATATAAAAGTAGTCAAAGCAATTGGACGTTAATTTTTTTCCTCTCAAGATGCATTTATGCATCAAGAGTTTACTCCAATATTGAAAGCAACACATTAGTAAACAACAATGCAACAATTGTAAAGTTGAAGAACTTTGTTTAAAGTTTAAATGTTACATGTAACCACGGAAACCGACTTATGCAGAAATAAGATAGCTCGATACTAATTGTCTTTTGTTCAAGTACAAGTTGTACTCGTAAACGCGGGTATGTTCTCAATGCGTTCTCAATGATTTAGAACAGTTGACAAAACACACACAGCGGCGCATTTCTCTAATTAAAAAATAATTAGCCACTGCCGGCTCTGATCAAAGTAGGGGAGACTCACAGAATGCAGATTGCTTTATGTACTTGGAGGGGAAAATCCTTTCATCCTTGATGTTTCCACCCTCGTCCATCCCGCGTCCTGGAACTGTTAACCCTACACCCTTTTCATCTTACGAGCTCTCGCACGCGCTAGTTCCCTGCGCCCCCCCCCCCATGGATTATTAATTTCATTAATTCTCTCTCGATTTCTCTCCGGTATTTCTTGCTCTCGTTAGATCGTTGCCGGTGCCGGCGCAGCAAACCGACGCGAACTTTTAAAGTCAGTAACAAGTAAGTACACGCGAGAAGCGAGGCAAGCCACGCCTACTGGAGAAAATTACGACACTCAACACTTTCTCGGCTAATGAAGACGTCTTAACGCGCTAATCAAAATGTTATATAGCTCGTGACCTCATAAAAGAGCCACGACAGATTCGTACGCAATTTAGTTTAACCTTTCTACTCAAAGCAGAAAGTCAACTCTAAAGCATTCGTAAAAAAAAGTGCAGCTTAAATCAATTATCGGTTTAAATATTGCTACTTAGTAAATTATTTGTCAAACAAATACGGTAAAATTGTTGTGACATATAAAATATGTTTCATGAAAGAAAGGTTTAACATTTTCTGTTTTAACATTTAAGAGTAAAGTTAAAAGTTCAATGTAAAACGAGGAGCTACGAGAACTATAAAATGATTAAAAAACTAATCATAATTTACGGATATGTAAAAAGATGTTACACGCAAGAGAAACATTCGTATTATCTTTTTTTCAACTCATGCAAATTTACTTTATAGGGCATTCATAATTTTGATAATACGCGATAATTTGTAACTTGCCTTTCTTACTTTGCACAGTGTTTTTAGCTCTTTAAGTGATTACCGTATGCATATTTTATACGACGAGGGTGAGCCACGAGCACTCCCATCGGTGATCAAAGAAAGACGCTGGAACCAATGATAAATTACCCCCTGCTCGCAATATCACGAGTTCGCGAACTGCTTAAATTACATTTCCTTAATTTATGCAGTCTGACATCGACGGAAACTGTGTTAATACTTGGCGCTTATAAAATTGTACCGATGGTTGACGATGGCTCAAGTTTTATGAATACTGAACGCCGTTCGATGTGATAGGGAGGCAGACGGAGGGTAAGTCGAGTAAGTTTCCAAAGCAAAGTGGCTGCGATGCGCATTGAAGGAAAGAAAGGAAACAGAAGAGAGCGGAGAGAAAAAAACGGAAAACTGACGACGATACGGGAAAAAGTGACGGAACGAAGTGAATATTGGCTATCTCCGAGCTTCGACGTCATTAAAACTTTTAGATTGCATAAGAATGGCTTTCCACTCCGTGGCTCTTCGGAGGACGTCATGTCGAGCAAGAAATTCTTGTTCGGCCAAGCAGTAATTACGGGAGTCCATGATAAATTAAGAGAGCAAAGGCGAGCGCGTCCGGTTTTTGTGCCGATCCGCCAAAGCCCCGCATATTTTACCTTCTGATCTATAAACGGCGATCCTAGCGTTTTTCGGCCCCTCCGGCCCCCAGCGGTCTTCGTACTTTTGCTTCCGTTTTCGCGCAAGGTATTTACGTTTAAAACCTCTCGCCTAAACAAATACCGTTGAAACTTACATTTGCACGAGACAAATAACGCTGTTTATTTGCTTCGATCTGATCCTCGCGAAAAATAAGGCGAAAGTAAAATGGCAAAATACATCGAATGTTTTCTTGATGAATAAATATCAACGATGAAAGGATTGCGTTATTTATAAACAATAGCGCGTTTGTGTCGGGGAATTTATTTTTCATCGCGACACCGTATCATCGTGCCTCAGGGCTCGGATGCACTTCAAAATTTTGCTTTCCATCATATAATAGGACAAACCTTCATTCTATCAGAGGGTCGCAGTACTCATGGTGAAGTTTGAATGCGCCGGAAGTGCACTGCAGAAATACACTTCTATTGTCGTAGCTGGGTTTGCGCCGCAGCAATAGACACTCTTCGCTATGCAAGATTTCGTGCTTTTCCCGAATATGCACATACACCATTTATACCGCGACTGAATGATTTGACTAGAGAGAGAGAGAGAGAGAGAATTAGAAAGCGAGAATTAGAGAGAGAGAGATTGTTTGTGCGCGAGAAACAAAGTTATTTTGCTTCGGACACCGTTGATATAACACAGAAACCTTATATTTCAGAAACAATTCCATTGCATCGTAATACTCTATCCTCACGATCCGTTCGTTGTATCTGTAAACACCATCACAATCGTTGCAAATGTTTAAACAGCGAAAATTACATAACGTGCCATAAGAGTTGATAACGTCGCTACAGCATGTGTTCGATTAAAAAAAGATAGAATAAATGTCTCTTTAAGTATAACAAATGCTTATGCAAGATAATTGAAGACGATAATGTTCTTCAGACTGTATTTCTTCAACAGCAGAGTCTATAATCACTTTGGATGAAAATAAGAGAAAAACTTAAACGGCACCTCCATTTTCATAATGTATTCAAGAGATAAAAATATTAAATATGTTGCTTTAAAAATGTTAAAAATAACGGAAGTTAAACATATCTACGATTTTGTTTTACGTATATATATTATTTTTTGCGACTAGACTTTTCTAATCGCGAGAGGTTTTAAACGTAAATACCCTGCGCGAAAACGGAAAGAAAAGTGGATAGACATTAAATTCCTTTTCTCTTTTCTTGTCGGAATTTTATCTTTTAACGTAAAACTGCAAGGCAAGAATTCATTCACCGATTAAATCACGAGTTAATGTTCTCAACATTAAAACCGAGATATAATCCCGATTATTCATTTTATAAACGGTAAATGGACATGCAATAAGGTTGCATCACCATCGTTTTTCCAAGGGACACGTGTTATCGATGATAATCTCAAAAGTTTGATACGGGATGATAGCATCCGCGACGTTAATTAGATTTTCGCGCGCGCGTAACTCCCGATAGGCGACGAAGGACGGTAAATCTTGGTCGCGCATCTGGATTAATTTTGTAAACTTGGCTACGTCGGCTTTTACGGGCGTCATAAATTTCCCGATTCAACGCTCTCGACGAGGGATACGCTCGCACTTTTTTTTCTTCTTTTTTTCACGGTTTTTTTTTAAACCGCGCGCGACAGGTTTAACGCGAAACTGGCACACGGGCGCGGGCGCTATACTGCGTAAAAAATCCATAAACGTCGAGAAAATTCGGGAGATATATACTATGCGCTCGCGACCACGACGCGGCATTATTGTCAGCAGCTGTGCCGGGGTGGATGGCAATCCAGATTACTGTCATCGCCACCGATAAATTCCGAAGCGCGGCCGTACTTTAAACCGTTTACCGTAGCCTGTGGCTCACGATAGTGTCGATACAGGTTAAAACAATTTACCGTGTGAAAATCGCTTACAGGAGCGGTCAGATTTCCAGGTTGCCATATAAAACACGAAGACATAAGTCGTTAGGTCGCAACTGGCTAACGAGAATTTCGACAAAATCTGGAAGTTCGTACATATACCGAAGAAAATAAATTTCGACAATTGTGTGCGTGCGTGCGTGTCTGTGTGTGTCACAATATTGAGAATAAACTTTTTGGATATGCTGGACATTTTTCAGCCAGTTAGTGATATATAAAAATAAATTATTCCTATAAATAACACTTTTGGTAAAATTGTATATATCGCATATTCAAAATAAATATCCGTGTAAACGATTACATTCTGGTTTTTATTTCGGAATATTGTAACAATTCTAGAAACGCAGTAAAATTTATTCAATCAAAAATAACACAATGCTACATTTTGGTTCCTGACAGTCGGAATAGCAAGCTCAAAAAATGCTCTGGCAGGTCACGAAAGATCTTCGAGAGATGATCTCGCGCATGGTTGAGAAGGCATTCCGCGAAGTTACGTTTCGCGCAAGAACGTGTCGTATAGTTCGCCGCTCCCGGCATCAATAACGCGCACCACACGTTGCCGGAATGTTTCGTATGCCCGTTAGAAGCGGGAACAATTTAAAGTTTCCGCCGGGCGCCTCTTGCATCTCGTCCACCACGTTTCTCAGCCCCTCCCAGCTAGCTTTCCAACGCGGACGTCGTTGTTGGCATCGCTGAGGAATCGAGGAACTCTCGATTCCTCTCACCGTTAGATTTACGTCAGTTTATATATAGAAAAATCGTGCCGGTATTCACTAATGAATTGCTCCGTTCTTGCGATTCGACCGCAAAGGAATAATCCGAGAAATTAATATGAACCACTTCGACATCGGTGTTTCTAAGATTCAAAGCAGATTTAAATACGCTCTAATTATCTCGTTTGTAAATTAAGTTGCGCCCGCGAGCGCGCGTCAATCTCCTTTTCGTCTATCGCGTCGTTGAGAGACACCGACGACGACGGATCAAATAGCAAGAACAGAGACGAGTGGAGTCAAAGAAGAAGAACCCTTGCAAATGTGTCTCAGAAACTACAACCCACGCGAGGATTACGTATCAGATCTCGACGCGGGGCGCTAGGATCACAAGTTAGGAAGTCGTAACCAGTTCAGGATTAAGGTTGTTCGGGTCAGTACCTTCCAGCGAATACGGAATGCGCTTGGAACGTGTACAGATCAAGTCCTGGAGTGTATCGCAGAACAGATGTCTTAAGACTGTCGTTTTACTTGTCTTACTCGTAAATTTCTTGAACTTAACACTATTGAGTCCAATCCTCTTCGCATTTTTTAAAATACTCAATTTACAATAAATATCCTTTATAACTAAAATTAAAAAAAAATTATATTTATAAATGTTTTTTAACTTGAGAAAAGTATGTCAGAAAGAAGGATTCGATTTAATATAAAATTGTTCTAATATTTCATGTTAATACATATCTATCAAAAAATAATTAAAAAATAATTTTAATGAATTATAGAATTACTATCATTGTTCTAAGATATGATTATTATTTTAAATAACATAATAATAGTCATTTTATCGATATGTCACAGTAAAAGCGTGAAATCAGTAAATGTATACACTTATTAGTCAATGTATCCATATACTAGTCAATATATACATTTACTAGATTTTATGTTTCAAATTTATATCTTTTAATAAGTAACACATTATCACAATGATACAGATTGGGTTGGGTTAGATTAGTTTTTTGGGGGTGGGGGGCGTAGCCTCTATATCTCACTACACTCATTTATAAATTTTATAATATATATATAATTTTATAATATTTATAAATTAGAGCTCTTGTAAGTATATATATTTACTGAATTTCACGCTTTTACTGTAACAAACATACAAAAATGACCTGCGTAAAACTATCGGCAACAGGGAAATATCATATCCTATCTCGTTTTATCAGCATCGATAAAACTAACTCTATCCTTTGAAACGCAACCGCCAAACGTGTCAGCTTGATCCATTTAGAGAGTTATCGCGACGTAAATTTTCAAGAGCGGCAGAAGTCGACGTAATCCGGCATACAATGCGGACGCAATTTTCCATCGAAAGTTAAATCGACTGCTGGATAGTCGACCATATGAAATTTCCGCGTACGCGGCGCAGTTTCCCCTCTGACGTCCTTTCGCGGGAAATCAAACCATCTCTCGTCAGGATACGTATGTAGATACTTGCGATTCCATGCGGGGTGCAGCAAAGTTTTGAGGGACGTGGAGAAGGGGTACGGGGGAGACAGGGAGGGTTGAGCTACGATGTTCCCTATTCTCAGTATTCATGGTTTAATCAGGAACCAACTCGCTCCCACTAGGAGAGGAAACGCAAGTTTAGTTACTGCGCGAAATGGTAACTATCACCGAGAATACTTGTAAGTATCGATCGTGCTCCGAGAAAGTTATAGACCGAAAACTTCTGGGGGCCAATGTTTGCAACTCTTAACACGCGTACTATCCTGGAGATGCATGCACGTGCATTATTACGTCCCAGCAATTCAAATTGAATATATATGTGACTTTATGGTTTAGTTTACCTTCACTCATTCTTATACCCTATTACGATGTTTAAATATATCATGCGGCGTTGTTCGATATTCAATTTACAATTGTATCAATTTTAGTGATGTTATCACAAAATAGAAGGGACATACACATACACACATACACATTAATTTTTTAAACTTATATGTCATCATATAAGTATATGTGAAAAAGATGAGTATAACAGCGTTTTTGTTAAAAAAAAAAGGATAAAAAGGCAAGGAAAAAATTGTAATTCTAATGTAGTTCAAATATGTAATAAATAATAAATATTTATAAATGTCTGCTAGATAAAAATGCCGAAATTCTTTTGTTACTTTCTTCTTCCTTCTGTCATATCCACAACGTTAAACGGATATTATAGCACTGTGTTGCACCTACTAAGCGTCTACAATTGTGTGCGATAAAAGGTCAACTGCCCAATTAATCCGTACGATTCTTTAATTACAACCGTCGCCTGAATTATAGACTGTCGGCTGCTGTTGCCTGATACTGCGAAAAGTTAAGTCGACGCGTAAACTCGCGCCAAGACTCAACAAACACTGTTCAAATTAACCTGAGCCGGGGGAATTGAAGCGTGCCACGGACACGCCTGCATTCAATGCTCAAAACTATGTATCCATGTATACACGTCCGTAATAATTTCGCCGCATTCTGGAATTTGCCGTGGAAGCTTCCCTTTGGCAATCGAAATATATTCAGATTCATCTCTATATATATAAAAATTTAATATACAAATATTAAAATTTTGCCAAACAAATATTGAAATTTTTCAAATATTAAAAGAATTAAAATATTAAAATTTACACACACCACCCGTAAGAATTTTATATAATAGTATAGATATAAACTAATTAACTTTTATTTGTCATAATAAGTACAGTAAACCTCCATATAGCACGTATTTATGTTAACATTAATTAACATTTTAATATTTTAATTCTTTTAATATTTGAAAAATTTTAATATTTGTTTGGCAAAATTTTAATATTTGTTTGTTTTAAAGTAAAATAAAAAATATTTTACTATTACATTGTTAATATATTCATTTTACATTTTTTATAATAAACCCCTACATCTTTTATAAATATGTGTTCCCATATGCATACGTAATCCATATACATATGTATAATTTATATAACTCATATAACACGGAACATCGTGTTATACGGGGGTCTACTGTATTTAATCTTTCTAAAATTACGTTTCAAGCGCAGCAAAAATAATTTCCGCTTTGTATAGCAATACTAATTACATATAAGCAAAGATAATTTTCAAATTTCATTTATGTTTTGAGCTTACAATAAATCAAGCTCAATGCAAAAAATACAGAGAATGTATATTTCTTTTAAATTAAATAAACGTAAAAATACGCGTGTCGTTGTTTATTAAATTTTTATTCGTCACTACTTTTGACACTGATACGTTTTATACATTTTACCAATCACTTTTGTTTGAAATTCTATGTTAATATGACTATGTTAATATGACAATTAAAATGTATTATGCTGTACCATTTGCTTATAGAATATTTGTTTTCTAATTTATTTGAGTACTCACACGATAGAGATTACCGGAAATTTAAGCACGGATAAAATAATTATAAGAGGAATTTCTACTGTAGCTCCTCCGCAGAAGTCTCTGTTATACTTTATACGATAGTGCGAGTGCCGGAAGGTGAAACAAAAGATTAAAGGTAAAAAAACTGCAACATGGATGAAAGAATTATATTCTTTTACGAAAAACCCAAGTCAATTTTATCTCAGAGAAAATGATCATATTACAAACTACCATATGTAATATATATTGCACTATTTGATATTACTATTTGCAGTAATTAATTTTCGATAAAAATTTTATTACAATAGTTCATATTTTATATTAATGGAAAAATGAAAACTAATTCTGTTCTTCTCTCACACTCTTTAAAAGTCTTTACTTTTAAATTTCGATATCAATAATCTTATCAAAATTATATTAATAATTTTGTATTAATCGAACATCGATGTAAATACTTTTGTATGAATAAAAATACATAAATTTAATGAAAAAGTGTACTTTATTTTTATTTTCTAGTAATGTAACTAAAATTAAAAATTTCCTTTTCCTGATGTATCATTCTCTTTCGTAACTTTCTGCGCTACGAAAGGACCGACGGTCGGGCAACAGGGACAACCTTCCGGTATAGTAGACGTCAGATTAAATGCTATATCGTTCCGAAAGTTAAATTGCTAACTTAATTAAACCGGCGATGAAATTTTCGCTAAAGAAAAGATCGGTGAAATACGTTTCTCCGTTTCACTTGGCACGAAACGCGTCGCGCCGATAGGCGTCCACAGACGTGGCCGCCCAGCCTGGCGAGAACCTAGCCTGCGTTTGCGCGTTAAATCAGAGGACTGGATATAATCGCGGGTAAATGGCCCGTAAGTAACAGTCGACGAAAACGCACGGACACCATTCACCCTCGCGACCCCGCAACCCTCGCCCCGGCCCACCACCTTCGTAACGCCAGCGGATAGATACATGCGGCAACGCCACCGTTACTGCCGTCCCCGGCACACTCGCTAACCCTGTATCTTGATTATATTCCATTTAGCGCTCCGCCTTTCCGCCGGAGCGCCGCTCCGGCCTCTCACCACCGAGATATCTCGTTTGTCATGGCCTCGTTTCCACCGGGAACCGCGAATTTCTTGCCGGCACGCCGCGCCACGCCGCGCCACGCCGCACCGTGCCGAGCCGCGCCGCGCCGGAATACTCTCGGCCAGGCGCGACAAGTTGTTGGAAACCTGACTCGGAAAGGGTTGGGAAGGATGTTATAACGTATTAGAATACACATACAAGTCTGGTTAACTTGTTGAGGAAAAGCCTAAAAATTTTTGCCAAAACAAATAAAAGTTAGATAAGGAAAAACAAATTAATTAATCTTTGAATATTATACAGAGAGCTTCTTCAAATTAGTGAAAAGAAGGGTAAGAGCGAATATAGACAAAGTGTTCAATATTATGAACAAGACTGTATAAATGTATAATATCTATTATGCATTATCTCTGAACGAATATATGCAAATGTAAGTATCTATTATACATTTAGCTTTCAATACGTTTCATCAGTATGTGTGAATTTCGGTTATACTACAAGATGAATGACGAACGTCAACTTAATCTTAAATATATACGTTCCTATCGATATTTACATTCGCGCTGCTCTTTAAGCGGCTGCTTTCACTACTATCATCGTTGAGATCTTCAACTCTAGAAATTCTTTGAAGAAGTCGGAACGTTCGCGTTGAACGATCGTCGAGCGAGCTTGAAGGCAGAAACGCTTTTCAATGTACACGGGAGCACTTACGTAGCGTACATTTAAAGCTCGAGTTGCAGTTTCTTACACAACTCCTTCTTTATCCCGACCCCGCCCGTTTATCTTCTTCGGAATTTATCCTCCGAAAGCGAACGGTCTTGAATGTGGCAGTACGACGATTCCGATCGCACTTTTAGATTTTCATTTTCCTTCAGCACGGCGCGGCGTGGCGCGGCGGCAGCTGTAATCCAATCGCGAGACTTAATTGAACTATTTAGAAATCGTTAACTGCATCTCCACCGTCGTTCGCGCTGTACATTGCGCGCTACTGCGCACGTTATTTTCAAAGCCCTATTACTGACAATAGATCAAATTGTCTCGACCAAGAAACTGCGTCGCGCAAGCTCGGAATCGCAATTTTTATGTTTCACAAAATTACAAACTGTATCCACAATCTCTTAATACTTAGTTTTCGTTTCCTCTTGTAACAACCTCAAATAAAGTGTATAGGTATGTTTCCAATAATTTTGCGTCAAAATGTCTCGTTACGAGCAGTGAAATTTTTCAGCGTAATTAAATAATGTCTCTATGATTCACGTTCAAATATAACAGAAGTAGCGAAAAATTCCAATGTTTTTTCAACATCGTAATTGAATTGATTAAATCTAAATACAAGTCATTATGATATTAATTAGTTATGTGCATCAAAGTATGAAAATTTAATTTTAATACAAATCCAAGCTCGTTGCTAACTTGTTGCGCGTATACTACTTAAAATATAACGCAGATATATTTAGTCGTTCACAATAACAGTAGCGCGAGCACCAGAAACGAAATATTGACGTTACAGGGTAAACTCCGGTAAGATGGCCATACAGGAAAGATGGCCAACCTATGTTCTTTCAGTCTAGCTCGCCATGAAACATCGAATGAACATGGGTTGGCCATCTTTCCTGTATGGGCATCTTATCCGAGTTTACCCTATATAACGTGTACATATATATTTCATGCGACAGAAAAAAAAACACGGTACGCTAGCTGTACATACATCGCTATACGGTAAAATTTAATCACATCTCGCCAACGTCATGACGTGGCCTCGGTAAATCAAAGAACTCTTCCAAATAAAAACGTTTCTCTCAAAGCTATCTCTCCCTAGACGCTATTCCGGCATTAAAACTCCTTATCCTTGCCGCAGCTTATCCTTGCTAATGCCAACCACGTCGATTTCCGGGACACATCGCCTCCGCCTCGTCCCTCGTCTCTCATCCCCTCGTCCTATAGAACGGACCAATCGACCTTTCTTCCCACTTTACATTCCACTCCGGTAGATTTATTTGTCGAAACATATTGCAGTCACGAAAATCGACAGTAATCTCTGACCCTCGGACAACACACCCACAGATCGTTACATAAGTCACTTCCTATTGTTGTGACAATACGATCATCCTGCACTTGGAGTTATCGAAAGTCGATTGGCTTTCGGATTATATATTTTTTCTGATATTCCTGACTTGAAACTCTAAACAAGTTTTCTTATAAAAAAAATTTAGCGCGTCTCATAATCAATTCCTCGAGATATATCGTACCTAAGAATCATGGAATCATGATACATTAGTTTCGAAATGATTAGTAATAAGGAAAAATTTTAATAGATTATTCATGATGTAATAAATTATTCGAAAATATATAATATATACAGCTGTGTGTGTATGTACGTATGAGTGAGAGAGAGAGAGAGAGAGAGAGAGAGAGAGAGAGAGAGAGAGAGAGAGAGAGAGAGAGAGAGAGAGAGAGAGAGAGAGAGAGAGAGAGAATGATACAAATAAAAACATATTTTCTGGAATATAGTTTGAAGTCAAGTTTGAAATTGTGACAAAATAGCATCGCATATGTAGCATTTTCAGTGCAATATAAATTATGTAGCACATCGATAACAAAATGTGCTGTTATGTTACATATGGGATATATACATCTGTAGTTTTTACTGTCGTCTGTTATATTTTTAGGCAAAATTATAAATTATGTGAAAGCGATTATATCAGTTGTTTAAATATATTGTCTGTACACTTCGACAAAAATTTCACAATAGAGTAACATATTTTCTTTCGCAAAAACCTGTCCCATTGTTTGTTTATATATATCACTAATTCATAGCAAAATTCTTGTATCAACCTATTACAAATTCTTTTGTCATTTACATATACGCGCACAAATCATTTTATGATATTTTCCATGTAAAAATATAATATATTAATTCGAAAACTATAGCAAATTCTAATTTCGATGTTGCAAAAACAACATAGAAATGATCTTTCGTTACTATTTAGTATCGAAAACGAGACAAATAAAGAGGAGATACATATTTCATCATCTACAGCGCGCATCGAAAACAAAGCCCATCAAAAGATTATATCGGTTTCAATAAAGTTCTATTAAGGCTCGTATCTGGATTTCGTGGATGTTGTATAAACGGACATGTTGCCAGGGCCTATATAATCCCGGACAAATCACTCCATCGGTGGTCACGAGCGATTCATGCACGCGGTCGACCGTCATCGGCATTAATATCGCCGGCGTTATCGTCGCAACGATGCATCTGTTACCGGTGCCGTCAGCCCCGGGCGGCACCCGGTCGTGTCGCATATAGTACGGGCAGGTAGTACGCTCCGCGAACGTACATCAGAGTCCGTCCCAAACGAAACGCAGAACGCAACGTGACGTCCGCACACGCGGCCGCGTCAGCCGGAATTACCGTACGGGCAAAGTAATACGAAGCGGATATACCAGGGCATAATGTCACCTCCCCGGTAATTCGACATTTGCGAAACGGACCTTCGTGCAGGGTTACCGCAAAACGAAAGTTCTCGGAAATCTGCGGTTATTTGCGATCTAGGAAAGGCATCGATAAATCATTTCCAATAGAACAACTTAAATGTGCATAAAAAATAAGATGCGGACTTTCACCACTATTTCGGGCTATTCCGCCTGACTAATAATAAAATGCAATTCGTTAAAGCGATTCATTTAAGCTTCAGTGAGAGACTTACAATATACATACATAGCGTTGACCATTCTTGAATTGACATTGAATGCAATGCATAGTGTACAAAGTAGCGCACATCTGTGTGCATCTATAGACGTGCGCCCGTTAGAAACTCATCATTCTATTTCTTACCTTATCATTTTATCTTCTGTGTACAATATTTATTGTAAGCGAGTCTTAACTACTTTTGCAAAAAAAAAACTACTGTATTTAACTGAAAAGTCTCTCGAGAAAATTAAGTAAGCCGATTAAGCGAGTAGTCGCAGACACGGAAAAGGAATATAACAGATGATGAAACGACCGCTGTCATAATGTGTCCCAGAAACGGTGATATCTTCGATCTGAACGATCAGAAATCAGAATTCCGCCTGACTGCACGAATCGGGAATGATACGAGATAGCGTAGGAAACGCGTGCGAAACGAGTGATGCGCGACAAGATAATCCATCGCGGTTGGAATACACGGTCGAAACAAGATGAATTCTTTTTCCTCTCGCACATCGATTCGATGATCTGGATTACTTTGAAAAACGGAACCCGAGCAAGCTCATCGAGCGGTGATTGGTATTTGCTGCACGATGGTGCGAAGCTTACGAGCGACTTTATGCGCGCGCCTGCTATGGACATCTATATATAGGTCAACAGTACAATACTAGATATCGCATATTTCTATAGGTCATTGGAAAATACCGATTCTGCAGGAGCGTGTGAAACGAGAAACTGAATGTATGGATTTGAGAGATGTTGCAACCGATATATATCGAGAAGATTTTACGATGACCATTAATGAGATGTACGGTTGTCATTATTATTATTATTTTACATACTGGTCGACGTATTTAATCCAATAAATTATGATAAATAATAGTGTGGGTAATAACTGCCTTAAAATAATTGAAACAATCAGTATTAAATTGATATTCAAATCTATTTGAAGAAAGAAATAAGAGATTCAGAAACACATTCTAAAAAAATAACTAAATATTTCACACATAACGTTTAAAAAAGAAAAAATATAAAATATATAAAATGGAGAAGCCATTATTACACATGTTTACTTTATTTAGTTACTTTACAAAGAAAAGAAAGTTTCGATTTTTCATGATAAGGTAGATTCTTTGTTTTTTTCAAATAAACAATTCAATTAATGCACATAACCTCGCAACGCTATAAAAAAAATGAATCTAATATACAGTTAATTTACAGTACTTATTATTTTCTTTAATCTACATCTCTTGAAAATAATGTAAATAATCATCCGGTTGCTAAATAATCCGCAAAACTGAGATCCTGATTGCAGAATTCACGGCTTTGATTAAATCTAAACACAATCGCTTGAGGTTTACTATATAGAATGCGTGCTACTAACACGGTATCAACAAATTAAATTGATCACAAATATTTGTTAGACAAAGAAATGAGTCATAGAAACAAAAAAATGATTAAAAATATTACATTAGAAAGTCAACTATGCGAGTATGATCAAATTTTAGAACAAACGTTGTATAAATAAAAAAAGTACCAATAGCAGGTCGCGCTTTGTATTTCAAGATATCAAATAATTCAGTGAAATATTTTGAAACGTGTAAAGTCGTATTTAAAATTTATCGTGATAACAAACTGAATGACATCGAGACACGACGAGAAGTCAAAAATAATGTAGCGCACGTGAAACCGGTTGCGAATTATCATTGTCCATGATAAAAACAACTAAACGCGTGTTCGCGCATGTAACTTACAACGACATATGGTATTCGCGATCGCCGCATTTTGGGATTATTCGCGAGAAGACGGAAAATCACCCCGTAGGCGCGCGGCACAGTTGCACTAGTACAAGGGGACAGTGTGGCCGGTGGCGGCAGTAAAAAGGTAGCCGGAGATCTCTGGTCGACCACTGATGTCGCAGTTGCAACGTGCGCTTGTAACTGCATTGTACCCACGGTAACTTCGCTCGTTACATCGGCCATGCAGTATTCCGAAGTGCGCGTTGTTTGCGTCGCGAGCGAGTATTGCAGTCGTCAGAGATGCGGGGCCAACGAGTAGAGGAAGGGAGATAAAACGGGGGGGGAGAGGGAGAGAGAGAGAGGGAGGGAGAGAGAGAAAGAGAGAGAGAGAGAGAGAGAGAGAGAGAGAGAGAGAGAGAGAGAGAGAGAGAGAGAGAGAGAGAGAGAGAGAGAGAGAGAGAGAGAGAGAGAGAGAGAGAGAGAGAGAGAGAGAGAGAGAGAGAGAGAGAGAGAGGACTGCGGGAGATGTGTGTGTGTGTGTGTGTGTGTGTGTGTGTGATGCAACGCGGGAGGGAGATCGAGCGGGGAGACAATTCCGGGGGGGGGGGAGGAGGATGGAAGAGAGTAGGGAAGAGAACGAAAGAGGCGTCACATAGGAAACAACGAGGGTGAAGGGTACGTTTGCGTTGCGCTATCTGCGTAGTTTATACTTCTCATATGTGCCGCCACCGGGTATACATACTGCCAGCCGGAGCACGGACGGGAGATGTGACGGGGGTGGCCCTCGTGTACCGAATATACCGCGGGCGACGCGCGTCGGGAATCTGAAAAAGTTAATATCTACCGTCGTGCCCGGACTTCAAAGCAGATTTGTTTTCGCATTTTCAGATTTGTTTAGCCACGTGGGACCGCCCCGCATTCGCTGTACGGTTCATATCCGTGACACACGCAGTCAAACGCTATATATGGGCGCGGTTTGTCGCCGAGTTTGATTTATCTAACATAATAGGATCGCATTCAATGTCAATATGAGATGACCATCAGCTTTATCTAGCGACAAATGTAGGGTGGAAGTCCAAATTTGTGACCCATACTTTCACCACATATTTACCGACAGATGTGTTCGTGGATTCGGTCTAATGTGAAAATCGGATTAAATGTCAAATAAAATATGAAATATAAATCTACCTCGTTATACAAAATGACAATATAATCAATCTTACAATATTCGATTTTCTAGATGTTTATCTAGATGTTACCGAGAGTAGAGTTATTTATCTTATAACTGGAAAACATTTAACATGGAAAGCATTTGCTGAGTGACTATTTTATTAACTTACTTTTGCCACAAGACTCTCTTGTGGCTCTCAGTTCTATATCACATTTTCCATGCTTCAAATTAAAATTATATCTCTCGACCGTAATAAATATCCTCGTAAAAGAAGCAGGAACGCGAAGGATCTCAGAATTTTTCCCGTCTACCGCACTAATTCGTATATTTCGCATTCGGGATTCAAGTTTTCAATCTTTTACATTGCGCACTCGGCAATATCCGGCAACATCTGCACGAACTTTCGACGTGTTAAATTCGATAAATTCTCGCGAAACCATATCTGCTTTCTCGTCTATGTTAAGTTACTCTTTCCCAACGCGATACTCGCACGTCCTCGTTCGGAAACGAACGCGCACCGCGGGAATTTCCGCGGTGTTTCCGCGTGTTTAAACGGACTTGCACGCTATCGGTTGATTAAAGTGTCAATCTATCTATCTAAACGCGCGTTCGGCCGGAAACACGCGCGGCGCGGCGGCGTTAACGAAGGAAATCAGGCCACCGTGATTTAATTAGCCGCGATTAGTCACGACGTGCACACCAGATATTACGTTTCTCGTGTTAATAGTAACGAGATCAATTTCCGTCGAACGACGAAAAATTCTCCTCTATATTATTTGCTCGCATGCGGGAAAATGCATCTACGGTTGTCGAAGAGCTCGCACGATCCCGATCGCCGCGAACGTGATCACGTTCTGCGAGTTTTATTTCGAGAGCAAGTTTGATCTCTCTTCCCATACATCCGCCCTCCTCCCCCTCTCACTCTCTCTCTCTCTCTCTCTTTCTCTGCCTCTCAGTGGAAACAATTTAATAATCGAACTACTGAATTCTCCAATTGGCAGGCCACCACTTAAATTCACTTTACGGTAATTAAGTGTTCCGGTCAATACCGGCGCCATGCAAATGCACCGCAGTTTCGATAATCGAAAATATTTCCTGGTTACGCGGTCGCGGGCACATGCGGATATATTTATTAAAACTTTATTATCGTTGAGGGGCTTAAAACGCGAAATCAAAATACTGACGCTACTTGCCTCGCGCAATCCGTTTAAAACGATTAACTTTTGAAAAAACCTCATGGGATTATCCAAAAATTTCTAAACATCTCGAAGGGAATGGCTGTAGGCATACCTACATAGCTATTTATTATACATAAATAAATATATATATATACATATATATATTTCGCAATTATTCTAAGAAAAAAAAATTAAATTTAAAGAAATGGGGATTGCTCACGAGAGCAATCTTTGTCTAATGCGTGTCCTAAAATCATGAATAAATATAATAAAAAAATGAAAGTCAAAGGAAAAAGTAAAGAGCAAAAAGGGTACGAAAGTTACAGGATCTTGCCATCGCACTTTCATACTATTTTCTTTTACATTTCAGCGTGAGTATGCTATGTATAGCTACGTGTCCCTTCAACAACAAACGAGCTACTTCGATCTGCGGACCACTACGAGAAATCGGATACGACTCGCAATAATATTTTTCCCTCTCGCCGAGCCTTTCGGCC